>NC_044005.1:38869195-39172225 GCF_900496995.4 Aquila chrysaetos chrysaetos | reverse complement strand
CCGACTCTTGAGATTTGCATAGCCAATGGACTTTCTCTTCTTCGGACACTTTCGAAATGGCATCCCTTGGCCAGCTGAGGGAGGACAGAGGGGAGAGAAGCAGGATGCAAGATCTACTTGTGCCCCAAACTAAGCCATTAATTTTGAAATTATCATAGTAAATTATCTCATCTCCGTGCCATCTACCCCTTCCTTTGCTAGCGGCAGTATGGGAGAGGAGAACACAGATATTTTAGGAGAGGGCTGCTATCAAAAATTTAAACATGCCATGATTTTCCCCCTTTATCACTGCAGATCTAGAAATTTTTGAATATGCAAGTTTTAAGCATCTCCTGATCAGCACATAGCAAGCCTTGCAGAGCTACCTCAACTCAAAAGTCAGTAATTCATTAAATAATTAAAAGCATAATAGTGGCAGCACAACATTATCATATGGAACCTCATCTCTGTCTGCAGACACCAAGGACTGCCACATTTCATAGAAATAGTAAACAACAACAGACACATTTCTGCTGATGTAATTAATCTCTATCCCCTGCCATATTAACGCAAGAAAGATGCCCACGTTTATGATGAATTCTTCTAATTAAGAACCCAGTGCAAACGATATGCGTTTCACCCGAAGGATTTTGTCTAAACCAGGAACCCAGTCCAAGGATAAAATTCAGTTGCGTAGCTAGGTAAGCACAAATCACAGTGACACTTTTCCTTCTGCTAGGCACGAGCCAATGAACCATCCCTGGACAACTCATTACTCTTTGCCTCATTCAAGCCACTCATTACAAGGGCCTTCACCTTGCAGCACTGCAGGGTGTCACACTTGCAAACAGAGCGCGGAGCACTCTCAGTGCTGCATCCCAAAGACACTCCAAGAGGAGAAGCGTCATCCTTGGGGGGCAAAACATGCTGGCACTGTGCATCAGCAGGGTACGTTCACCTCGCTTTTCCTTAATCCACCTCCCCTCCCCGCAAAAGAGCCATAACTACTTGCACGTGCACTGAAGCTCTAGGGAAGGGGATGTCAGTCAAATGCCCGGTGGGAAAGACATTCAAAGAGAAAGTCCATGGGGCCTGAGCAATCAGTGTAAATCAAGACTTTAACCTTTCTGAGCCTCCGTCAGACTCTTGATCTGTAAAAGAAGATGCTTAAGCACTTACCACACTTCTGAAGAGTCAAGTGCACCAGACGCATCAATGCAAAAAATATTTATTACCAAAAGTACCAACTGAAGTGTCTCAATCTTATTGTCTCTGGACTGTTTCCCCTGTAAAAACCATTGGGCAGAACAGATGCCGCTACAAATCTGTTTAACATAGAAATACAGATTCACTTTCAGCCTGAACATCTTTAGTAGATAGATCCTTGGCTTGGTGCAATATCTAAGTCCTAACTAATCTGACACTAGAAACTAAGTCATAACTATAGCAGCCAGTACCCTAGTTTCTGGTGCATAAAACAGCAGTTTCTGTTTATTGACCAGCAGAGAGAAATCTGGCTGCCTAGCAGCTGAATCAGATGGGAGTAGCCCCTTTCCCACGCAGCAAAGAAAATGTTCAAGGAAAATCTTCCTCTATCCGCTGCTCTCTGCAGTAACACCATTAGGCCATGACATACAGCCAGGTCATTTAATACAATAGGAAAAATTCCACTGATGGCATTTCCCTTGCCTGAATGGGAGGTAGGCTGTTAAATTAGCTCTGGAGGAGCAGACAGCCTCTCTAACAGCAGTCCTCTCCTCCCAAATCACACCTCTTCAAAGGAGGGGTTGTGGCCGAGCTCCCTCTACAGCAAAGGGCAGCCACCTCCAGCCCAGTGACATCAAATCCTACTCTATAACCCCAGCATCCTTAATCTTTCCTTCTGGTTTTGGACCTTGAGCAATCAGTCTGGCTCAAAACAGACTAAAACCACAGTGTTATGCATCCTGCATATTATATTGTCAACCTATTTAATGGGACAGAGGGAAGAAAGAGCTATCAGATGGTTTCTGTACCTCCCCAAACAAGCAAGAGGCTCCAAGAGATAGTGTGGGCCATTACTACAGGAGGCAGTCAGCATCTGCGGGGAAGCTGCCTGGATGATACAGTTATTTTAACACCTCCACTTTCTGTGACTGACGCAAACACCACCATATGTGTAAAGAGGAAATAAAAAAAGAAACCACAAAACTTCTTCCTTCCTAATAAACTCAAATAGCTGAAGTGACAAGGTAAGAACGACAATATTAAGAGTCTACATTTCAGCAAACATTCAAATGTTTAAAATACATTTTAATACTTCCACACCCTCCCTACACTAGGAGCACATACTCAAGACAAAAGTCCTTGCACCCCGTGCTTCTTCATATGCCTTTCTCATCCACAGGGAGCACCAAGGAAGCTCCTCCACATTCACATAAGCTAGTTCAGCAAACCAAGGACAATATTGCCGATCACCTTCACACTTTCGGAAATGCACCAAACCAATTTAATCAAAAGCTAAGACAGATTTTTTTAAACTAGCAAGTTTTTGAGAAACGCACAGAGACAAGTTCTTTTAGGTCAACACCTACTAAAGCACAGCGTAAATACCTTTCTCCTTGCCAGACTTGGTGTCTGTCCGGAGGACAGATAGCTGAGCTGCCCTCTAAATGACATCGAAGACATTCCGATGCGGTTGTTTTTCACACGTGCTTTGGTAATGCTGGAGGTACTGAACTGGCAGGAGAATTGCAAATAGTTTTTCTGGAAGCACAACCTACAGGGAGCCCGAGTGGCCCTACCAAACAGGTGGGGATTTTCCACTCACCCTTCTCAGGAGCAAAGGTATTGCCTTTAGATCATCAGGGTTTTCAGTCTATTGTGGCCATTTTTTCCCCTCAAGTAACTCCAAAGAACCCATTTCTGCTTACAGCGCAGAGCCACTCTGTAGAACCAATTCTGTCCCAATCCCATAGAGCCGTATGGAGACGTTCAAGAAGCAATAGCAAGTCTATGTCAAACAGGACAGACCTCCCTAGGGACTTAGAGTTGCTTGCGGCTGTTAGGAGCTTTCTTGAGGTGGCATATTGCTGCTGCCCCAGAAACATTGCTCCTCACCTCTCTGATCAGGAGAGATGGTCTCCAGCGTGGCTTGCAGAGTGGGTTATCCAGCTCAGGTACAGGCTATACCCCAGGGCCCTCATGCCTTAGACTGCTAAGTTTCCCCTGCCTGCATTACAGAATTACTAGCAACAAATATTACCCAACACCACTCGCCAAAACAACAGGAGTAAAGGCCTAGTCACCCGTTTGTAACTTTTCATCGTCTAGCTGATGTTGTCCAGACTGCTAGAGTCTGAACTAGTTAAGTACCCCTTCTCGACACAAAACTGGGGTGAGCAGTAGCAGCAGCAGATGGCCTACATTCAGACTCCTATTTGGGTGGAAATGAGTACAACCAGCTGAATTCTCCCTTGTAAAATTCTGCTCCTACAAAAGCAAATACTAATGTTTGCTCTTGCGTTTGACCATTAATAACTTGTGGCAAAAAGGCCATATGCCCAGTCAGATGGTATTGCCCATTACAACTTGTGCCACGTGCCACCGGACAGGCATATAAGCATTTCAGAATGCAGGCACTCACATTGCTGTTATCTATCTGCTTAAAGAACACAAGACAAAAAACGAGTACATACTACAAATGCCAGGAGTGTATTCCGAGATGAAAACACTCTTTTTTCTGCAGAGAGAATGACTAAAGTGCCTACAGTGTATTTTTTCCCCCAGAAGAGCAAATCGCACAGGTTACTGGTCTGAGCACAGAACTAGAATCCAGACGCTGGTTACGGATGTCACTCGGCATGGAAAACAACATAACATGAGGAACTTCACTTTACCCTGATTAAGCTGAGAATTTAACTCTCCGAAGGCAGCGTTAAGACTGAAGAAGAGCAGCCCCAAGGAGCCCCACTGCCACACGGGTCACCACCACAGCCTGCTAAGGAGCGTTTAAACACCATTCAGTATCAGGGCTGAGGTGGGAGAGGCTGAAGTCCAGCTCCCACAGCTCAGCAAACACCCTCAGATTTATTCCTGTTCAGCCTGGAGGGGCAGCTTATCACCACGAGAAGTCATGCTGTTAAGCAGCAACAGGTTTAATGATTAACATTTGCACGTACAGGAATCATTTAGAAGCTTTTTCTAACCTGTCTCCCCACTCCCGCTCCCAGCAGCTTATCTTCAAATGCTGCTTCTTCCCCCAAATGAACACACAGAAACAAATGCACACCAAAACTTGAGCTGGCACTTGGGATAACTGGGGGAGGAGAATTTACCACCACCACCACCCCCCCCAGCCAGGAGCCAAATTTATTCCCCCACAAGATGTCCCAGCCCCCTCAGGTGACACTAAGTGCCAAAGTGGTTGTAGGTGGCCAACCCATCACCGACCACAGAAGTTACGAGGGGTGGGGAGGTGGTCCAAATACGTTACCAAGGTGAAGTGTGAAACCCTAACAAGAATGAGGTACGGCCAGTAACAACAGCAGCTACCACAGGACAAACTGAGTTTTAATCATCTCTGGGTAGTAGCTGGAAACCAGTACCAAGTTCTTTGAATTCATGTTGGTATACTGTTAATATCCAGGCTGCCTTGGCTTCACTGGTACTTTAATCAGCGTTAATAACCAGAGGTTAGCAGATCTGCACAACAAACATATCTTTTTTTCTTTTGTTTTTCCCCTTCCTATCAGCAGAGATTGAGGCTTAATCTCGGCTCTACATCAGGGAAACTGGGAAAAGAATGCTTTCTAGCCCCAGCCCTTTATTTTACTCATCTGCGGGGATTATAAATCCCAGGGACAGAGGCTGTCTTTTCTGTCCAGATTTCACCACGCGCAGAAGACCCCCAGTCTGGATAGCCAAACACCCCTACAAGGAGGGATCTGCAGACAATCAGGAGCAACGCAATGTGAGGTCTGGGCCAGGAGCAAGACATACGGGAGACCTCAGGCTGCGTAACTTTGATGTGCAAATTGCTCAGAAAAGGATGGCAAGATGACTGGGTAACTCCAGGCAGGCTTGTGGCAGCCCCTAACAGTTTATTATTCAACAAGTCTCCCTGCCTTGCCCTCCTGTCCCAGAAGACCCCCAAAACAAGTCCCTCACGTACAGAAAGAGTCTGCTGCGGAGATACACTTCCAGCTGTGAGCCAGGCTATGCGCTCCCCTGGCACCGAGTTACAGCCAGAGCAGGGGAAAGGCTGGCAGCTGCTGGAGCCGGCCGAGTTTTCATGAAGAACAGCTTCTCTCCACGTCTCTCCTTTTGCACCTGAACCCTCAGCACACTGCCAACACTCACCCAGCTCTCGCCAAGCAGACCCAGGTAATGGTTGGAGTCACCCTGATCGCGACCCAGTGCGGATCCAACCCCGGCGTTGCAGGAGTGCTGAGCCCACCCCAGGCTAAGCAGCATCTGACTCTCAAAGGGCCCCCACCTGACAGGCAATGACCAAAATGCACCTAAATTTACCCCTATCATATATGGGACAATGATGGGGACATTTACCTGGGGAAGAAAAATATTGAACCGATAACTTAAAGCAAACTCTGATCTCAATAGAAATATTTTCCATTCAAATTCAACTCACCTACTCAAGACTGGAAAGATATGAATTGCCTTTAATGATTCAAAATAACCTTCTGGCAACATGCTTCATGGCTGTCCTTGCCACTGACAATGGTGAGAACCACAACTAAAGCTTCAAACAGGGCCAGCAAGTTAAATATAGCAGTGGGAGGTGTATTTCTAGTGGAATTATAAAAGCATTAACAGAAAGCTAGAAAACAAGGAAAGTAATGATGTAATGGGGATCCTCAAAATTTACTTAGTCTTAATGAACCTGTCACAAGACTCAGTTTAGCAAATTCCTGGACATTTAATAAATGCGATGGGCGGCACTATTTCCTAATTTCTCAGATTCACTGCTATATAAAGTAGGGAGTTCAAACAGTCACCCTGCATTTCTGCTCTCTAACACTTCTAAGGACTCTTCCATGCTGAACAGCACCATTCACCTACTCCCTGCCCCCCCCCCCCCAAAAAAAAAAAAGGCAAGATACTTCATTTAAAGTTTAGATGTTACCATTTTGGATTCTGCGGAAGCCCAACTGAAGGAACGGAGTGCATCTGCGTACTGGGTTTTCTGAACATGCAACCCACTGGCAGCAGCAAGTTCCTTTTGCACACTCATGAGCTGGGGAACTAGAGTAACACTTTACAAGGCTCCTAAGGTACAGGAGGCACAGAAGAATAAGAAGAAGATCCCTTCATGCACCCAGTTCCCCTCCTGCTGGGGCTGGTCCTGCCCAACTGACTGCCAGGAGTCCCTCCTCCTGCGCACCAGGCGATGTGGGGACACGGACTAACGCCAGTGTGCCGGGGAGCTGCCACAGCTCAGGAGGTCACGGAGCATCCCGTGCAGACCCTGCAAGAACACCGGCACCATAGGTTAGGGAGAATTTTCTCACCCCTTCTTCCACCCTTGTAGTGGTGCTAATACCTGTTTATCCATTCCTGGCCTTTCTTTATGATGTCTTTTAGGAGATATTGGGGAAAAGCAGAAGAAAGATACAGAGCAGTCCAATCCCCTTTAAGCTCAATGCAACAATTATAATCCTCTAACTAAAAAGAAAGAGGAGGAAAAATGAGATGGTCTGTGACAGGTTGGGAGGACTAAATCCCCGTTAACTAGGGCACCAAGATTTAAAGGGCTCAGCTTTGCACATATCATACGCCTCTAACAAGGTCCCCGCAGTACACCGTCCCTGCCAATTCCTCAGTGAGTAAGTGCAAGCGAGAGTTGGTGAGACCCACTGCCCCAAGGATGCCGGCGGTGGGCAAGAGGATTCCACTGCCGTGGCATTGCCATGCCGAGACTAATGCAGCCAAAACCAAGGGGGTGGCAGGAGCACTCACATAGCCCGCTTGATTCACAGGTACAAGGGGCAGCAAAGGTCAGAGTGGTACCAGCCACGCAGGGCAGAGATGGACAATTAACAGCTGAACAGCAGCAGAAAGAAGAATGTAGCAAATAACCTATTTTTCACATTAGCCCTACCAAACACAATCATTTGTTATCACTCCACCATGTTTCCCTTCAACTCCAGCACATCTTTCCTGAAGGTGAGGCTTTGGGCCCAAGAAAATTAATGAGTAAATAATTTACAATTAAGGATTATTTTTAATAACGCTGGAAGCTCAGTGATGCAAGCAGATCAGCAGATTTTTCCTACTACCCAATGTGACTCAATCTGTATCCTGCGCTGTAAGGACAGTGTTCACTTTCACTGTAAACCACCTCCTCGCGGCTCACCTAACACATAGCATGAGCTTTGTGTCTGTTCAAGAACCTGACCCGAGCCCGCAGTCCATCTGCTGACTTAAAACCCTTTCACACTCAGCCAAAGGGAGCTTTTGATGGGTGCTTGGGCAGCCTCTCCGAGGCTAGACCTCACTTGACCGCATCTCATCATCGCCTGACCTGACGGATCCACAGCTAGTCCTGAAAGAACGCTGATTTCCCAGCTCTTCCCAAAATTTCTTCAGGAGTGCCCAGGCAGTGTGGTCCAGTTTTCCCAGCACAGACTGGAAGCGCCCCACAGAGCTGCTCAGTTAGCAGGCACGGCACAGCAACGTGGCATTCCAGGGCACGGCACAACCAGACTTAGACCACCCGACCGCAGAGAGGATGCAAACAGACGCCAAGTTTGCTCAGATTTGCTCCGACAGATTTTTTTGAAAGGGTTACCTTATTGCTGAGCATCCATCCTTCTGCTGCCAACCCAAGCTCAGTATAAACACCACATTGCACTCCGAGCAATGGGAGAAACATGACCGCGCTCACCCCAGCCTGCATCTGGTACTGCCACGAGAGCCGGCTCTGCTGTTCCCGAACACAAACCCAAGAGCCTTAACATTACAGAAGCAAGTGTAGCACCAGCAGGGATGTGGCAACTCAGCGTCCCTATGCCAGGGATAGTGTTATGCCCTACCTGTTTATCACAGCCCCTATCAAGTCACCCAGCGATCACTTTGAGAGGCTGTGCCCTATCTTTAGGCATAAAACAGGTACTTCAGCCAAACTGAGACATCTCAGAAGGTTAGGAAACACATACAGCCTACTCCACCAACAGCCTGGTGTAGCTAGTAATTCCTACCACATAACTAGGTCTGAAAAATCTCCCAGAAAGGTATGAAGAAAAAAAAAAAACAAACCAAAAATCACATGCACATTGTAACACTTGGGAAATACAGCATCAGGAGTCTGCAGTGAGCGCTTGCAACATTCACATTTCCTAACTCAGTACTTTACTATTAATTTTTACAATTGAAAATTACTTGGGGAAACATAGGAAGCACAGAATTTTTTACACTTCATTGTGGGGATGTGATGGCTTCCATTTGTACTGCTACTGTATCCCTGTTCCCACGCTCAGAGACTAAGTCACCAGTTACCCAAGGAGCTGCACTGCTTTTTGCAGCTCTTGCATGCTCTTCCTCATTTATTAGGCTTTTTATTGCTTACTTGATACCAAAAGGCGCAAAGGTACAGCATGGCATTACCGAGCATGAGACTTTCTGGCACCAAATACTTTGTTCAGGGCACTCAGCATGCGAGCAGATGGAAAGCATCAGTGTTTTCCAATTTTGTCCTGCAGGAAGACTTTTTCAGAGAACCTCTGAAGACACCTTCATTGGGTAGGAGCACTTTTCCAGCCAAGCCCTGGCTGTTTCAGGATTCAGTTTATCCAAAATAAAAACGCAAGAAAAACATTCCTTTTTTTTCCTCCCAGGCCCACAAAATGGCTGATGCATGTTTCAGCACAGTTGCTTTCTCTCTCCCTGCTACTTTAAACAAAGCCTCCTCACAAGGACCACGTTTCAGCTTACAAGATGAAAAATTCGGCAAGTGGGAGAATGAAAACAAGAGGTTAAAGGAGATCATTTTCTGCAGCTTTGACCGAATGTCATCAGTGCCCATGCTATAACGGAGTCAGAAGTTCGAGCACTACCCCAGCCTGACCACGGCAGCCTTGAAGCCTGAACTGCAAAGTCAACCCTACCGCTCCATCGTGGTAGGACGACCACCCAAGCATCACCCGACTGGCCAAAACAGCTTCCCTGCCCGGGGGCAGCCCCACACGGCAGCTTCATTCGTGTTCCAGGGTAGCACGGGGCTTCGACACCAACAGTGCTGCGGGACCTGCATTGCCACCGCAGGAGGAGCTGAGGCAGGTCTCTGCAAGGACAATCCCCCTGAAGTAGCCAAAAGCAAGCAGCTCCAAAGGGAGCACGCAGCTGCCTATCAGAAACCCAGGCTCTACCAATACTGAGAAATTACCCACATGCTTAAAGCATATCACAACATGAGTAATTTCTCTGGAAAGATGGGGCCCAAGAGACTGCTTTTTTTTTTTTTAAACTTTTTTTTTTTTTTTTTTTTTTTTTTTTTTTTTTTTGAAACATACTCCTATATATCTCACTGTCTCCACAGCCACAAGCACAATTGGGACCTGGAAATCTGATGAGGACAGTCCACCTCCTGTCCTTTATCACTTTCATAGTTGCGAGAATATGTGCTTACAAAAATACAGCGAAAGACAGTGGCAGGTAGGACGCAGCCTTTCCTCGTAAATCCTGTTGTTCAATGCATGGAGCAGCCTGTGCTGTGCCTTTAACATCTTCCTCTTGCAGCAGATCGTCCCTGACCTACTGCATTTCTGCTCATCTCATTCTTGGTTCAAAGGTATACAAAGGGGGAACTCAACCAAACGTTTTGCTAAAGTTATCTCATCTCCAGCCCTTTACAAAACTTGCAAGCTAAGCCTCCCAAAAGCCCGGTGAAGCAGATAAAATCTCCGTTTTAGGCTTTGGGGAAACTGAGGCACAGTAGCCTGTAAGGAGGATGAGTTTGCAGCTCAACCAGTAACCCAGCTCAACTCTCAGTCCGTGGGTCTCACTTTAGTTATGTCTTTACCTTAATGCGATAGTACGGGACGTGTTGTGAATCATGGCCTCTGTGCTAGGCGTTGTACGGGCAGAACAGCAGTGACAACTGACACGACGAGCCCCAAAGAGCCTACAACCCTACTACAGGAGCTGGCACGTAGGGCTGGAGGAGCACAAGGGAGCAGCGTACGCCACCGAAACAGGGAAGAGAGAACGAGATCCTGGGACTGTCACTGAGATGCCGTGGGACAGGAACAACTAGCTGGCATCCTAGTTGGCATCCCCATCTCCCTTCCTTGGGGAGAGCCAAGGAAGAGCAAGAGATCCCACCCAGCCGTGCTCTGCCCCGGGGCTATCCCTGCAGAAGGGAGACGGTGCACGGCACAGGTGAGCCAGGGTCGCCTGCTGACCCACGAGCTTCATCCCCAGCATGTTCGTCTCCGTTTATTTCATCGCCTTTGTGCTACGCTGCACGTTTTTTATACAGGAATAATTAAGTCATTTTTCAGCGCTCCAACACGAGCAGTCCCAGTTTGGTGCCACTGAAACAAAAACAGATCTTCTCCCCTTGCTTTTCAAGTGACTCCTGACCTACCTGCCCCGGGGTTGAAGCGCCTGGGCCAAGTTTCACCACGCAAACAGCGACCTGAGATGCCTCTCAGGATTCTGTTTCCAGCCAACACTGCTAAATTTTTAGCTTTTAAATCTTAGGGCAGTTTTGTATATGCAAAAACAAATCTAACTGGGGAAGCAGCTGCATGCTGAAAGAACGCTTCAGCTCGCTACAACTTGCAGCTGCTTCACCCACTTCTTTAATGGAAAGGCTCTGGTAAAAAAAAATCATCTTCAGGAACACTGCACTTTCACCCCCCACACCTCTACACACCGTCCCAGGCTGCCCAGACCGCCACGCTCCCCAAGCCCCAGCTACCTCATCACTTTGATTAACAATTAAGGCCGGTGCTGCCAACCGGATTTTATTATTATTGTGAACCATTTATTTTATTTTATTTTTTTAATGCACCATATGGGCCACTGGGACAATTAAATAAAAAAATCGTTTTCTGCCATTCAGGCAAGCAGCATTCATTCCCACATTTTTAAAACATAAACACCATAAATAAAATATTAAGCTGTCAAACTGTCACTGAATCTTCCTCCTGCAGTAATACCCCTGGAGAAATAGTTATCAAGTCATCCTTTCCCAAGGAGCTGGCACAGGCCTCTCATCTGCCATAAGAGAGATCCAAAAAAATCAGCGTTGCGGGGGTCTGGCCACAGCAGGAACAGCTGCCGCAAAACCCCAAGCGTTAAGGGCTGCTCCCCACCCCCCGCAAAATAAACTGGGAAGAGCAGAGCCCATATAGGTGCAGGGAAGAGCCAGGCGGGTGATGGATTTTGGCAGCGGAATGGGCCACGCTGAACAGCACAGACAAACCCAGCACTTGGAAGGGGCACCTTCCCCCCACAAAAGCACGGGCACTACGACCTGCAGCTTCTTTTCCATCTCGTTTCCAGCACCCCAGATATTCGCAGAGCCACAGGGAGCAGAGCTGCTCTGCAGGCTGGCAGGATGGAGAGCCCAAGTCTCCCTCACTTTTCCTTTCATTTGAAGGGAAGAAGATGTTTTAAGAAAACAAGAGCATTTCATAAGCTGTTGAATGCGGGGACTTCACCGGCTTGCTCACCGTGCCTCCCCGGACTCGAGTTGCTGCTGCCTGCAGCCGAGGCGGTCTGGCTTACACAGCAGCCTTGGGGAGTCCATACAGCCTCCTGTGCTGCGTTCATGCCTGTGCAAACTGACACACAGCCGGCCAGTGTAAGAGCAGAAAGAAACCTATATAGCCACATTCCCGATCTTTGCCCCAAAAGGCTGGAGACTCAAGAGTGAGCAATCTGGTAAGAGGTCAAACGGTAAGGAGGCTGCTGAAATGAGCTGTGGCATCTCATTAAATATTAGGCCTTCTTTCTCCACGGCACGGCAGGATGTGAAATCAAACCCGTACTTCACAAGCCTGACAATATGCCAATGCAAGGAATTAGTGCTCTTCCCCCTCTTGTTTAATTTTTTTTTCAGTTTAGGATCCACCTCAGTTCCCAGAGTTACATCCCCGAGGCTGCAAGACCTGCCTTTGGGCAGGCACACACGCAGGAGCCCCGTGGGATACAACTCCCTGAAAAACGGTATTGTTCCATGAAAGCTGCAGCTTATCCCTGTTGTGAGGGAAAGAGCATCCCCCGAAAGCTGCACACAGAGGGAATGCGACGAAGGGATGGGAATAAAACGATTCGTGGACGAACGGTGAACATCAGCCGGCACCTCCTCCGCAGGATTCAGATACCCACAGCCAAAGGCAACAGAAAGCAAATGCAGCAGAGCGCGCTGTTTGGCCAACTTCGTTAAGTCTACCAGGGTCTGAAGAGCACCTTATCAACGTGGTCTTACACGGTGACAAATACAAGCGTGGCTAAACTCAGCAATTCAGCTACTCAGAGAAGCAGGTAAACCCCAGCCACTGCCTGTTTTCTGGCTAAATGAGAGGGGGCAACCAAACGATTGACACCTTTCCTCACCAACTTGCTCGATGCCTACAGACACCTCCCGTTCTCAGCAGCGTGTCCCAGAGAAGTCTCCCGCTCGCTGTCGTACCACAGGCAGGCGACGCTCAGGTCAGCGCTGTTTGCAGAGCGTTTAGAAACCCTTTGCTACAAGGGAAAAGGACGCCTTGATCTCACCTCCCTGGTGCTCATTTAACATGGCTGAGCACAGAGGCAGGGAGCACCAGGAGAGCTGAGCCCAGGCAGCCTGAGCCAGTATTACAGTACGGGGTCTCTCACCTGCCAAACAGGCTCTAGTGGGGTCACAGAGGAGCTACACAGGTCACAAAAGTTGGCAGGACAAAGATAAGAGACACATACCTGCTCCAAAGCGCACTCGGGCACTAGCCTAACATGATTCGGAGCATTTAACTAACGATACTCTTCTGTCTCCATCTTCCAGGTGCGTTGCTGCTTTCCTACCACCCCAGAGAGGTCAGCAAGCTGGAGAAGCCCGCGGGCAGCCTCACATCCAGGTTTTGACTGGGAAATGGGAACAAATACTCAGCTCACAGTCAGCCAACAGCAAAATTCCTCCTTCTAAGCTACCTACCAGCCACCCCTCTGACTAACTAGCCTTGCCCACGCGACAGCGATGGCTTTGCTCTCTTCACTGGGACACGGGTATGCTGGGCGAGCTTCCCACCTTACAATCTTTAGAGGCGGGAGAAGAGAGTCCTGGGCTGTGCCCATCAGCGCCCCGCTAAAGCAGACAAGCAGCACGTGGTGAATGATTAACCGCCCATACCTAGTGTGGAAACGATGCCAAAGTCCTTCCAAAAGACACATAGCACAGCTTCTGCCTCCGGGAAATTTCCAAGGAGCAGGAGGCAACCTCCTGCCTGGGAGGGACAGAAAAGAGCCCTGGGAAGAAGTACATCCTCCAGAAACACCCAACACAAACCAACTGCAAGAGGTGCCAGGGCTCCTCCTAACTGATACAAAACTGCTGTGCTCCACAGAAAAAAACGCATTCCGAGGACTGTGGTACTCACCGCGTTTCCACCCTCCGCGGCGGGTGGAAGGGGAAGCATGCAGGGGCTCGGCATGCCGCCGAGTCAGCCCTGACCTTTACCAATTTCTGCATTTTTATTTCAAGCATCTGTAGGACCTGTTTGGGGAGAGGCTATTGCAGAGACCCCACATGTCAAGATTTCTGGATATAAAGCAGGGATCTGGAGGATCACTATAAATGAACGAGCTATTTCTGGGACATTGATCTCTGAAAGCCCCCTGCCCCAACTTTAATATCCAAAGATTTCCCTTGCTGACTCCAGGAATCAGACATTCAGGTTTTCAGTTTAAAGTTGTGCTAATAAACATGAGGTCAACAAATAACAAACCAGTTTCAAGCTGAGACTTGCAATTGACTATAGTTTTTTCCGAGATGATTTTTTTCCTTCGCGTTGAGAGAGAATAAAGAAAAAAACCACAAGCCCAGAAAGCACTCCAATTTTTAAAACCCTTGCAATTCACCTTCATTTGCCTGGGATTTGAAATGTCACAGCATAGACGCAAGAGCAGAACTCTTGGACTCGCTCACACGAAAGACAAGATTTTTTTCTTTTTCCCAGACAGAAAAGCAGCCAATTTTAGAACATTGAAAAAATATTTTCCAGAGACCCGTAAGTCACATGAGTCACCCTTATTTGCAGATGAGCCCAAACCTGAACTGCAACACCATCACTCGTGCAGAGCAGAGGAAACCAAAAGCTGGATCAAAATGGGTAGCTTGTCTCAGTGGCTCTGCAGAAGGCCAAGGGAGATGAGAAGCAGGCGGAGCGTAGGCACGCCTCCTCTTACACAAGACTGCCATTATATATCAAGTCAAGTAATCTAATTTTGTGGGGAATGAACTCAGGGTTGAGGGCTCTGCGTGGCAAAAGGACAGCCGCTTCTCTAGATTCATCATTTCTCCAGTGGGGCGGCTGAAATGGCACATTTTCCGCGCTGGCTGGGAGAGGGCGGTGGGCAGTGCCGCAGCCCGCCCGCCGCGCACCCAGGAGCCAGAGAAGGTTGCGTGCCGAGGGCCGCTCGCGCAGCTACAGCCCCCGCGTAACCAGCCCCGCGGGCCCACACGCTCAGCTCGGCCCACGAGACCAACCGCTCGGACCCCGGCTAGATGCCCCCCCGCTGCGGGGTGGGGGGTGCCGTCCCCAGACCCCCGCCGACCTTCCCACCCTGCGCCCACCTGCGGTTGCTTCCCTGCTTCTGCCCCAGCAGCGCGGGCAGGGGCTGCGACCGGGACGGCTCGTTATTCGCCTCCCATCGCAGCAAAGCCCGTTAGGGTCTCCGAGAGCCGTGCCACCGCGTAGTTACAGCGGCACACGTATTGCATTTTACCAGCTCGCCTCCGACGGCAACCCACCAAACCCTCGGGAAACCGCTCCGCATGCACGAGGGGAAGCCCAAACACCACAAACCCCTCTTGTTTCCCTTCTCTATGCAAACAGATCGTGGCAGGTCAGGATGTGGTATTTCCACCATGCCCCGCTGTCAGGTGCATCAGGAGAGGGTCCTCCTTCGTCCCAGCCGCTGCCTGCCAGGGGGACCGGGACTTACCCGGCGGGGGGGGCTGGCACATCTTGGGATCCCAGTTACGGAGGGACAGGAGAGACAAAGGATGATTATTTTTTCCCCGCTAAGGGATTACAGGCATGGAGCAGAACTCGGATGCTTTACGTCGTTCTGCGAGCAGGACCAGATTTGGAGCGGCTGTGGCACAGCACTGTAGCTCGTAACGAGAGGCTTTGTGGTTAGCCATGAGTGCATACCGCCTCCCCCCAAACGGTAGCAATATAACAACGTGCAGCACTGCCACAGCATCCTCCTCCCGAGGATTTTAAGGTGCTTGGCAGACAGATACGGGTTCATGTAACCTCACAAGCCCTCCGAGAGGGAGTAAAGTAAATGCAATAAAAAAATGGAAGGGATAAGCAGGGGAACGGAGAAATAAAACTGCCAGAGCAGCATGTTCAAGCACGCGCAAGAAATCAGGGGCTCAGGGGCAGCTTCCCCCACCGCTAAGGTGGAATCCAACAGGCAGCAGCGCTCCGAATCCTCGGTTTGTTCAACTCGGCCCTGGCCAGCCTGAGAGCGCTTCCCAGCACGCCCAAAGGGCTACAGCAACAACAGCACTCGCACGGGAGGCACCGTATTCATTTCCACTGTCCTCCTCCATAGAGGGTCTCACAGCAGAGCAACCTGAACTGCTGGCAGCCCCCGGCCCTAAGGAGCAGCAAATAACATCCTCGCTCTGCCCGAGAGCCTCGGTTTTGACTTTTGAGTTTCGGCAGCTGCAAGCGATGGCCCGGGGTCTCAGCTGAAGGGTTTCCACCCTGCTGCCTGAGGGCTGGGGCTGCTCTGACTGCATTTTCCAAACATTCACGCAGCTTCCCAAACACCCGCACCTGCCACCCCCACTTTACAGGTGGAGAAAAGAGAGGCACAGGCCAAAAATCCCAGTGCCAGTCAAGGAGGGAAGCGGAGAGCCCCAGCACCCGGCCCCTGCTCCAACTCCGACCAGGCTGCTGCTTTTATTCACTTCCATGTGTGCGTAACCAGCTGATAAATGGATTTGCAGCCAAAGAGTGACACACAGTGCAGTTCCTGGACTGCTTCAGCAATCGCTCCCGGGAATGGTACTGATGGGCCACTTTTGCTCCAGGGGCTTGTTTATTTTTTATGAAGCTATTGCAGAGAGTTGGGAGAACTTTATTGATGCTATTACACAGGCTGAAGGAGAACAAACCTCCTCCACGGACAGAGCACATCCTTAAGTCAGGAGCTCGATTTTGTCACCCTACTGAGCCCACAGATACCCAGGTTGGGCAGAGGTTGGGGGCTTTCAAAGCCAATTTGCAGTAGCACATCAGGGCACCACTACCACCCCTGGGTTTAGGAAGGAGCCCCGAAGGCTCCCCCCGTCTCGCACCCTGCCCAAACCCTAGCCTGAGCCCGACTCGCAGACTGCTGTCTCTGGCTTAAAACAGACAAAACTCCTGAGCTGCGCCCAGGTCCCCCATTTGGCAGCAGAGCGGAGGGAGCCGAGGCAGAGGCTGGTACCAGCCGCACAGCGAGTCCCCCCCAGCGAGTGCCGCTCGCATCCCCCGGCCCGACGCCCGGAGCCCAGCTGGCCGGAGGAAGGGCTTGTGAGAGGTCATGGCTCTTATCTGGTCCCGATGGGAAAAACCTGTGATCGTGTATATATATATATATATATATATGCGCGTGTAGATATATGTGCGTACGCGCCTCTCGACCGCGAGCCCCAAACCTCCCAGCTGTTTCACCCCCCCTTTTCCTCGGCCAAGGGCAGCCGCTCTCAGCCGGAGAGGCAGAGCCCGGGCGAGCCGGCGGGGACACAACTCGCAAATACTTTACCCACGGCGTTACTCGATTCCCCCGAGGTTTGCCCACCCTGCTCCCGGAGTGTCACGGCTGCCATGGTGACGAGCACGAACGCTAAAATAAATACAAAGCAACCCGAAGGCAAAGCGAAGCCCTCCTCGCTCCCCTTCGCCCCCCCCCCGGCCCGAGGCGGCGGCTCCCCCCGGCCGGCATCCCTCCCCGCCGCGGCAGGGCGGGATGCTCGGCTCACTCACGACGAGGGGGATGGTCCTCTCTTCCCGGCGGAGCTCCAGCCTGCCGGCCGCCCTCTGCCCGCTCCGGGCGCTGCCGCTGCTGCTACCGCCGCCGCTGCCGGCGGACCTGCCGGCGGCCGCCGAGCGGGGCTTGTTGTCCTGCCATAAGTAGTAGAAAGTGCCCAGGATCCAGGCGACGGTCAGGATGGCGATGGCATTGGCCCTGATCCTCCTCATGCCGAGCGCCCCGGGGGAGCCTGGGAGCGCTGCCTCGACGGGCAGGGGCGGCTGCGGGAGGAAGGAGGCGAGAAGCGGCGGCGGCGCGGCGGCTCCCCCCGCACCGCTCCGGCTCCGGCCCCGGCCCCGCGCCGCCCAGCCGCCGCCGGGTCCTAACGCCTCGCCCCCCCCCCGCCCCGCTCCGCCGCAGGGGGCGGAGGGCTCCGCGCCTCCTCCTCCTCCTCCTCCTCCTCCTGCACCCGGCGTGGCCGGCGGGGGGAGCAGCCGGGCGGCTGCCTGCGTGGGTGCCGCTGAGGATGCGCCCGGCGCTCCCGCTGAAGCGGGGAGGGGGTGGCAGCCCCGGGAAAGAGGGTGCTCGCACGTGGCGGCGGGCCCCCCCCCCGTGGCGGCCGGTGGGTGACGCGGGCTCGGCCCCGCGAAGCAGCGGCTGGGACGCGGGTGAGGCGGCGGCCCGCCCTCCCGCACCGCTAGCCCAGGTCGCCGCCCTCGGTGGCCCCAGCGCCACGCGGTTCTCTCTGCCGTGAGGCAGGTGGCCAGCGAGTGCCCCGCGGCAGCCCACGGCACGCGGGGCCTCGGCACCCACTCCGCGGACACGGGCCCGCCCCCAGAAGCGCTGAAGCCGCGGCTCGTGGGCTCGAGCCCCCGCAGCCAGCGGTGCTGCGCAGGGCCGCCCGGCAGTCACACGGGCCGGGCGCCTGGGCGAGCGCTGCGGCCACCGGGGCCTTTGCAGCCCGGCGGGAGGGGACGCGTGGCGGCGGAGGGGCGGCCGCGGTACGATTCCACGTTACGGGGCGTTGCCGGGGCTGTGGCGGTGAAAAGCCCGCTGAACCCAGCCCTGCGCGCAGCCTAGGCAGCGCACCATCCAGGTTGTGAAAACAAGCTACGTTCGGGCACAGCGCAGCTGCTGTGCAGCTAGGGCTTAAGGGTTTGAGCGAGCGGGAGGAGGTACCGAGAAAACTCTACCAGTGAAAATGGGTGCTTAGAGAATGCGGGTCCCTCCAAGGCACCTGACGAGGGGATTAGAGGGTTTGAATTACAGCGCAGAAAATGGCAGCAGGGCTTCCAAATTACTTTTTGCCTACCTTCCTCCTGGCCAAATCCCTCTAAATGTAATTACAACCCGCCCTGCTAAATTGCCCTTTCAGGTTTACCCGCGCACCGCTCGTTTCCTGAAGCGCAGCACAGTATGAAATTCATCTGTCAGACTTGTACTGTGCTAGCACTCGGGGCAGAAGGCTATTGCTAGGACCACCGCCTCCCAGGGCTGCAGCATGGCTCCGCACCAACCTCCCTGCAAAGCACACTGCACTCCTGATGCAGAACAGTGTTACAAAGCGCCTTACATCCTCCTAGGTACCTTTCCCAATAACCCATCAACCACCCACAGCTTCCCAGGCCGGCTGCTCACAGCCAGCGGCAAGGGGAAGTTTGAGGCATTCCAGGCAAAAACAAAGTCCTCCAAGGGATCAACAAAAACATAATTAGTCCAAGCTGCCCAGTCCATGTTTGTCCCAGTGGTACAAGTGACCTGTGGAAGCTGGGCTCCCACTGTTTTCAGCCTCTTTCACAGTCCTACAAAAAAAGGGCAGCTGCTGTCCTATGTGGGTTTGGATCCAGCAGCTGCCTGGGTTGCAGAGGGACATGAAGAGAGGCAGAGGAGCTGTATCCAGGATTCGGAAAAGGGAAAGACACGGGAAAAAGACACATTCATGTCCCTGTGACAGCAGAGCCAGCACCATACGCTGCCTCCTTGTTACCACTGTGCAGATCATACCAGACTTTGCTTGATTCCTTCTTAGTCTTTCCTCACCATCCTGTGAGATTCACTACAAAAAAGCAAATCACTCAAACGGTGATGGAGAAGTGTGTGTGAAACAGGAGAAAACCCTCCGCCCCAACAATTGAACTAAGCAGACGGCCTTCTCCTGCCTTTCCAAGAGAGCTGCTTCCCCCTTCCACTGCAGTCATTCATTTTCTTCCGCCGTTGCCCTCCCTGCTAGCACACCCTATAAGCTGCCATGCTGCCACAATTGCCTCCCCGCACCACATTCACCACTTTCAATCATCCTGATGGAGATCCCCACCCCACAAGCATCTCAGCCTCCGCCAAGCCTCTAACACTTCCCTGCAAGGTCAGCCCAGCATCTCCTCTTTTCTGCTCAGAAAAAACCTAGTTCCCTGACTCTTCAGATTCTCCAGGGACAAGATAATTTTGAGCACTCTTCCCTTCCCAGAGTAGATACCACCTTCTGGGCAAAGACACCTTGCACTCTATTCCCTATGCAGAACGAGGGCAGGAAGAGCCCTGCGTTTTCACATTACCACTTCAGTTTTGCAAGTGCAGTCGAACATTTGCCATCTACTGATAAATCCCAGAACCTTGTCCATAGTACAGTACAGGCTCACCCTCTTAGGGCTGGCCCCAAGCCTTCCCCCCCGCTGCCCGGAGCAGCCATCGACCCCTATGCTAAATGGGTGCAAAGCACTGCTGGGTGAGCAAGGGAGCAGAGCCATACGGGGCAGGGCGGCACTGCCCGCGGCAGAGTTCAGCGGGCAGCTGCCCGCACCCAGCTGGCCCTCGTCGCTGGAAGCACCTTACACGCACAAGTCCCGAAAGCTGACTGCGCGCCGCTGGGTGCTCTCTGCCATTAAGGGGCTCGTGCGCCTGGAGAGGAGGCTGCCAAGCTCTCAGCGGCGCTTTCTCATCCCTGCAAAACACACCGCCGAGCCCTCTTTGCTATTCTGCCCCCATCACATCCTGTTATTCCCAGAGCCTTGCCAGCAGTTCAGAAAACAGCACAGAACACCCAGAAACTGAGTTTACTTGTACTACCTGGGTAATGTGGCCTGCTGGCAACTTACACGAGTGACAGGAACCCTCCTGCACAGAATCACTGCTTTCCTTCGTTAAATCAATTCGTTAATTACAAGAAAAGCACAACCCAGATACTTTAACCCTTTCGTTTGAAGGTCCCAAACCCCTTCCAAGGGGAGGCCTGTAGGTAAGTGTCAGAAACAAGCAGAGAGCTCTGTAGGCAAGCTTCAGCAGAGCCCCGAACAGAGAAGTCAGCTCTGATATAGGAAGGACAAGCTGAAGTTGAAGGGGTCTTTCTCCCAGGAGAAAGTCGCTTTTACTCCCCTGTCCCTCCAGGAGTCAGGACCAGAACGCACACGTCGTTCCTGCAGAAACGCAGCCAGAGCACGGGGTAGCGCAGCTCTGCTCTAACCCACGACCCCAGCAAAGGGCACAGCAAAAGCACCCAGTTACCCACCCTCAGAGCTGTTGGCAGAGCAGCTCACACTTGCCCGCAGGTACCCAATTCAGCTCAGATAAGCCAGATTTGCAGAGACCCATTATTTACATTGCCTAAGCTTTGGGACCTATTTGAGCTGGAAAGGGTTAGGGAGTGCTGACAGGGGCACTGGGGCCGGCTGACCCAAAGGAGGCAGGACCTCCAGCACAGCTCCAGCAGAAAAGGCACGTACTTTTGCAGCACCAGGCTTCCACACGCTTTGAAAGTGTCTCCACAGCGATGTTTCATCTTCAGGGCCCAAATACCTCACTGCAGGATGACTAGCTCCCGGGTCCAAGCTGTTGGTACCCGAGGTCCTGTGTTCTGCAGCCAGAATTTGCAATGATTTCACCTCTGACTGCAGAGCTTTGCTCCGGAATCTCATCTTTCTTTTCAAAGGCAATACACTTCTAACCTTATGTTTCTACAGGGATCTCTGACAATATACATTGTTCAAGTACAGCTATACTGTAAGCTGCAACGTTGCATGCAGATATTAGAGCCAGCCCCACCAGAGAGTACAAGAGTACCAGAAGCAGTCTGGCACGGAGATCTCAACACAACCTGCAACGTAGATGTACAATGAATATTAACAGTGATAATACTACACTGCTGATCTTTGCAAAAGCATCAGCTAATTCAATAAATGCCCTAAGAGAAGTGACCTGAGAAACATGATATAATAAAGAAATCAAGATTATACAAACCTCACAGCAGAATTATGGCGTCTTACCACCACACTTGTTCTTTTTCAGTTTCCTCTATAGCTGTTCCATGTTAGAGTTAAGTCTTTTCTTATTTTGTGACAAACTTCGTACAGTGCAATAATATAAGGGACCCCCTGATGATCCAGGTGGCTGATTCTTTAACATGAGCATAGACGAAGTATTTGGTGAGTAATCTAGGGAGTAATCACAGAATGGGGAGGGAGGAATATGACCAGCTACACAGAGGAAATTTACGTAGGGTTTGAGAACCTTATTTTATTTGTAATCACAAAGGCCCTAATCAGCATCACCTTCAATGCAAAGAGATCTCTGAGGACCATGGATATTAAAACGTGCTCTCGAGAAGCCATTTTTATGTCTGTGGCTGACAGCCTTGGTAACAACATCTAGGAGAACAGATCTGGTGTCCCAACTTGCCCAGATAAAATTGAGAAGATCTCTGTTGCAGGTGAAAAGACAAGCATCGTCCAGATTTCTCTTCAGACAAAATGAAGTGTGGCTGAGTTTCAACTATGAAACATCTGGAGAATGCCAAAAGGTTTTTCTTAGCACGACTCTGATCTGAGAAATCAGGTCTGCTATATTTGTGGCCTCCAGGCATGGAAGTGCCATCTGAAACATGAACATAAGGACTGTCTAGACTCTGGAAACAGTTTGAATAAAGTCGTCTAGAATTTAGCTAAGAACATTTAAAGAAAACTAGCATTAGGGTTCAGGGGCTGGAGCAGGTCATGCTCCAGAGCGAAATGAGAGTGGCATGTTATCCCGCTGGGATGAGAGGACTTGCTCAGGGAGAGGCAGCTCTGCTTGCCCGCAGCCACTGGGAGCGGAGCTCTGCCTCGCGTGAAAGTACTGCGCACCTAGCTCTGCTCCTGCCTGCTCGCTCCAAGTGCTACGGACTGAAGATCCAGAAAGTCACGCATTTTGAAGCCAAAAGGGACAAAGACATGAACACAGCTTAGCTCCCCATAGCCCTCCAGCCGCAGGAGTTCCTCCTTATAATTCTTATTCCAAAGCCCATCCATAGACACAGCTGAGACAGCTCTGACACTTTCCTTAGCTAAGCCTCTGTCATGGCTCCCAGCTGCGTTGTGCAAGGGAAGAGCAGCCTCAGTTCAGGGATTTTTCACAAGAGACCACTCCTCAGAGAGCCTCTTCTGCACGGGCAGAACAGGGTGCCTGGGAGAAGGCGAGACATCTCAGGGTGGTTTTCTCTGAACTTGCTGCTACTAAGTGGCTCCTTCCTCCTCCTCTGGCCCATCCCTGGGCTGGACACCCATCCTCCCTAGTGAAGCTCCTGGTCTTTTCCCAAGCAGGGTCAATGGTCTGCTTCCAGGTCAGGAATAGGTGGGTAGGAGTGGGTGAAAGCGATTTACATATCGAAGGGAGAGGACTCAAAGCTCATCCCCAATTTCAGTTCAGGAAAACTCCAGGAAAAGGAGGGAGAAGGGGAAATGTTTGTCCCAATGGGCAGAAAGAGCTGAAATCCTTTCCCCACAATGGATGGAAGGCCCCTCTGATGGTCTGACCATAGCATCTCACCGTGCTCTTCATCCAGATCCAAATCATACCCCTGTAAGCCTCCAAGACATGTTTATCCTTGCCGTAATGCCAAGATGGCAAAGCGTGTGCCATCGTCCTCCACCACGTGGTTGTTGAAAAGAAAAAGAAAAATGTTATCTGCATTACTCATCTACATTGGCCAAATTCCTAAACTGCCTGAAATACTCCCCTTGTCTGAAGAAACTTTCTCATGCTGGACAGAGGGAGTGGGTATGTGTGTGGGTTTCTGAAAATCCATGTTGCTGTGCCTCGGGTCATGTCCTCCACATCTTTGGCTTCAGTTGCCGCTGGGAAACTACAAGGTGCACCGAGTCCAACAGCTTGCCTTGCTCATGCCCTGCCTAGAGCTAGATCCTGCTCAGGCAGTCTCCAGCCCTTCACCACCAATGCCACGGCCACAGGCACCGTAAACAGGCCAGACAGACAAATCACTCCCCTGGGAGCGGCTCCATCCTTAATTTATCCTGATGCCCAATCGGAATAGGTACAGAGGGTGGATGCCAATTAGTTCTGAATTTAACAGAAGATAAGCTGCCTAGGGTGGTATATATGCTGACCAGGACAGAAATACCTCCTGGGTCATTGTTTCTGGCCGGTGTGCAAACAGTAAGGTGGTGGAAGGGAGTGACTCAGGGTCAAGTTAAGGCAAATAGCATATAGTTAACTGGGAACCAGGATTTCAGTTGCTTTCAGTTGTACAGTTAAACATCGTCTTAACTGCTAGTTTAAGGTCACTGTAACCTTAACATTATTTTCATGAGCATGTTTTTTAATGAAAATGAGAGCATAGAGAAGAATTCCCAATAAGCTGTAATTAACAGTTCCACATCACACTTGTGCTCTTCAAGTACAAAGAGAAAAACAGCCACTGAAAGGCTAACAGTGGCAAGATGAATCTTCTTTGACAGTGTGGAAGAGCCAGGAAAATCTTCAGACATGGTTAGCTGGGATTCAGGACACCCCTCTCTCCCCCCTGGGAGACGGTGCCATTAACCCTCTCTGAGCCAGGTAACCCACCTGTTTGCCACCACAAGACTAGATGCAGCCTTAGTGAGGACTGGAGTTATGGCAGAATCAGGCAGGAGCTATCAACAGCACCAAAAAATGCTCTAAATTCATGCAGCCATCATGCAATCTTTTAAAAAAGTGTAGAAACAGAATAAATATTTAAGTAGTAATAATTACATATTAATGCAACTTATTAATTAGAAGATCCACTTATAATCAACCTGATTCACTTTATGAGCCCGATATAAATTTTTGCTCTCCCTCCTACCACCACTTCTTATCTCCTTTTCTCACCCCAAATCATTTGCTTCTCTTCCTTGCTGCATCTTTTCTAGGACATGGATTTATTTCCCACCTTTATGGTAAAGCACGTAGCGCTTTTTCTGGTGCTCAGAATTAATTAACAATAAAATCTTTTTATTACAATCTGACAACAATTTGCTCTCCTTTATTGGCAGCCCACCACAGCACCGACTGTGACCTGAACTGCAATTTAATCCTCATAGAAATTCAAAGATTTTACAGCTCAGTGTAGCTACCAGGTTAGTGCTCGTAACAGTCCTCTTGGCTGCAAAGCAGAAGCAGCTTGAAATGCTCATCTGGCAAAATGATGAAACTCCTGTCTTCCACTACAGAGGAATTCCATATGAAAACATGACAATCTGGGAAATAACCTGTGAAAAATATTCTACCCAGTTTCTCACAGACCCCATAAAAGGGGCTTGCACACAGCACAGCAGACTGGGTTTGAGTCAAGTGCAAAAAAAAAATGCTTAACTTTCCTAAAAGTCACAGTAATGTATTTATTTTTGAAACTCTATCACTCAAAATAGCCTAGATAATTAATGGAAAACTTTCCAAAACATTCCAGCCCTGGCACTAGGCGTGAGAAACTCCAGGCTGAGGGGAGGCCAGAAATAGGAGCCACGGATCAGTCAACTCCAGAGGCACTGCAGTGCCCCTGCAGCGAGCCTGATCCCGTAACCTCTGCCTGCCGGGATCAAGATCCATCTCCAGGTGGCAACTGGAGAGTATATAAAAAAAACAGAGTCCAGAGGACATCAGGCATCCCTGTACTGTTAGGCACAAGAACCAGGCAGATCAACACAGTATTAAAGATTTATCAGTTCCTACCTTTTCCGTCTGCATTATATAGGAACATCTTTACTCCCAGGGAGGTGGGTGAAGGGGACTTCGAGGGTGGCAAGAATATTTATTGAAATGATAGCCCCCGGTGGAACTGCAACCAATAAAAACTGCTGACCTGCAGCAGGCCGGCAAGCGGTTACATCAGCCTGAAGACACCAGGGCACTCCACGGGGCAACGCACAGACAACTCCATCAATGTGACACCATTTGTGATTTAAGAATAAGGTACACAGGCTGAGCCTGGCAGCGTCCCTTTCCATTGCGATTGCTTTAAGCAAAGACCCAGGTATTGCTAAGTTTCTACAAAAGCGCCACTAACTTATTTTGAAGCTCTTGCAGAAACAGAGCTCCTGTCCTCTCATGACTTTATAAAGTAATCCAGCACGGGAACCCCTTGCACTGGGATCATGCAGGTCCGGTCGTTTCGGATGAGAAACCCTCAGCAGTGACAGCTCTGCCTGGCAAGACTTGGCGATTAAATCTCTGCACAACTCCAGCCCCCAGCCTCTGCCAGCGGTGGGACGGGTCAGCAGCCTGTGTGCGACATACCTACCTCTCCTTGCTCGGCCCTTCTAATTCATTTTGTCACGGCTTCAGCATTAGCACCCAGTGTTTCTCTCCCACGTTGGGGTTCAGCACCGAGGCAGCGTGGGAGGATGAGAAAGCCAGGCTGACCTGCGCCATATCGCAACCCAGAATTAATGAGGCACAAAAAGTACGACGACAGTCGGGGTGGCGAGAGAAGCACTGGCAGGAACCACCTCCCTGAAGGCAGCTGGGATCTCAGCACAGGTACACATAACCTCCTTGGCAGCAGGCCTGACTTAGACTGATGCTGCGAGGTGCCGGGAGCACTTGGCTCCAGCTGAAGGTGATGAGGAGTTTTGAGGGCATTTGTGCTAGGGACCTGAGTTCACATCATCCCTGTTTGGTATCTCCGCACTTGCAGGCCCTCTCCAGCCCCGAGTCCTGTAGCAGGCACGTGGTGCTCCCCGATTTGCAGATCAGGTCCCACAGAATGAAAGGAGATTTGGAAGTGCAAGCCTGAGGATGGAGTTTTCCTCCGAAAACTCCCCAGTGCTGGTACCCGAGCTGGCAGCCTCACCATGAACACACCTGACACCAGGGGCTATCTATTACAAAACATCCCAAAGGACTGCTAGAAAATGTAGCATTTGGGACATAGCAAGAACGTAAGTTACACTTTACCGAGTGAAACCAGTGGTTCATTTTGCCCTAACACACTGTCTCCAGCAGGAGTTGCAAGAGATGCTGCCTGGGGAGAACTCATAAACCTGGCCCCTTCCTGCCATCCACGCCTCTCATATTCCTCCGAGATACCCGCCCCTCTTGTATGGGATGCAGTCCTGCTATTCCCTATAGGATCTGTTTATGGCAATAGACCCTATATATTTACATAATCACCTTCTTAACCTCTTGATAGCATCTGCTTCCACCACCTCCTGCGACACCAAGGTCCAACACTTCATTACATGTTGCACAACAACACTTTATCTTTTGTATGTTGTAAAAGAACCTCCTACACGCGTCACCAAGTCCCCCCTGGTCCCCAAGCAGTGGGATTTGGTGCATGGCAATTCTCCATCCACCCTGTCCACTGCCTCCCTGATTTTTGCCCTCTCAGCCAGCCTTCCCTTCCCCAATGGAGAAGTTCCAGACTTTTTCTCTCTCCTTGAAAGGCAAGGTGCTTCATCATTAGGAAGCCATTTTTATAACATGCACCGCATAATAAAGAAATGTAATAGAGATTACATTTGTAATGGGGAAGGTCAGACTCATATTCTTTAAATATTCACATTTTAGGACAAACATTTTTTCCCCCCTAAAGGTGAATGCTTTAGAAGTGCTGAACAAAATGAACTCCACCACTTTCGCATAGGAGGGGGGATAGGAATTATGAAGTAAGAAATTCCACTATTTAAAAAATGACCCCTCATTTTTCCTTATAATTGTCTCCAGTACCTGAATGCACGACTTGGCAACGAAGAGCTGTCACTGTGGGAGCACAGCAGCCAGAAAAAGGAGCGAGAAATAGGAGAAACTGCTTAAGCCACTGCGAGTAGAAGTGGTACTCTTATTTGAACGCTTGCACATCTGCAGCGATGCTCAGCGTATCACTGCAGCATTTTCAGACGCAGAGATACATCGCTGCATGCATGTACATGTGTGCACACGTTTCACACCCTTAGATTAGTTTCAAGTCCAACTCAAGTTTGCAGCAGACATTACTTTCTCTGGTGCTGGCTGAAGGCAAGGAAAATACCTCCCACAGGAGCCAAGAACCATTGCAAGCCCGACCATTTCTGTTTGAAGGTCACAGCAAGATCAAAGAAATGTACCATCTCTAGCAAATACATAACTACTTGCACATGTAATTTCTCTACAAATGTGTCTGCTGCAACATACCTTTCCCCACAGAGAGAGGATGAAAAAGGCTCTGTGCAACAATTATAATCATACTGCTTAATGGCATACTGAAGAACCCTTACAGATTATTTTAGCGCAGTAAAATCTATATAGACAAAAATAACCATATCGATGGGCCCAAGCTTTAAAGCCCCATGTACATCTGTGCGCAGCCTCAGCCTGCAGACGGTTACGCTACCACGCATCAGCGTGCTACTGGCCTTCCCTGCTCCATAGCCTGGCTTTTTCCTGCTCCAAGCAGCCAGCTCAGCCAGGCAGGCTCTGTCCCAGCTCCAGCCCTACCATCACAGCACCTCAAACACACACCGGGCTCTCACGTACCACATTTGTGCCCAGGCTGGGTGGCATTAGCCCCTCTACTCATGTCTCCAGGGATGGGAGGCAGCTCTCCCCTACCTGGCATCCCTAGAGGCAGCTGAGGGCAGCAAGTGCAGAGGGAAGGGAGCACCACGTTCCCTTTATCGTCAGGTGCAGGGAGGAGCTCAAAGACAACAGCTGTGTCTCATAGGGCCATTTGGTCCCTGCCAAGCTCTGAAGGACAGGTTTGCTTTGAGAGTTTTCCAGTCCTTGGGGACTTCTGCAACCGCCTCAAGATAATCCAGGATAAAATAGATTTTCAATAGATTTGACCCATTTTATTTTTTATAATATTCTCCTGCTCTCCAAACATCATATCCTCATTCATCTCTGAAGGCTGTCGTACAAGCAGCCTCATTGTGTTTGGGATTTGCTCTGTCCAGATGGGCGGCTGCTCAGATCTCAGTGGTGGAAGCTGTACCCTCCAAGCCCTGGCCCACCCGAGGCGACTCTTGCCACCCTCGTGAAAGTCAGCTTTGAAGCCTAACTTCAAAATTCAGTTCCCATGTCTAGGCTTTACAGCATCTCACAGGGCATTTCTTCCTCTTCCAGCATTCGCGGCGAGACCAAGATCCAGATTTAAGACGGCTTGTCGTTCAAGAGCATAGATCCAATTTCATTAGACTCTCTGAGCAGGGGGGCCATAAGGAGAAGAGCCACGTTTCATACCTCTCAGCTGCCTGTCTCTGAGGACACATCACGGCAAATGGCCCAGCAAGTGGAAAGCCACTGGAGGGGCTGGAGGGACCGTGCAGGCAGGCTGGAGACAGCTGCCAGATGCCCCTTACGCATGGCCGGAGACCTGCTCCAGCGCAGCCGTGACAGCTTCTGTGCGTCTGACTTTGTTCCTCCAGACCTGGGCTGAATGCCATTTTCCCCACAGCAGCTTAAAGGATGGTTTAAGTTAGTTCAAGCCTCTTGCTTTGGGCTATGTCTCAAATTGATTTGAAAGCATCAAACGAAACCAGCTTAAAGGCTGCCCCGTGGCTGAAACGAGTACAGATTTGTGTGGCCATGATCTCACCACTGCCCTTGCAGCCTTAGCATTCACCTGAACCTGGAGGTGGCCTTCACTGATTGATGACCAGCTCACACAGGGATGAAGTGCAAAATGACATGATGGCTATGGGACAAATCCATCCTGTGCATCCCCCTGCAGAGCAGAGGTGAGACGCTGTCAGAAACACACGGGTTTTCTTCAGCAGGTTGCACGTGCACCAGAGGCTGGAAAGCAGTGAGGAGGGGGTGAAACACAGCAAGGGAAGACGGACCGAGTTAAAAAGAAATGGATGGAGAAGGATGGAGATTTGCAGAACAAGACAGACGATAATCACCACACTCAGGAAAGAAAAAACCCCAATTCTTAATGGGCAAGGAGCAAACGCTCCACTTCTTCCCATCTCCCTCCTCCTGCCTTCTCCTCCTTCAGGTTCTTCATAGCACCTGGATCAAAAAAAAGAGCTAAGAATAAGCAATGATGTGAGAATGTAATCAACAGTGAAGGAAGAGAAGCGTTTTCTGTCATTAAATAACACAGGTTGACAGCCTTCTGCGATGTGAGGAAGTGGGAAATGAAAGGTCTGAGCCAGTAAAGCTGACAAGGACAAATGGGAATCGCAATGAAAAATGTCCTATGGATCTGGAAATTAAAGTCCAACCTCCCGGAGTCTCAGAGAGAGCTGCAACAAAAGACTGCTGGCCAGAGGACCGATTCTGGGGAAAGCCGGGAATTCCTCGGCCAGGTGTCCCATGCATCGCAAGGAAAAGCCAGAAGGCTGTTCCTCTCATGGGCACACTCAGCACTGCCCTGGCTGCTTCGGGACAAGCCTGCAGGAAAGAGGAAAGAATCCAATTACCGAAGCGAGTCAACATTAGGTGTAATGTAAGGAAGAAGAGGGAGAACAGAAGGCAGATTGCTCTCTTACTGCAGATGAGGCAGGACAAAACGGAGGGTTGGTGAATCTGGGGAACCATGGGAGAGGAATAAGGATGACAGAAGATCCGCCTATTTTCTGGGGTGCAACTAGCACCATATCCATCTAAATCTGAAGTTGTTTTAAATCATCTGCAACAGAAATTATTTGTGATGGCATGAGACCGTCAAGTCATTGCCCATTCACCATGAACTGGGGCTCACCCAAATTTCCATGCATGGTTAGGCCACCGGCCACTACAGTATAACTAACAAAACTTGCAGTTCATTTTTGGCTCAGATGCATTTCTTTCACTAATAAAACATTGGAACCAGTGACCTGATACTGCCTTCCATGGACTGAACTGAGGCAGACTGTGCACATTCATCCAGGTGCCCATTTTTTTTTCCCACAGACTGAGCAGAAGTCAATAAATGAGCTACAGCCAGTGCATTGAGATCTAGAAGGGTTTGCAGGTACTTCTGATTTTGTGCCTCCACTGATTTTGTCATTTCTCGACCTCAGCCCACATGTCACGCTTTGCTGTGGATTTATTGAAGTCAAGAGTTTGCAGCTTTGAGCGAGATTCAGAATAGTTTATGGATGCCAGGGAGATCAGAAATGAAGAAGTGGGACAAACAGACACACCTTAAGGAAAGCACTTTCCTCCCCTCTCTGAAGACCGATCAGCTGCAGCTCTGAAAATCCTGTCAGCAGCTTGGTCTCCTTAAAATGCCCCAATCTCACTCTATTTCTGTTCCACACACCCCCAACTATTTGCTGCCTCTGGGAACCATTTTTTCCAGCACCATTACACTGTTTCCAGCTACGCTGCGCCTGAAGTGCAATGCCCTACCACCGCCCCACCTGCTGAGGCATGAGCTCAGCTACTGGGGCACCCGCAGCCCTTTCTAGGGACTTGAGGTTTTAGAAACGACAAGAACAGACTTCCCCATGGGAGCTGTCTGAAGGAGCAGTGATGCATTTCCTACATTCGGCACGTGTGTTTTGGGTGTCCTTGATGTGAAATTAACGGGGACCAGGAACCAAAGGTGAAATTGTGAGTACCGTAACGACTGAAGTGAGAAGCGGAGGAGCTCTGTTCCCCAGGACTGCCTCTTACTCCTTTGCTCCTGAGGCAGGCTGGCCCCCAGCGCTGTGACAAGCTCCCACCTTGGTTCAGTGACACTCCAGTGCCCAATTCCTCAGCAGGCTCCTTTGTACAAGTCTGCTGGCTCGCAGCAGGGGTCCAGGCTGCCAGCAGTGCATAAATGCACATAGCCAGGAGCCTGAGGTGGGGACACAGAGATTTAATGCCTTTTATTCTCTGTTGTCGGAAAAATTGTAATTTACTCGATACATGTTTTCACTGTTAAAAGAAAGAGGAGCTTGTTGATACACAAGTCATACTGCTTTAATATACTGACAGCATTAAACCAGTGCAGCTCCCTCAGGATGGACACAGCTGCTGGATTCGAGGTGTTTATAGCACTTCATTGCCAGGGGAATGATCTATAACCACATGACAGACCTTTGCACCCCCCTTGACAGCATCAGATCAAATTTCGGTCAGATAAACAAAAAGACCATCCAAAATCCACCCCCAATCCAAATAATAATTAACGCCATGTAAGCAAGGTCTAAATTTCTGGCTATCATGACAGAGACAGATGCATCCAGAGGGTCCTCTTCAGACAGTCTGCAGTAGCTCAGAAAATAGGTCACTTGATGCATCTCAGCGGGCATTAACAGGCGTAGCTGGTAAGGACCATTGACATTTAAGTAAGACACAGCCACGGTGTTCCTCAAACCTGAACAGATGATATCTGCTCATCTGTCTCCTTGCCGCTATTGTCCATCTCCCCAGCTGGCTCATCATCAAGTTACCTCACAAGGGTTTTGTTCGCACAGTGCAGCTGTTGATGGGCAGGCATAGTTTCAGCAGGGGCAATAATGACCACAAAAGCAACCTGAATTCCTTCTTTGTCTCCTCCATGTCAAATCTGCAGAGCAGCAAGGGCAGCACACGTGCGTAGAGGGAGTTTCTACTCTGCCACACACTGTAATTGGGAAGTCAGGTTACATGTCTCTGACGCTGTTCCCTAACATCTTTTTATGTCACTACCACCACAATCCACTGACAAATATAGGAAGGAGGGTGGAGAAGCCCTTTTTGCCTTATCAAGCCAGCACATCTACAGCACTGAAGTCTTTGGGATTAAAACATGCAAAATAGCTTGTATAGCTTACCACCAAATCTGCCTGAAGACCAGTGCTTCATTCCACAGACACCCTTACTATGTTTACCATTACTCCCTCCATCTCCCATCCTTAAAAGAAAGGACGAGCCAGCTAGAGAATAGAGTACTTCAAAGATCAATCCGTGTGAAGACTTGGAAGTTCTTCCTTGTAAAATACTCTGTTAACTAACCGACAGTCCCTCCACGCAGGAGCTTTTCTGAAGGAAACTGAAGGAGTGTTGTATCATTCCCCCCTCTTCAAACCCTAAATGCAGTTTGGGAATTCACGTCTGTAGAAACACGTGAGGCCACTGTAGCTGGCATTTTTCAGTCAGCCGACTCACTGTGAGTCTACTCACTGCTGAGTATTTAGAGTGGGGAAGGTGAAATTAAATCCTGCTGATCATACAGCTCATCCTCAGCAAGGCAGGCTCTGCCACATGTCTTGGTGATAGGAGACTTGCTGGAAAAATTCTGCCTATCTCTCCTCAAACTACCACAAAAAGTAATAATCAGTTTTCACTCTGAAAATATGAAGTGTGAAAAACAAACTATCTAGGGAGAGCCAAGCTCTCAGCACTGACCACTAAGGTCAGAGAAATTGTCTTGAACTAACTAGACTTTGGCTTCAGTCCAGCACAGCAACTCCTAGATTCCCATCCTTGCCCTCACGGATCATTTGGGTTTGGTTTTGGGTTTGTTTTTTTTTTTTGCAGTGTGCCTAACACACAGCACACCATGGCTTTTGGAATCCCCTTCAAGTTGATTGTGTTTTCCAGGCTTCCTCCTTCATCTTTGTTCAGGATGTCAGTATAGTCCTGTAAGGATAGAAGTGAGAAAATCCTGCTGGTTTTACTGGCATGTATTTCCCATCTTGGTTTCAGCATAAATTGTTTCTTTGTACAGCAGTTCCATTTAACTTCCCAGGAAGAAAAAACAAAAACAAATACCAAAAAATTCCCCCAACAAACTCACAGGGATTAATAGAAAAATACGGCTGGTGAGATTACCGACTCCATTGTCTCCCCTAAGTGAAGTTCTGAGATTTTAAAAATGAGTGCTTACTTAGCAAGTTTGTTTAGGTCTGGAGGTTTGTTTTTGTATTTCTTCTCAAGGGAGCAGGGACTTTTGGAAAGCTACTAAGTTGCATTTTTCAGAAAAACCGTCATTTGGCTGGTGTCCTTTTTTGAAGCATTTGACTAGAAGAGCAAAGCGTGGTGCTAACACATAGTGTGAGGAGCGAAGGGGAGGGAACACGTGCCAAGGTCACCTCCTCAGCGGTAGCAATGGCAAGCTTCACAGCAGTGATATAAAACCTCCCTCTGATACAAGATACCACTCACAGCTACTTTTTAAGAGCTATAAAAATCCAGAGCAGGCACACATTAATTAAAGCAGTTCAGAGAGAAGCGCTGTGTGTCAGTCCTGGCAGCGGGTGACTGAAGGGCACGTAGCGTGTATGGGAGCAGAATGCCCATGGACTAAATGCCCATGGATTAGCTAAAATATTTTAGTTTTTATCACCTCCAGGTTTGTCAGTGGGCAGCACAGATGGTTTGCAGCTGGGGAGCCACTCAGTGCGCTTGGAAGGAAGCAATGTGACCCGTGTCGTGAAGCAATGCATATCCTAAGGAAACTTTTCTTCATGACTAGCCCAAATCTCCTTCATTGACATTTAAGTCCATAACCTCCCGTCCTACCTAGACTAGAAAGCAGACCACGAAAATCCCTCTCCTCTTCACTACAGTATTTTTCTTATTTATTGCCTTGTCTCTCAGTTCTTTGTTTCCCCTGAGCTAGACAAACTCAGTTCTTCTGGGCTTTGGTCATAAGCCACATTTCCATGGTGGTGTCCCCTGCAGAGCGCAGGGCTCACCTTCCAGAGTGGCAGGTCCTGAGCAAAAGAGGCAGTGAGGACGAGGACCCATTCAGGCTTCCCTCACCTCCTTTCCCTCCAAGGTTAGGGCAAGGCAGGCTGAGAGATGGTTGAGGTTATTACACAAGTGCAAACCTGCTAGCTACGGCAATTTTTCTTCTTTGGCCCCTACTGCAGCCTGTCATGAGAAATAAGCTTTTGCTATGAACCCACTGACCAGCCACAGCTGGCTCTGAAACACATCCAACTGAAGGATGATGGCTAGCAGGAAGTCTTTCTGGTTTTAACTGGTGATTATTCCAATTGAGGGAAATAAAGATAACCCACCTTTTCTAGCTCTGACATCTATCTACCTGTATTTACCCCACCTCCTGGCTTCTTTGTCCAAAGTTGCAGCAGGGCTTCCACACTGCTGGTAGCAAGAGCACCCTCCAACCTTTCACTACACACTGGAAACCTTGAAAGCAGGGGAGCAGAACTGGGGGCATGGAGCTAATGGGGCCAGAGCCCAGCAGCATTAGGAGTCCTAATGCCTGTTTACAAGTCAGAGAAAAAAAGAAAGATACCTGGGTATTCTTGAAGGTCTAATACTCAGCACCACCTATGGCTATCCTGCACAGAACATGCACCTGAAGGCAGTTTTCTCCCCCGTAACCATAGCCCTTGCCAGGCAAGTAGGGATAATGATTTTTTTTATTCATAGTGCCTTGAGAGGGGGTGCCACTCTCATTTTCACATGCCACCAGCAGTCAGTCTCTCTGCTTTTATTTATGGCTAAAAGTCCTGGACAGAGCCAGGGCACAGAGGAAAAAGGGAAGAGTGACTGGCAGATCTCAGCTGATGCAAAGTACTGTTTGGCATTTTTCAAAGGACAATCAGTTGGAAAGGATTTGCTGTTAATCAATGTGAAACAGATACATGTCGGATCCCCACACAGCACACTACAATGCAAAACAGCTTCTTAGAGCAGCAGCTTTTTGTGGAGGGAGTTTGGACAGGCAGTTTTTCTCTTAAGCCTGCATTTCTGACAGCTGCCTCATACCTTTTTCCAAGACTTGTCACATTTGTGCTGAGATATATAAATGTTTTCTCTTTTTTGCTCCTTAACCACTGCACAATCTTTCCATTTTTTAAGCAAAGAAAGATAGAAGCCATATTTTATATCATCTACAGCTGAAGCTAGAGTTTTTCCTGTACAAGGAAATGGTTTCTTGTTATCTGAAGATGACATCTCTATTTTACAGTAAAAGCCTCCATCCTTTTTTTCAGTTCTCTTTACTCCCCCCATCTCAGAAACTGAACTTATCCAATAGCTTGCAAAGAAAAATAATAAAAGAAAGATGGTTTTGCTCTGTTTCCTGGCGACCAACACCACTGAGACCCCAGGTAGTATCACGCTGGCTAATTCAAGGCAGAAACAAGCACTGTGATAGTTAAGTGGGAAGACAGGATGCAGCACTAACCCTGGTGCAGAAAATCCTTGCCACAGCTGCCTGCTCTTCATGGTGGAATTCACAGTGATAGAGGAATTTCTTTGGAATATGGGAAATTATGTTCCATGTATGTTTATTTGGCTCTTTGGGGTTTTTTCCTGTACTTTGCTTAACCATGTTGGCTCTCTTGCATTACCCTCTCTAGCTGTAAAAGCAAAACTCCCTTGATGCAGGGCTAATACAAGGGGGCACACTGTGGCTCCCTTAATAACTCACAGAGAAAGCTGGATACATCTTCTTTGCACTTACCTCAAACTGCCTCTCTCTTTCTCCAGAACAGTGTACCCCTGAGGGTGGGGAAAAGCCCTTATGCCAATAACACAGCACTGCGTAGAAATGAGAGAAAGGGCTTTTAAACGGCCCTTATTCCCAAAGAACATCAAGGGGATGCAGTTTGTGTCGGACTCTGGGAATGAAGAAGGCAGTATAGGTCTGGTCTACTGTGGAGGCCTGAAGGAAGGACGAGATCAAGGAGCAGCGATGGGAACTGACCTACTGGTTAAGACTAGAGGTGTCTCTACATCAGTACAGAACACTGCACACTGGCGAGCGCTCCTGATGACTCCTTATTACAGAGGCTCCCTCTGCACGTGCAAAAGGCCCAGTTCCTCAAAGGCATTTGGGCACAGGGCCAGGGCAATGAGGTACTTCTCAAGGCTAACCACGTTACCTTCACTGAAAAAAAAATAAAACCCACCAAAACCACCTTACAGATAGTGTGGAGTTCAGATACTCCCTAGGGAGCCAGAGCAATAGAAATGCAACAGGACGACAGCTTCCCATCCCTGCCATTAGTGAATACCAAACAGAGAAAAATGTAAGAAGCCCACAGGGATATGTCGTTTTCAGTCCTGTCAGTCATGGATGTGACAGCTGGGACCTTTAAAGACTGTCAAAGGAGGGAAACCAAGGCACTCCAAATGCCAAGTCTGTCAGCAGCATAATTAACATGTCATGTATGGTTTGCTCAGAAATGCAGCGCTTACTGCACCTCCAACTGCCAGACTATCAAAAATGCTGCTCGGCTGGTAATTCCTGCACCTTGCAACAGTGTCTAAGTTACTGCAAAGCCAAGAAAAAGGCAAACTGTAGTGTTTGGGAAGACAGAAATCAGTTTGCAGCCCATGGGGGAAGGCAAGCTAACCTCCCACAGGGGCTGTTGGTACTCCTGCTCCAGAGGACCGTCTCTGGAAACATGTACCCAGTCGTATTCTTAGAAAAGCACATCTGTTTCACATGGGCAAAACACCTGAAACAAAAAGGATGGAGGCAAATTCTGCAGGGAATTCATAAGCCAAGACAGGTCTGGGGACCTAAGCAGCTGGAGCATGCTCCCCACTAACCTGCAACAACCAGTTTGAGGCAGGTGGCATCAAGTACCAGGTAAAAGGGAAAATTTCTCTCCTCCATCTCTGGCAGCATACCTTGGGCAAACTTACAGACATAAAGCGACAACCGATGGAAAGAAAAATCCCATGTTGTGAAAGCCAGCCCACACAGAGGGGCATGGAAACTCTCTCTCTCCGCAGACAAAATGGATGTGCATGGTTTAGTGCAGGAGGGTCCTAGTATAGGTAAGAAACCTGGGGCGACCTAGATGAACGCTCAGATTGAGCAAAATCTAAGTTTTTATTTTTAAAAAAATGTAGATCTGTAGCCATCATGACTGACCAACACGACCAGGCCAAGGACAGCACCTGAAGCCACCGAGAGCCTCAGAACAAGTCAAGTATACCTGAGCAAATTTGCTATCACACTACTTCAAAGTACAGTATTGCTGCCAGCTCTTCCACGGCTCATCTCAGACAGATAGGGAAGGCATGGGAAAGGGAAACTCAGAGGGTGAGGTCCAGGTGTTACTGTAAGGAACAACGGACTTGTAAGGACAGGGTGAGACACAGGGGAAGAGGAGAAAAAGCAGGCATGTGAAAAAGGAAAAAAAAGAGCTTCAACAGTGGTAAGTCTGGTAAAACAGCAAATTTTTACTGAGTGTGACAATTAGCGATGACGACATACAAGAAAGTTTTACCTATAGACTGGCAGAATTTAAAATCATAATCATATAAAAATAATCTCTTTCTGCACAATAAATATATCACTTCCCCTCCTCTCTCAGGTTGACTTAAAATGATGGAACTTAAGGATATCTTACAAACAACAAAGAATCTTAGTTAAGAAAATATTTATAAAGGAAGTTTTCCTTGCAAATTCCTATTTCTGAACAAGTGATCTGGAAAAAAAAACCCAGAAAACTCTTCAGTGATACCACTGATTCCTTAAATTTAGAGGACGTGTAGTCCAATTCTTGTCTCAACATCATTTTCTTATCTCAACAAACAGAAAAGACAGCAGCCCTGTGGTCCTACCATTGGTTCCACTAAACAAGGACAGCTTTATCAGGAGTTCCTACATCAGAACAAGGAGAAAAAACAAAGCAGAAGGAAGAATTGAGATGGACACCTTTTACTCCTGATTGTTGAAACGGAGTTTCTGAGCCATGCAAAGAGCTCTCGCCACCCTGATCAGATGGCACTGAATACAGGAGATAGTGCTATCTGAACACATGCTCAAAATGCTTTGGAGAGAAATAGTTACATCCAAGCTGCTGCTGTAGACAGGAGGTTCTTGCTGATTCTTGCTGAGATTATAAGCAGCTGTGTGAATGAGCACAGAGACAGAACACATTTGGCTAGATCAGTTTTTGTTAAGACCTGTCAGTGGCACAGGAAACGAATAGAATTGCCCTTATAATGAGAAAATGGTCTCATTTGCAGCTCTGTGATAAGTAGTATGTATCATGAATCTTCGATTCCTTGTGCTCAGGCTGTTACTGCAGCTCCTCTGGGATGGCATTAACGTACCATTTCTCTACAGCTCCTACTTATCTCAAACAGTCTCTGCTACAAACAGGTTTTTCACCCCTGGCCTCTGAAATTTCTTGAATTATCTGATAAGGGACATTTTCAGCCATGATCACAGCAGGCCCAGGATTCTGCCCAGATGTTATAATAAAATATGGGTCAACTGCGCTATATGCAGTAGTGTGAAGTATGGTAAGGGTTTTACTGAAACTTCTTTACAGAGACCTATAAAAGTTGAGCACAGCTTCATCATTCAGGAGAAGCACACTCATATCATGCAATCAAAATCATCAAAAGTGATTTCACAGAAAGGGCTATGTATTTTAAAAAGTTATATTTCACTAAGGTCTAGCAACAGGCAAAACCCATGAATATTTAAGAAAGTAAGACAGCAACACATTTCAAAAAAACAACAGTAATAATTAACACACACTAGCTTGTATTTTCAAAGCATTTTAGAAAAACATGAATTAATTAAGCCTCACAACACCCTTGTGAGATAGTTAAGTATTATTAGTCCCATTTTAGAGACAGGGAAACAGGCATGGAGAGAGTATGACCTGCTCACCACCACACATGTCAAATCCAGGAACAGAACACCAGATTTTCCAGTTTTCTGCCACATGTGGTCTGACCTCTTAAAAGATGCTGGTCTTTAAATGACATTTGTTTCCTCTCATCCCTTTTAAGACACCCAAGCTTCTTTCAGTCTGACATGAAAAGGTACCCGCAAGAGCTATTCATGATAAACAAGTGGAATTAGGAAAGAACATTTTTTTATAGACTGTGCATTGCTGCAAGCTGTTTAAGAAAAGACTTGACACGGGTCCTTCCACACTGCCAGAGTCAGAGTGTTGCTTCCCATCAGGCGCCTGCCACCAGGAAACTCACTGAGTCTATCTGCAATGCTGATACAGCTCAGAATCTGCAAAAAAAGAAACGTAAGGTTTCTTTGCCACTTCCAAACAAGGAATCTCTGTCTGGCAGGGAGTCTTCTCTGAGAAGAACTCATATGAATACAACTGCACGGAAAGCAAAGAGAGACTTTTATCAGGAGACTCTCAAGGTGCAGCCAAGGGCGCAGATGTATTTGTTGGAAAACCTGGAAATGTTCCTATATTGTGCTCTGTGTCAAAAGAGATGGTCTGGAGGCATCAGACATCCTGGGGGTTAGAAAAGAACTCTCCATAGCCACTTTGAGAAGACAAGTTCCCTTAGCATATCACTCTTGCACTGAACTAGGCAGTGACAATACTAGGATTAAAAATTCCAAACCCCCTAAAAATTCAAGTCAACAGATTTAACTCTATAAAAACGCCAAATCTGGCAGATCTACTGCTGCCTGTTTGCAAACCCAGGCCCAGGTGTTAGTGGAGACATAGAAATAAAAACAGTCCTTCCACCTTCAGTTACATATATCCATTAGACACTATCTAGAGTCCAGGAAGTTAGTTTCACGACAGCTCGATCTGAAGATCTTCCCCATACTTTCGGATCAGCTTCATGTGGTTATGGTCCACTGACCACTGCTCTGGGAGGTGCTTGGGCTGCATGCTGTCCAAGAAATGCTGCCGCCAGCGTCTCTCCAACTGCATAAGGGAGCGCAGGCCTCCTTTAGCAAAACACTGCACCACCTTCAGTCCATGTGGCATGTAGCTCTCATTGCAGATCCTGCCAGGACACAAGCAGAGTTTATTTTCACACAAACCCACTGTCAGACTCTAGACCTGTCTCCAATGAACAGCAAGACACTGAAGATGCTTTCAGCTGCAGAGTTTAATTACAGACACATGGTAAGCTAACCAAAAGGGAGAGTTTTAAGCTTTGCTTCAATGCCAGACTGCTTTCTGGAACACAGTCACACTGGGAAGCTGGTTTCTTTGAACTGAGAAAGTGTTCTTTTATAGCAATGCTAAACAAAGCTCTCAAGGTCCATTACAAGCTCCTCAGGAGACAGATTGCAAATTTCTCAGGGCAAGAACTATATGACACTCCAGAGCCCTGATCCTGCCACTGAATTCCCTGTCTGGATAGGTTCTAACATTGGCACATTATAAACAACAGTGAGCATAACAAGGAGAAAATACTGACTTCCCGCAGACAGAGACCAGACACTAGTTAAGAAAAGATATTTGGGGAGGCTTTGAGAAAGAGGAGGAGGGAGATTTCTGATATGATTGTCTTTCAGTCTCCCTCCCTGATTTGTCCTTCAAAAGAAGTATAAAATAGTGGAGGAGAAGACAGAGAGCAAGAACCGAAGGAGATTGCTAGAAAAGAAAGGGAAAGAGGGGAAGAGACAAGAGCTGCAGTTCACAGACCACTGCTGGGTTGAGGGGAGAAAGGGGTAAACAAAAACAAAAACACAGTAAGAAATGCAGAGTGTGCTTGTCTGCTTAGAGCCTTAGGCTACAGCACAAACAATTACCTTCTTCCTATCCTTGCTTTCTAGTTAAATGTATCAAAGTACTATGAATCCAGACTCTGCAGGCTTATACAAGTGATAAAGTTATGCTTTTGGAGACTCATTTTTCCTGTGCAGATCAACTCCTAGTAGTCTCAAATTCAGACACTCCTTAACTTGACACCATTATTTCAGGGAAGATACCTCAATATCCCAAGGAGACCAGCAAGAGGTTTTGTCTTATTTTCACTAAAAGGCTTTGGGAGGGGAGGGAAATCAGCATGTGTGATCCTCAGCTCTGCAAATCCTGCTGCATTTTCTTTTATTTTTCTACAGTACTATTTACCCAAGGCTCTGTGCGTAGACAATTTTTTGTTGAACTTATATGCCAACATAAATGACTGAAATGCTATATCTACTGATGGGCTTGTTATACCTGGTTTCCAGACCAGCTGCTTCCTGGAGCATCTCTGGGGTGACTACCTCTGTGTTAAAGAAGTCCTTGATGCTTTGCAGAAGTTCTGCCCTTCGGGGGTCAGGCAGGCTGTCTGCATTCAGCAAGGCTCGGGCCCCCGAGCGCACTTGCCTGCGTAGAGGATCCTCCAGCAGACGCACGCCTTCCTCAGAGCCGATGGGAGCACCAAACTCCTCAGCCAGCTGCTGCTTGAGATGGTTGTCATAGTAATTGGAGATGGCATGGCAAGACGTGCAGAGTAGGAGCACATCATGGGAGTTGTGGTCCTTCATCTGGATAGGGAAGTGTCTTCGGTATTCGTGAGGAACAATGTTCTTCCTAGGGAAGACAAACCAGCCATCTCATTGTATTTGCCTGGAGCTGCTACTCCCCAGTTCCTCCTCTTCCTAGCCCACAAAGGGTCAACTAATACTAAAAGTCCAGGGAAACAAAGATCACCAGGGTCAGGACCCTCAATGCAGCAATAGGTTCTGCAACTTCTTTTTATTTGTACTTCTCTCTACAGGTTTTCTGCATTCCTCTTTTTTTTTCCCCTTCTAAAAATTCATCGCTTCCATTTAAAAAAAACATAAGTGATTCATACTGTAACAAAAAAATAAAGCAATGCACTATGAGAAGCATACCTCTCAGTTAAACAGTAGCAGCTGCAAAGACAAAAATCTCACCCTTTGTGACCTCATGGGCTTTAGGCTCACCTAAACCTTTCAAAAATATAAGGATTAAGTAGTGGAAGGAATAGTACAACTATTTTCAGAAGGAGATGCCATCAGAACAGCGCGTGTTGGCATACTGCTGCCCCCTGTCATTCAAACTGCAGCACATACACATTCCATACGCTTTGTTCTCTCCAAGGGCCGACACCTCCTGCCTCTGTAAGAGGAAATGCTGGCCTGTTCAGTGTCAAACTTATCCAGACACATATGACTACAGAGCATTCAAATAGCGGTAGCCCATCCAGGCTGTGAACAAGCATGATGTTTCACGCCGCTAACCATGCTTCTGGATGCCAAACTAGATGCAGACCTCAGTCCTGTTTTAAAAGATGGATTTTTCTCCTATACCACTAAACAACTCACCGGATATAGGACTCTCGCTTGCCACATACAACACACAGGTTCTCTTTGACTGTCAGGTAATAATCAACTTGAGACTCAGGACGTCCTGAAGGCTCAAACCGCAGCTTCACAACAAATGGGTCTGTGCTAACTAGCTCTGAAAGGGTAAAGGCAAACAGAGAATATTCAAGACAAATTTGTATTTGAAAGCTAAAATAACGATCCTAAAACATAGGATTCATCCTAGTGAATCCCCAACAGTATTTCCAATAAGAAAGGATACAAAAAATTAATGCCCAGTTACCTAAGAAACAAGGCAAAACAAACAAACAAGCAAGCTGTATTTCAAATACCGACAGGAAAATTGCTACACTTACCTCCGATCCCCTTGTCCAGATACCACTGAGCCTTCTTGCGATCACAAGTGCACAGGGGCTGTCCATCTGGAGCATGCAGGAAGCAGTTGTCATACAGTGGAGATTTTCTATGAAATAAGGGCAGCATCACAGCGACTATAATAGCATGCCAAAAACACAGAGTTCTCAATAGCCATGTGTTCCACACTGCAACTCATGCAGCCTCCTCCAAATCACAGGAGTGCCCCTAAACACACACTTAAGGCTGCTGAGCACTACAAAGGCTGCTGCTAAGGGAAGCAGAACATCTAAAAACTTACCTGGGGTTCACCAACTGACTGTAAGATACCTTTGCTCTCCTGCTGCCAATAGAATTGTAACTCTGAATCCCAGTTTTCAAGAGATGCCACCAATGATGACAGCATTTTCAAAAAAAAAAAATTACATTAGAAAACAAAAGAGAATTGAAGTCAAGAAGGACAATGAGCTAAGAGTAAGCTAAAAGAGAGTGTCAACTTACAGGCAAGGCAGTTTCAAAGATCACTTGCCTAAGCCCATACTTTAATGTTTTATTAAGATGACTTTTCTAAAACTTAGTGTAAACAGCAAGTACTTCAGTCATCCAAGAGAAATGCTGTAAAAAGGCTCCTGCAGCACTGGGAACTCGAACACACGAGTCCATGGGAACAACAAAGCTGAGCTGAGGCCCTCTGAAACACAGGCACCTAACCTCAGTCAGTAGCAAGAAGTCCTGCTTGAGTAGTCTCTGGTGGTTTGTGGCAGTGTGTGGAAAGGCTCTGTTTTGCAGGAAACATTTCATTACTCTGCCAGCCTCCTTCAAACAAAACTGAAGAGCAGAGCAGGCTCGGCTCAAGGAGCACCTGGGAGGAACTGGCCAGGGATACAGACATGTCACAATACGCTGTGGAAAAGTTTCCTTTCTTCTTGCCAGCGAGATCGTATAAATACTCAGCAGAGCTCTACCAGCTAAAAAGGTTGATTCACAGGCTATGTAATCTGACACAAGGATTTCTTCTGAGGTCCATGGGGTGAAAAAAATCCAACAAAACAATAATGATACAGGAGGTCTCCTTCCACTGAGCATCAGCAGTTCAGCTGCTTTGAATAATTCCCAACTCTAAATGAATAAACATTAAAACTAAACAGGCTTATAGAAAGGAAGAGTGGAAAAGGACTTTTGAAATCACATCCAGTCTTATTACAGACCAGAGCCACGCTGCTGGAGATACTGTAAAGAAGAGTTAGCCTACAGATCTCTCATGAAGTCAAGCATCATTAAAAACAATAAAAAAATAAACAAATCTGGGGAGATCTCAATTTAACTTGGAATGCAATTTTGCTTAAATTTTAATTCTCCCATGAGGTGCAGTCCTTCTGTTTTGTATGACACAGGCTCCAACTGGAAAAAAAAAAAAAATCTGGAGGGACTTGCTGTGTACAACACAATACTATTAATGACTGCTAATGAAATCAATATTATTGACTGCATTAAAATGTCTCCACTGCCAATCCAATAAACTTGAAAAGGAGAAAATAAATACTAAAATGACTAGTTTTCTTTGTAAATGGTAATCAGACAATTTTAGTTCCTACATCCAGTGATAAATTTTTAGATTGTATCCAAACAAAAACAAGCATATTGGCTCTCCACATCTTCCACTGCATTGAGCTTAAAGAGACTTCTCCAGCTTGTTTTAATTTAAAAACAACTGAATTCTCATTAGCAAAAGGCTGTAAGAATTTAGGATTTGCTCCACAAAATCGCCTGCAGGACAGGGATCCTGGATCCAGCAACAGCTGCCTCTGCAAGGCCAAAGTAGTACTGTTTCCTCCTCTCTCTCCCTGGCCAACACAGAAGCATAGTGCTTTGATGCTGCCACAGACTGTTCCTTCCTGTGCCCTCTGGCACCTCACATAACGTGTCTCACCCCTCCTAACCTCAGCTTTCAGCTCTGCTCAGTACCCTGACATCTCTGTGGCCACAGTGACCTGGGGCAGCACAGTACAAACAACAGTCCACGAGGCAGATCCCACTGAAAGGACAAGCTCTATGCAGTTGCCACCTTTTCCCTGGAGGAGACAGGGCATAGCTGTTTGGGCAGTAAATGCCACCCAAACAGCCAACCGCCTCCTGCTGGGACTCTGCTCTCCAGCTAATGCCTCCACAGGAGAAGGAAGGTCAAAAGCTGAAGACAACCCCTCAACCTGCTCATGACCTAGTACAGATCCAAGTGCTGCCCCCGCTTTCAATACCACCTAGAGGGAAACGAGGAAAACAGAAACAGGATCTGGCTTCCATGACTGTTAGGTCCTGTGTTTCCTTTCCTAGCTCATACTTTCCACTTTGTTTAATGAATAGAGCATGAAGCATCATTCAAAGTTTTCCACCTGTGGTGCAAAGAGTAAAATGTGCTCATAGACTTACCGTGCAGAATATCCCACACCCAGAGGCTTTCGCTTCTGCCTCCGTGGATCTCTCACTTGCTGACTGCCAGAGGACTGGCCATTCACCGAAGATTTCCGATTCTTTGTTTTCTGAGGGGAGCGTCCCTCTCCACTTTTCTCCTCTCCTGTGCTGCCACTCCTTCTTCCTCTAAATGGGATATCCACCAAGCCCCGGCATTTACCCAGCACGTTTTCCCAAGCAGCGACAGAGTTTTCACCTTCAGATGTAGCAGGGAGGCTGGTAAATCCCAGCAAATGGAAGAACAGAGCCACTGAGATCTGGGCATCCCTAGCAGCATATAGAACCTGCAGAAAAATGTAGACATCGAGATACTGACAAACAGCAAACACTCCCAAACATTATCAGTCTTTAACAGTTGGTACAGTAAAGCAAGAAGCTGGATTTATTTCCTTTTGAAGTTCACACAAAGTTCTGGCAGTTGAGTGACACTTTCGTAACATCACCACAACCCACATTTTTAGGGTCAGTCAGACTTGAAATAGTCATGGGTGCCCCCAGGAACTGTAAAGGACTGAAAAAAATTCAGGTCAGCCAGGCGTTAAACACCCTCCTGCCCCACCAAGCCCTCCCTAACTAATAAAAAGCTCCCTTTCGACATACTGTCTACAAATATTCAGTGTGGTTATTTACCCTGTCACTCCCTCTACTGGTCACTGATTTTGTAGACATCTGCAGCATGACTGTAAAGGAAGTGAGCGACCAGAGAAACCATAATGGTCTAAAGATGGTCAACAAGGTTTCCAGGGTGTCTGTCTAATATTGCACTCACTGCTACAGATTGGAGGAAAGAAAGTAATAAAAAGGTGAGGTTTTGGGTGCACAAACACTTCTTCAAGGGATATTCCCTTATAGATCTTTCAGGACTAAAGGAAAACAAGGATCAAGAATGCAGGGAGAACAGCACAAAATTATCTGCACGGAAAAGGAGGGAAATACAGGCAGAGTCTGAAATTAACTTCAGACCACAGTCACACATAAGGTTTTGAGGCAGAACTCAAAGGCTCAGATCTCCCTGTTGTAATGCCTCTTCTCTACTAATAAGGTTGCTTTTCCTCCCAAAACACTAAGTTGAAGTCGAAGACCCACCTGATCTTGTGTCAGTTCTTCTGCCTCCCAGTTGCTGCAACGCACGTGAGGAGACTTGTCAAGTGGGCAGTTCAGGACGTTTTCAGCTAAAGATTTCAGGCTAAGGCAGTTGTGAAGTAGATCCTTCCTTCAGTTTAACGAAGAAAGTGGAACAAACATATTAAAAATTAAACTATACACCCATGCAAATTCAGATGGCCTCATACCACCCTGAACCTGCCAGAACATAGTGCACATGATGCATGACTCCCACTCAGCATACAGTTGCCTGTCAGCTTTACAGACCCTCTCCCTCCCCTCCGCTAGAATGTCCTTTCCAGATTTACTAATTATCTAGTGCCTGCAATAGGCAAAACATACAAGGCTGGGAGTTGGTAACATTTAAGGCTGAAGTGTTTGGCTCTGCACTACCTACTTCTGAACTAAACAGACCTATGATAGAGTGATGAACCGCCTGCCCCAGGGATTCATGAGGAGCATGAGAGCCAGGAATGACTCAGAGGAATCCTGGCTACTAGAGACAAGAAGTCCATCCTCAGTGCTAAAAAGGCACCATCAGGTCAGCAGTCCCATGCCCCAGATCACTAACAACACACCCAGACATATATATACTGTATGTGAAAAATATTCCCAAGTAAAACATTTTATTTTAGGAAGAATGAAGGATGAGAAAATGGCATCATAATTGTAACCTTTCAATGGAAGCATTGTTATTAAGAGAGAAAATTAGAGCTGGTTTATTTAGTCATTTTTCAAGAAATCCTGTAATTCAACAGTTCCACTTACATGCCCTGGCACATTTTACTCTATATTTCTAGGCAGTGTATTCTAACATCTGTTGACATGGTGATCACTCTCATTACGTTACATCACTGTGCCTCGACTTCTTAAAAGCTGAAAAGTCCCTAAGGGTATTGCATGGGAAGACTAACAGACATAATTAGCATATGAAATCTTCATGAAGATTTCAATTCCATTAAAGACCATAAAATAGAAGCATGACATGTTCTTGGGCTGCAGCTGTCAATGCCTATCCTCTAAAACCACGCTGAGAACTCCAAACCTACCTGCCTGGTATCATTCAGCATATGCAAACTGCTTTTAAAATATTTCCAACTTAAATGATGCCTCAAACAGAGCTGCCTCTGACTTCAGACACTCACCGCTGTCTCATGGCTAAATACCGGAGATCCACGCTCCCTTTGACTGGAAGACCATAATCATGAAGTAACTTGCAAGCATCTTCCCAGCATCCTACCCCAACTTTCAACACAGCACTATCTGCCATGATGTCCAACAGGGTCTTTGGGATAGTCTGTCCACTGGAAACTAGCCTGGGCAACCGAACAAGAATGCAGAGGCCACTGGAAGAAGCCATCTGTAGGAGGGATACAGGATTTGCTTTTCCCTCCACAGATACCTGAAATACAGACAAAAATCAGAGTCTGGGTTACAGTATTATTAGCAGTACTGGAGCCAGAACAAGTTGCAAAAGAGGCCACTGAAGACAGGAAATACCTATCAGTTTATACAGTCAAGTATTGTCACATGGCTCAAATTTTACTGCAAATTATGCGATCTGTTTCACAGTATTACTGTCCCCAAGCTACTTCTTGCCACACTCCTACAAGAGAAACTTTTCCCCTTTCACCCTTCCTCCTCATAGCTGAGCTGGTGGAAGAAATCAGACACATTTCTCAATCCACATCAGCAGAAAGCCACCCACTACATAACTGTTTATGGCAAACACATTAACTGTGGCTTATACTAATGACTGTGGGGTGAATAAATTTCCGGCCAAAATAATGGCAAAGCCAGGCTTTATAAATGACTCAAAGCTTGTTTTGAGAGTTCACACAGGCAAATGTACAAGCGGAAGAGGAACTTTGCTTTCTGGTAGTCCCAGTGAGTTATATCTACGTATCAGTATTATCATCCTTTTTGGATTTATTTTTCTTAAGAAATTGTTTCTTAAGATGTATCTGGATTTAAAATAGCATAAACCCAAGCTACTTCTAGTAAATCACCTTTAGAAAGTTATTATACAAAACACATAATGCTATATTTAGCCATACAATTATCACTACGTTTAGTATAGTCAACTTATCACAGGAGTTCAGTAAACTGATACAACTAGTGAATTAAAAACTTACAATCAGCACACTTAAACGTGAGAAGTGAAAATTAGCAGCTACATTACTGCCGTCATGACAGACAATCACACAGGCAGTTTCAATAGTCAGTCCTGTTGTATCCATTTAAGAAAAGGAATCACTCCACCCTCAATGATTTCCCATTGCAATTTGCAGTCTAAAGGAGGTACTTCTTGATCACTCACCCACTCACAGTCAATTCCAAGTACTGGCCACTTCTCCAGCTCCTTCTTCAGCAAAGGTTCAACACGATCCCACTCCTCCTGCTCTGAAACTATCACTATGTCTGCACCAAGGGTCCTCTCTACCCAGGAAAAGGTGGGAGATCTGAAGAAGGAAAGCACCTCCTTATCCTCTGCCTTAATCAGTTTCTCATCTCCTGAGTTTGTAACTGCTTCCTCTTGCTGACTACTACAGCATGCTTTTCCTTTCCGACGCTGGGTTGCTTTCCACAAAACCAGGCCCCCCACTGCAACACCCAGCAGGGTCGCCAACGTAATCGTCACTGCTGTTTGCTTGGGCATTTTTTTTTAATCCCCCTTTTCCCCCCTTCGCTTTACCCACTCAAAACGGCATTGTAGGATTTTATCATGGCCTGCAAAGAAAAATGAGAGAGGTGGAAATTAAAGACAACTTAATGAAATGTGTTAAGAGGTATTTAATACACCCACTGGTATCATAACGAGGTTCTAGTCACAACCCACAATCCTGACAGAAAAAGGAGTGGGTCCCGCTTTGATAGACTGGGGGTCAGGGGACAGACTGCTGCAGTGGTGGACTGGGCAGTAACAGGAGCCTGAATGCTGCTGTTGATCACACCACCAAAGACCTTAAAGGGAATCCATTGATTTATACTGGTGCAACTGGATGCTTCCAGAAACTCTGATATTCCAAAAATAAACTACCCAGGGCTTATATCAACACCTTTTAGCTCAGTTTGGAACCAGATCAACCTAAACAAGGATAAGACAAAATTACTGCAGAATAAGCATGTCCATTCACGCATTAGTAAATAACAGGCATTGTCCATTACATTCACATCCATACTAAGGTCAAATGGCTCGCAGGCATTGAAAAGCCCTAAAGAAGCAGCATCCGTTTATAACATAGCTTTCCCTCTATCATGCAACAGCTTAGCTCCCCTTCGGTAAACTGAAATCAGTCCTGCCCCTGCATCCCCATCTCCCCAACCCACCGCGTTACTTTCAAAGGTCTGCCCTTACGCGCTCTTTGGCACAGGCAGAAGCCGTGGCGTGGGTGCCACTACGGCCCTGCGCAACCGCTAACGGCGTTCAGCGCACGGACACCTGCCTCAACGCTTGTGAGACCACAGGTTCATCTACTCTCACGTCTTAAACTGAGCGAGCAGATGGAAAGCAAGGAGGGTCACCCGCAGCTGCGGCCTCTCTCCGCGGTCCAAGAGCTGCCACCTCTGCGGGAACCGGGGGAGGCAGGTGCGGACCGCGGCCCTGTGACCCCAGGCAGCCCGCTTCCGCGGATCCCGACAAACCGCCCCTGCTCAGCCCCAGCGCGGGCCGAGGAGGCCCAGGCCGCCCGCCACGGGGCCGAGGGCGACGCGCGGGGGCAGGCCGGGGACGGGACCGGGCCCGGCCGCCGCAGGCCTCCCCCGGGGAGAGCAGAGCGCGCTGCTCTGGGCCGCCCCGCAGGCCCGGCGGGACGGGGGCAGGTACGGGCGGGCCGCAGCTCCCCTCAGCGCCAGGGCGAAGGCGCTGCCCGTTTTAGGCTCCGCCGGGAAGAGGCCCGGGTGCCCGCGCAGGCAGGCAGGCGGTGTACGAGGGCCCGGCCGGGGAGGCCGCGGGCCCACCGGCCTGCGCAGCCGGGGCACCTACCGGCGCGGCCCGCCCCCGGGACGCGCGCGGCAACCTCTCCCCTCCCCTCCCGCGCCTCCGCCCGGCCCACGGGCGCCCCGGCGGGAAGCCCGCCCGCTCGCCCGCTACCTGCGTCTCCGCAAAACGGTCGTCTCCGGCAGCAGGAACCCCCCGCCGGGTAGACGCCGCGCACACCGGGAGGCTTAGAGTGCCGGACGCTTCCTTCCTCTTTCCCGGCAGCGCGAGTGGGCCGTGGGCGCCGCCATGTTGTACGGCACCTGCCGGCCGGGCGGCTGAGGTGCGGGCGCGGCGGCTCTCGGTACCGGCCCGGCCTGCGGGCTGCCGGGCCCGCCGCCGCGGAAGGCGTGTGCTGCCGCCTCGGTCACTTAGGGCCCCCGGTCGTACCCGCGGGGCGCCTGTGGGGTTGTCTCGCCGCTCCCGGGCCGAGACCGCGTGTGGGGCGAGCACGGCTGAGCCCCTGAGCAGGCGTTAGCGTCCCTTCAACCGGGGAATACCACCTCAAAAATAATGCCGTGGTATCAAACCTACTGAAAAGCGAGCTCTTTTTAGGAGACTTTTGAAGCGTGTTGCTCGCAGCGAGGAAGGCCTGACGAGCAAGCCGTCGCTGGGTGCGGGAAGCCACCCACAGCCAGAGAGCACCGTGAGGCGGACGGGCGAAACGAAGTCCTGCGGGGCGGGCAGCGGGGTTGCCTGCGAGGAGCAGCCGCGCAGCCCGCCTCCTCCTCGGACAGGAGCCGCAGCCCTGCGGGGCAGCCAGGGCCTTCCGCGCCGCGCCGGGGAAGCGAAGCCGGAGGCAGGGAACGGAAGGTGAAGAACAAAGGCAGACCGGAAAGTCAAAAGCAAATCAAGCAAATCGTAGCCACCGCCAAAGTGGCAAGCTGGAAGAAAACAAAAAGGGAAAAACCACGTGAAAAGGATTAAGAGTTTAACAGAGGAATAATTATGGCAAGGCTCGTGTGCGGGGAAGAAGTATGAACATTAGAACCGTGACACCACAATGCATGGACGATGAGTAGACAGCCAGCTGCCATGTTCAGGGTTATCATCATCAAGTCTGGAGGCCAAGCAAAAAGCAGACAAGTTCCCAGCCCCAATTCCATTACAGCTGAAAAGGATCTCAGCACCCAATTTCTTCCAAGTCCTTTGCAATTCCCAATATTTCCCAGTTTTGGTGCTGTTAGAATCCCAGCTAGCTACATCTTTTTGAAGGAGATGCTGAAACCACAGGAAATACTGCTTTAAATTGCTTTGACAATTTGAGAGTCAGTGTCAAATTTCATTTTGTTTTAATTTTGCCACTTGTAATCATCAGGGTAGGAGGATCTCCCTAGCAGAGACTTGGCATTCAGCAGATTGTATGAGGGGTGCAAAAAAGCAGCTAATGGCTATCATCAGGGAAAATCTCTATAAAAGCAGTATTTTTTGTCTGTAGTTGAATGCTCGCCGCCGCCCCCCCCACCCCTCCTTTTTTTTTTTTTTTTTTTTAACTCAGGAATGAGGTAGGGACCAACAGATAGTAAACAAGGAACACATCTGGTTTCCTGAAGAACGCTTCTCTGAGCAAATAAGGCCCTGTCCCTATCAGAAATAAGATGACCAGGCCATTAAAGCTTAAACAGCGGCTTGTTCTAAGGACCTGGTCTAAGCCAGCATGGTACCATAACGTCAGGTCTCACTCGTGGTGGGTTTGTTTTCCATTGACTTGTGTCTGTATTTTGAACGTACAAATGCTTTATACCTGAGCGTTACCTGTAAAATAAGTCTTTCTGCAAAGACCCTCAATCTTGCTCTACAGTGGAGAAATTTTTATCCATTTTTATATTTATCCACTGGGGGTTACAAAGCATTGCAATCTCACACACTGCAGTAACTCACACATCTTGTCTCTGGTTCATTGTCCTCTACAGGGCAGGTCTGCATCTCCCTTACAGTCACAACCCGACCACAGCTTCTCCGTCCATCCCCTATGATCCGATGCACCAGGCACAACTGACCAGTTGAAATGGATGTCACCGAGCAGGAGCCAGCGCTACTCCGAAGCTCATCACATGGCTTGTGCTCAGGAGAAAAGTGTATCATCCCATGCATGCTCAGGAGAAAAAGCTGGAAGGGTCTGGCTATAACTGAGTTCCCACAGTCAGATGGACATGTTCTCCCTCCTTCTCTCCCTCTCAGTCTTCCCTTCACCTGCCACCCCACCCTCATTCCCCCCTTACTGCCACCCCGGTCAATGTATAATGCTTTGTTTTACATGGACATTGTAATATAGCATAAACCTGGATAGCCACTTGGAAGGGTAGTCCCACATTTCCTGTTCAACCTGATTGACTGCTCGCTCCCTGCTCCCGCACCAGCATTTCTGTAATGACAGGGTCAGAGAATCAGGGAACTGATCCAGCTGTAACCTAGTTCAAGGAAAAAAATTTAACATCTGGGGACACGACAGGCTTATTTCAAGGCCCAGGTGACTCAAAGGAGATCCACGAAGCCGATGTGGCTGGGGTCCAGGATCCAGCTGCCCTGTTACGGGGTAGGCAAGGCATTCTTAAGAGAACTCTATCAGAGCTCAAGATGAGCTCAGAATAGCGACCAAATCTGAACAAATCTGCAAAGTTTGTTCGCAGCTGGACCCATTTGTAATAAACTGTCATCCACCCAGAAATCTGAAATAGGCCAGTTTTTCCTTTTATAAATTGTTTATTTTAGTTTCTAAGGTAATAGGAGCTTAATTTTAAAGTTACAAAAGAAAGAAAAACAATAGAATACCCCAGCATTTATTACACAGTGGAAGTCTCACAGAGAAGATGCTATATAATGAACTCCCAAGTCTAGCTTTTCTACAATAACAGGATTGTATCCTTCGCTGCATTTAAAGCCTTTATTTTTCATGGCATCACTGACATGAACAGAGTCCTGTAAACCACTAGTCTCTTTAACAGTTTGTCTTCCTACCTACATAGCCATTTATTCAAGTATAAAGGTTAAATTAAAAATAAATGAAAGCAACTGATGCCTGAGTGCACTGTGGCAAAGAAACAAGTTCCCAAAGTCTGATGGGGACATTGCTGCAGATGAGAAGGTAACCAAGTGAGTAAATACCAACTGCTGGCTTAGCCTTACTTACGAGAAATCTGTTGCAGCAGGTAACTGGAAGCCTTTACATGGTAAACAGCAAGATTTACTTTTCTTTCTGTCTCTGTAGCCTGATCCGAGATCTCTGCAGAGGTCTCTGTCAAAAGAGTAATTTTTAGCCTTATTTCCTAAGGAAAGAAGGTTTATGCAATTACACTGTCTGTTGGTGTTTCTGCCTGTGGGTCCCCTTTCTTTCCCCCCTTTCCTTGCCAAAAAAGCATGTTTAAGCCATTGCCCAATTCCATCTAAATTTGTACAAAGGTAACTTCTATGAAATGTAAAGCCAAATTGATGAAACAGATCCTAATAAAGCCGTCACTGATAAAATGGCAAGCATGTGCAGACACTGCTTAATATACATATGAGAATCCACACAGCAGTGCTACATCAGGACAAGTCCATAGGAAACCAAGCTTGTTCTGCTGATCACAGAAAAAAAATTATTTTTATAATCAGATTAGCTCATCCTTTAACAGGGAGAAGACTAGGGTAAATGACTCGGTGTTCGAAAGAAAATCAATGATCATGGAATAAATATCAAAGGGAAGAGGCTCCAGTCAAGACTTAAATTGCTGTTAGCAGACAATGAGCAGAGAGCTGCATGTAGTCCCCAGTAGCTCATTAATAACACTATTTGGGGCCTCATCCCAAGCTACAGAAGAAAGCCAAACTCGCATTTCAACTCCTAATGTGATTTATCTTCCTCATGTAGATGCTAGTAACTGCATGACTACATACTCAAACAAGTCATTTTGAGCAGGGTTTGTTTTAACAGGGCTGATACCAGGGAGGCAGCAGGACCATTTCTTTCATCAAAAAGTCAGAATGAGATCGGTTTCAATCAACTGTGAAGCCACATCCTAAAGGTGGAGTTTCACACTGCAACGAGGTGGATAGAAGGTTTAGCTCCTGCTGAAAAGGCAATTCTGCTTCCCCCTTCTACCTGTAGGCATTCTTCTACTGCCTCACTTTTGCAAATGCTGGTGCCAGTTTGATTCAAGGAATTAAGTGAGCAGAAAGCTAGCCCAGCAAAAAACCAGAGTTTTCTTCTGGTTTAACTCCTTGAACTAGCTCACCATAGAGCCAGATCTCAGTGAAACCACATCCTAAGCCAAAAGATGAATCAGCGGTAACTCACTGCAAGGATCTGCCAGAGTTTGCAGGTTTTGCAAAGAATCTGAAAAAACTACTCTCAGAGGTGTGAGCTGCCAAATTGATCCCATGAGTATGAGTTGTATTAACATTGCTCATCATCAACATATTTCTTCATTAATTGCCAACTCTTTCATTGCTTATGTAGGAACAGAGAGGAATTTCACAATTCCATTTCTTGAAGAGCTGCTTAACTTGCCCCAGTGGTTCAGTTCCAGAAGGTGAACTAAGTTGGCCTCGCAGTTCATGGCTGCTAAGAAGGTGACATCCCCCATCTCCCAAAACTCCACTCCCAGCTGGGCACTCCCAACTAGCCTGTGCTGATTTTGGCACTCACTGGGACATTTCTGTGAGCCAAATGAACTCAGTAAAATGGCAGACAAGCAGGTCCAATAAGTAGCAGCATCAGCACAAGGAAAGGGACAGAACACGCAGCCACGAAGAATAAAGCCACCTTTCAGTGGCCACAAGTCATTAGATTGGCTCAGCTGCATGTTAAAGTGACATCTTTAGCTGAACAGCCCCAAGGGGAGATATTTGAGAGAACAATGCTTGTTCTTCCCACCTTTCTGGTCCGTGAAATTAGTAAGCAAAAGGAGAAAAGCCCAGAAGCCATCTAATTTCCACTAGAGGGAATAAATTTGACAAGCAAAATTATTTTTAAAAAGTGATATAGCTAAAGTATGACATAGTCTTCTTGGTTTACCCTCCTTTCATTTCTATTTCCCCTCAAAAAAAAAAAAGGTATAAATAAACAAATTAATAAAAGCCTTGACTCAGCCCCACTTTCCTCTCTTAATAACTGCTTTCTCTCTTTTTCACTTCTAGACTCACTCCATAGACATCTAACTATCAGTGTCCAGACTTCTCTGTTTCCACTCTGGATTAACCACAGCCATCCAAAGGTTCAACAGAGCTCAAAAAAATGTATTTAAACCTCATCCTCTCTGACCTGACATAATCAACTATGCTTCCCTTAAAATCTTTTCTTTTTACCTATTTAAGCCTTCCTTCCAAGTGTTCTTTGACAGACTCTGGGAGTGCTGTATCCTTGGTCTTCTCCTTTTACCCTCCCACGTTATCTCTGAATTATCTCATCTGAAATACAAATATAACTAACATCTCTCTGCAGATGATTTACAGATCTGCTCCTTTCTCCAGAGCTATCTCCCTCTATTCAAACTCAAATTATAGCCTCTTCTCTCTTCTGTGGATGACTAGCAGGAAGTTAAAGCTCAGCAGAGCTGGAATATGGTTCCTTCTCTGAGCATATCTGCGGATAACATCACCAGTCTACCTGCCGCTCAAGCTTGTATATCAACTGTCAGCTCTGACTGAAACCTCTTTGTAGATCCTAGCACCCAGGGTACATCTAAATTTTCAACTTCCTCTATACGGCATCTCTAAGACAAAGTCTTTTGATCCATCCATGCAACTAAGACCCTTGTTTAGGTCTCTTGCTTCCGTACCTAGACTGCCCCAATACCTCTCCCTCCAGCATTAACCAATGCAGCTTGTAACACAACAGCCATCAACTGCTGTAAATGCCATGATCTGACAATAAAGCTCACTGTAGGCCTCCTACTAATGATCAAATACACCACAGTCATCAAACGGAAACCACTAATTCAATTTAACTCATTCTGCCAATTCAAATTTGTTCAGAAAAAATGTTGAAGGGATAATTTTGTACCAGCAGACACTAAAACCAGATCAGACATTGTCAGTCCTTCCAGAGGCAGAACAAAAACTCTGTAGCATGGGCAGAAACTAATGTGAGAGCAATGTGACACCATGGCCATACCTGATCCAGATCAATTTAGTACTGCTGGGAGACTGGGCTCTGCACAGCCCTGGAATTAGCATTAGCAACTCTGAAACTGCAACCCAAAATTGTTTACGTAGATCGTTACTCTGGCCACATCTCTGTTTGAGGCATTCTGCTAGTTCCTTCTTCTGTATTGCATCAAACGTTATTTACTCATCTTCATTTCCAAGAGCATCTACAGAAAGTCACCAGCCTGTTCATTATCTCCCATTTCCCTTCCAGTTGACTCCTCCCCTCTATTGCCCACTTGTTGAAATTCCAGTCAAAACATTTTTTGTGCTTTATTTCATGCTGCTTCTGAGGCATGGAGGAAACTATAAACATCCCACAGAATTAAGCTGCTCAAGCAGTGCGTACAAACAGACCCCAACTTACTCTGCCCATTTTGTCTGGCCAGGCTCAATCCAGTTTGGTCTGTGACATTCGAACAGTCTCAGTACAGCACCCCGTGTGCTAAGACATCCAACAGAACAGTAACTTGTTAAAGTCCAATCAGTTTGACTAAGTACCGCCCATAACTCAATTCCATTCCAAGCTGCAGAAGGTTCCTATTAAAGTAGAAAAAGATGCTTCATTGATGCTACTTCAGCATGACTCAGGCCAATAGTGTATGTGTTTTGAAGAGACTACAGCACTCTGGCATTATTAACACAGCAACACATTATTTTCAAAGGAAAATGTTACCAGTGCAGGTCATGATAATTTCCTTAGGTGTTACATTCAAAATTAATTCAAACAAAGGAATTAGAGAGTGAAAAGAATGCTTACCAACACTTTTTTTTTTTTAACCTGTATGGTCATGTGAGAGAATATTGCATTTAGCAGAACAGATTGGCAGTCTTCTATTATTTTTCTTTCAAATTCTGACAACGTGATACCTTCTTTCTGACTGCTTACTACTGTGATTTTAAAAAAACCTCAGTTAAATCTTTTCTGAAAATCCTAGCACTGGGGGTTTAGGAAATAATTTTATTTCTATTTTTTCCATGTAAGTACACAGCTTTCCTAGAGACTGGATCCAGAACATGGACAAAAAGCACCAGAGATTTTATTGCATTGCAATTCAGATGAAAGGCTCCTACACCTATTTATTTCAATACAGAAACCAAAGATATCCAACTTGAGCAGTACCTTAGGAAACAGGAAAAAACAAACCACATGTTCAAGGCCAGACTGGATGGGGCTTTGAGCAACCTGATCTTGTGGACAGTATCCCTGCCGATGGCAGCAGGGTTGGAACTAGATGATCTTTAAGGTTCCTTCCAACCCAAACCATTCTACGATTCCATGATTCCGTAATGCACTTCTGGAAGATCTCAGATCATATGGTGATGCGAGCTATACAAAAATTATAGAGAATGGAATATAGGTAGAAAAATGTAATGCCAATTACCTATGTTGGGAATTCAACGTGAGCAACAGTATCTGATATAATTGTAACGGCACAGAATTTCATGGCATGCAAGCAAAAGAGCTATAAAATATGATTTATACCAGTACAATTTACCTGTGTCTGAATTTAAGGTAATAAACATAAATCATGATGGACAGGGTCTTTGCCTCTCTATACTGAGGCTTGCTAGACCTGTTACATAGCAATAGTTGGCCATCAGCAACTGTTAACTGGAAAAAAAATCTTCATATAGCTCAGATTCAGAAGAGATTAACTGTTCTTTGTTTTCACTTCAACATTAACATTGTTATGATTCTAACGGAAAACTGTTAACAGAGTGTGTCTGGATATTCCTCTCAAATTATTATTATACCTTTAATTAAGTTCTGATATTTATACCTATTGATATCACATATAGAAAAAAGTTATATAAAAAGTTGAAATGTAAGAAGTGGTCTAGATTTTGTATACATTTTCTTACTTTTTTTTTCTGATTAGAAGAAAAAGTTTGCTATTTTCTTTTGTGGTATGTTAAAAGTAAGGCTATAGCGTTGTCACCTAAAAAGCATGGTTTATAGGACTTCATGTTCTTTTTATAATCTTAACCAAGAAGAATCCCAAAGCACTTAACTGACTTTCTATAATGACATAATTTCAATTTCTACTGAAAAGCTGTCACTGGAACATAGCAGCAGTCTAACAGCACTCAGTAACATTGCCATACCACAGTTTATGTCAGGAAGCCTTTTTTTGTTTGTTTGTTTGTTTGAATGTTTGGAGACTCCTAATTCCCAGCAGGTGCAATTCCACACAAAGGCGGCCAGGACTGTCAGGCTAATTCCTCACCTTCCGAAAACTCTCTCTTCCCTAGGTACTGGTGCCAGTTCACCTGTACCTGTGGGGAAATACAGGCCTGAAAGTTTCAAGCTGCAGGTCTGGGAGTGCTCACCTTGTGCGCAGCAGCGTACAGTCAGACGCTGCAAGGTGGGACTGGGGGCCCCGCGCTGCACCTCACGGACGTCACTCTTCATATGACACTCCTGTCATCTTACCTGGCATCGGATGTTACATGTGAGGGACAGGGCCCTATGAAAGGCAAAAAAGATTTTTTTCCCCCACAAACACACAGGTTAGGGTGTTGTAAAACAGTGAAGGACAACACAGAGCAGTTCCACCTGTTTAGCCAGCTGCCTTTTAGGGTTTTGTTGATACTGAAGGGTAAGAGAAGAAAATTCACCTGTGTTTCCATCAGTCCTCTGGGGCTGCAGAGAGGTCTACTTACTCATTTGAGAAGGGGCAACCCTCCTATTTTCAGTGTTGCTCAGGTAGGAGCAGGAGAGAGCAAGCAATAAAACCTCAGAGAGCCGCGTAAAAAACTCTCTTAAAGAAAAAAAAAAAAATTCAAGAAAATTCTAAAGACATAATTTCTGGAATTCCCGCAGAAATCACTCAGCGTTCACGGAGGACAAACCCTACGCGCTTGGGTTATTTGTTTCCTCATCCTCCCTCCGGCGAGCTGTCCGCAGGACCCCGCGGGACACCCCTCGCGCCCCACGGCGGGCCGGCTGTGGCTCCGCACAGCTCCCTTCCCCTTCCCCTTCCCCTCAGGTCGGGGACGACGCCCGCCCGCGGCAGCGCCCGCCGGCCGCGGGGCCGTTGGCGGCAGCAAGCCCCTCGGGCGGGCCGGGCCGCCCCTCAGGCAGCGCAACGCGGCGGCAGCGGCGGCGGAAAACGTCCTCCCGCAGGTCCTCGGAGTGGCGAATTTATCCGTCCCCCCCACGCCGTTACAGGAGCGAGTTAAAAAGCGGCGGCGGCGGCGGCGCGACGTTAAAGCCGGGCCGGGAGGCGCGGGCTGCAGCTGAGGATCAGCTGCTGAGGGGAGCGGGGAGGAGCCAGCGGGATCAGGAAGCGGCGGAGTGTCTAACACCTCACTGCCATGGCTGGCTAAAGAAAAATCATCATAACCATAACAAGGGGGGAAGCGGGGGAGGGGAGGCGGCGGCGGGGGAAGGGGCGGCGGGGGAAGGAGCGGCGGGGAGCGGCGCAGGCGGCAGCATGAAGAGGAGAGGCGGCCGGGGGGGCAGCATGCGGTCGGTGGTGGGGTTCCTGTCCCAGCGGGGCTTGGAGGGGGACCCCCTGCTCACCCAGGACTTCCAGCGGAGACGCCTGCGGGGCTGCAGGAACCTCTACAAGAAGGACCTCCTGGGCCACTTCGGCTGTGTCAATGCCATTGAATTCTCCAACAATGGAGGCCAGTGGCTGGTCTCAGGTAAAGCGAACGCTCCCCGTCCCTCGCCCCCTCCCGCCACCCCCTCCCCAGAAAGCTGCTTCCTCCTCCTCCTCCTCTTCCTCGGCCGCCTCCCCCGCGGCCCGGGGGGAGGGGAGCCGCGGCGGCGCTCAGAGTCGTTTCTCAAACCCACCGGTGCCCGGGAATAATGTTTCCCAAGTAGGGATCTAAAATGGTTGACAGGTTTTAAATTCTACTATTATTGGGGGGGGGGGGGGGGAGCCCTGGACAAAGTTTTTACGAGAGTGTTTCCAGGGCGCCGGGGGTGGAAGCTGGGGGTGCCCCTTTATTTGATGGCTTGCGTGTTTTGCCCCTTAAAAGGGGATTGTATTATTTTGGGGGGGACGACGACGACGACGAAGGGGAAACAACCCCGCGGCGTGCATTGTGGGCGCCGGGTGACATTTGTCAGCGCCGTGGCCCGGGCCGGCCCAGCAGGGGATGGGCGGGGGTCAGCGGTCGCTGCCGGGGGGCGGGCGGCAGTCCCGCTCGGTGTCGGGCGGGGAACCGGATCGGTTTTTTTGAGGGACTGGTCACTTTGGGACCACCAGCCCCCCCTCCAAACCCCAATCTTATTTTGCGGGAGGGGAGTAGGGTTTTGTTTTGTTCCTCCCCTTCCTCCCCTCGCAGGGCGCGTTTGGGGAGGGGGGGGTCATTTTCGTGGGGATGTTTTTTGGGTTCAAGTCCCCCCCCTGTTGCCCGGGGCTGAGGAAGCCATGGGGGGGGGGGGGTGTGCTGTCAGGTAGGAGGGAGGCGAGGGCTTGACATCAGCTGCGACACCGAGGACGGGGAAAGGCTCTGCACCCCCTTCCCCCCAGCCGGGGAGGGGCTGCGGGGCTCGGCGGCCGGCTGCCCGCCTCCCCCCTGCCCCCCCCCAGCAGCGCTTGGCGCAGGTGCCTCTTCCTCCTTCCCCGCCTCCGGGCTCGGAGGGGCGGCGGGGGAAGGAGGCAACTTCAGGCCGGGGCCTGGCCGGGCGCTGCTAGGCCGCGCTCTCCTCGGGCGGCTCTTAGCGACAGGCCGGGCAATCGAGGGCCTATCCCGCCCGCGGCGGGGCACGGCGCGGCGCCCCGAGGGCTCGGGCCTTGGGGGGCCGCGGCGCCCCGCTCCCGCCGAGCCGGGGGACCCCGCGCCCCGCTGCGAGGGGGCAGAGCCCTTTGGGGCGGCGGGGAGACGGGTGCCAGCCCGGGAGGGGCTGCGCCCGCCCCGGGGGCGGACAGGCCGCGGAGCGCGGTGTCCATTGCAGGCCGCCGGCGGGGGGCGTCGCGTCCCGGCCCTTGTCGGGGGGAAAGCGGGCCGGAGGGAGCGGCCCCCCTTCCCCTGCCCTCCGGCGGGCTGGGGCTGCTGACAGCTCCCTCCCCCGAGGCCGGGCTGCGGCGGGGAGGGCCCGTTCCCTGTCGTGCGGGGCAACACCCCACGGGGGAATTGCAGGGCTCCTTGGCTTCAGGCCGCGGCAGCTTTGTTGAGAGTGGTCTCCCCGCTTGCAAGAGGGTAATGGCCCAGTTACCAGCCAAGGCGTGGAGGAGGGGCGAGAGGGTCTCGGTTTTGCGTGGCCACCCTCTGGTGGGCTGTAAATAGAGACAGGGGCTACTGAGGAAGGCGGTGGGGGCATGGCTGAGCAGGCTGCTTATTGCCTTGCCGTGGTGTCTGGGCAGAGGTGGCCTCTGTCACACAAAGGTATCAGTAATAACTCCAGAAATAACAGGGGGATTCAATAAAAAGTTATTACGGCTGTTCGGTTACCTTTAAGCAAGGGCAGAATAAAAACACTTTATAAACATGGAGTGGAAGCTGATACACCGAGACCTTCCTAAATTTAACTTTCTTACCTGAAGAAACTTAAAAGTGTAAGTCCAGTGATTTCCAGAATAAGTGCCCATGAAGGATCTTAGTGTTACTGTCAGGGATTCTTTTATCTATCTACACATGCAACTTTTGAGATACTCATCCATTTATCTTGCGCGGAGATATACATATATATATATTTGTACATGCACATATATAGGTATATACACGTGTGTGTTGGAAGGGAATGCTGATTCATCTATTCTAAATTTCCCAGATGTGCTAGAGTTGGCATGCTGGTTTGTACTGGTCCTTCTCCAGTAGTAAGTAGAGCTGTGTATTTCTACTTGTAAAGTGCTACGGAGAGCTCAAGTGCATCTGTTGTTGCTTTTTTATTTTCCATAATAAGTGATGGAAACACCATCAGTATTTTCTGTTCTTCTTGCTTGAGAAAGCCTCAGGAGACACTTCAGGTCTTGTCATATCATTGATGCACTTACCTATGTTGACATCCGTTCTTTAGGTGGAAGCATAAAAAGTTGAGGGCTAGAAGGGAGTTTTAAGAACTAATTTTGTCCAAGCTGCCTAAGTCAAGGTAGGTGCAGTGAGAGAACGGAGGCAGATTTCCCATCAAGTGGACATCTAAAGAAGTGTACATAAAAGGAAGGCTTTCAAATGATGTCCAGTTTTCAATTTCCTAACTTCTCATAAAACTACAGAATGTTTAAAGGGGGTAAGCTTTTCCTCCATATGCAGGAGATAAATGGTACTAGAGTTCTACCCTCCTAAATTTCATTAAATGACTAGGAAGCAAGTGAGGGGGGGAAAAAAAAAAAAGGCAGGGGTGGGAAGAGGATGCTGAAGTTCCATGTGTTAGCAGTGCACAAATACAGGATAATTAAGAACAGAGTACCTTAAATCTGACCTTGTATTGATGTCCTGAGAAAATGAAGAGCTCTAATTACGGTAACTGTTTTTAACAAAGTTTTACATTATCTGTGACCGTAAGATCTAGAATACTTTGTGATGTAGCAACAGCAGGCAGGTGCTTTGTTCTTCAGTCAAGAATAAGAAATTAAAAGGTGAAAGATTCATGGATAGTCTGTTAAATTTCATGCCATTATAAGCCCAGGCTTCATTAAAATTACACCAAACCACTCCTTTTTTTTAAGGTCATACTTAATCTTGAAACTCTGAGAAATAGCAAAAGCAGAAAAAAACAGAAGGAGAGCTCAGATGAAAGATAAAGGAAGAGTATAAGCTGCCTCTAGTTTGAAGTTTTCTGAAGCTTCAGAAGTCTTCCAAATGCAGATAAAGCCTTAGAATAGATGGCATGTGGGTCTCTCCTCCCTCAAAATAGTCAGCGTGCTGAGGTATGGATGAGATGTTAGATGCTTCCATCTGCACTTACAGCAGCTAAGAGAGTTGACGGGGATATTGGAGTGTGTGAAAAGGAAGAGTGCAAGCAGTCTTTTCAGTTGTTCAGTCTTGGTTAATATGTATATTCTTAACCTAGAGGGGTCTGCTTCAGCTGATGGACTTGTTAACAACTTAGACCTTGTTTTAGAGCTGGTTTAAGTACAGCTTATACAGTGCATTCATAGTGGCTATACTGATGCCATTTAAATGCTAGCCTGCATCCAGATTTGTGCTGTATTGGCTGGAATGCTTTTCTTGGGTATGTGTCCTGCATTATTATTTTTTTTTTAATGTATCTCCCAGAAGCAAGTCTGTAAGGCTAATGATTACTGTTTCAGTAAACATTTCAAACTGCTTAAACAGGGTTTATATTACAGTTCCAGATAGTTTTCCTGTTAGGATTTTGGAGAGTGCTTCAGTGTAGACAAGCCTCAGCAGGCCTTCTGAAAGCATGTTTGAAACTTTTTCGTACCTTAACTTCTTTAAATCTTGTATTGGAGATTACACACTTAATAGTAATTAATTTGGTTCCTAACCATGTTTTCAAGTAAAAGATTTGAGGTCAACAAGTTGGGTTGGGGGCCAGTCTTTAGGCTTTTGCTGTACCTGTGTGGAACTCAGCAGTGTCACTTTAGAGAGGGGGGGGGGGGGGGGGGGGGAGAGAGAGAGAGAGAGAGAGAGAGAGACTAATGTTTTGGGGCAGGAGTGCTAGAAGAAGGGACAGGCATAAGGACAAGAATTAAAGAAAACTGAGAGAAATGAAAGGAGGAGGTGGATACGCAGGAGAACATGCAATGTGACAAGTAGAAAAGACCTATCTGTAGAATGACACAAGGGGAGAGGAAAGCTTAACCTATAAGAAATGTGTAAGTGGGCTGAAATTAGTTAAAACTAGCTGCTGGATGGAGTTGAAAGATTTTATTGGACAAAATCTGTCTTTGCAACATTTCATATACTAGGTGGTGATATTTTTCTCTTAACAGTTTGAGAAACACATGACTGTCCGTGCATGGAAATTATATTTACCATGCAATGATATGTAACTGACTTCTTCCCTCAGATATGCCAAGCATCTCCTTCTGCAATTTAGCTTATTAAAAATCTTCTTTACTTAGTCTGTGTAACAGGCTTTCTTTCTCCCATCCTCAAGTTTGGTGGATATGTTTTCCTGTTTGTTTATCTGACTGTCATTTTTCATGCCTGCTATCTTTTACAAACATGAGTATCTTTATCAGAACCTCCCAGGTTTTTTTTCCCTACTTTAAACTGCACTTTCAAGATAACTTCTGGGAAGTACTGTAATCTGAGGCTTACTTAATCCATGCATATGTTCTTTTTCTCTTGGCTTCTTTTTCCCTCACCAGATAATGCAAAAATTAATAGCTCTTCTATGATTGTAAATTTGTAGGGATGCAAGAAAGCACTGGAAATTCATTTGTCATTTGGTTGCCATGTAAATATGAAGGAGCATGAGCCTAAAACAGGGGAATGAGGTAACTTTAGCAAAGGTAGTGGAATATTACTTCTGAAGTAAGGGGATTGTGTATCAAGTTTGTTCTGAAGAGTGGCAGTCTTGATCTTAGTCTTTTTGTATCAAGCAGAATTCTGTGTGAAGAGGGATCTTAGGTCCAGTTACTATGCGATATTTTCATAAATGTTTGAGAAATTATAAAATTTAAAGATGATACCAGGAAAGGCAGCAATAATTTTAGAAGATAGGAGTTGAATTTAAAGTTAATTAATAGACATTACCTGGGAAAAAATGTCATGTGGTTTGACAGGGACAAGTGCAAACTACAGCATGTAAATAGAAGTGGTCAACTCTACAAATATGCTATGGAGACTAGACCATAGTCATGTAAAGAGGATCCAAATGTGATAGCAGATCACAACATAAATATCAGACATGATAAAGCATGTGAAGTAATCCTGCTTTATTTGGTGCTGTTGGGGCCTCAGATGGAGCCCTGTGCTCAATTTTGGGCACTGTACTTTGAGAAAGGTATGGCCAAACTAGAGAAAGTTTAGAAGAGGGTATGAAGAATGATCAGAGGTCTAGAAAAATTAAAGGCTGAAAGAAAGGGGTCCACTTGGTCTACAGAAAGAAAAGCTGAGTAGAGATGCAAATCTTAAGATGCATATAAGTGTTTTTAATTATTATTACATAAAGTTGTAAACTCTTCTTTGTCCACTGCGAATAGGACAAAGAAATGGTCTTAAATTATAGGAAGAAAGATTTTAGGATGGTGTTTGATCTTATACTTCCACTTCATCCTGTAGTTCATTCACTTATTTTTCCTCTCTGTTGTTTGTAATGTGGCATTTTTAAAGGTTAAAGCTGGTATGATGGAAGCATCTGAACAGGGGGAAGGAATAGGGAGGGAGAGGTTGTTTGTCCAGCAGTTGATTTTTCTATCAGGTCACCTTCTTTAACCTACTTGTCCTCTGGCTGCATCACCACTGAATTCAATGGGAGGGAAAATAGCAGGAGCACATGGCAAGGGGGAGTGGGATTATATGTAATGTCAAACTGCACCCTTGGGCTAGATATTAGGATGATCTGCCTAATGGCAAGGATAATGAAGCACTGAAATAGGCTGCCTAAGGAGGGTGTGAAATCTACCTTGGTGGTTTTTTTAAGAACAAACTAGACACACATCTACTGGGAATAATTCTGACACAGTCTGGCCTTTTGCCCATGGCCAGGGGTCAACTAAGCGATCAACTTCTTGAAATACCATCCAATCAGACTTTCTGTGATTCATGTAACTTCTTGAGTAGAAACAAGCAATAAGATTAATCTTTTATGTTATGATTTAGAAGTCTTGCCCATTTGCCATGTAGGTTCTTCAGTGACTGGACCTGGTATATGGGAGACAAAGAGGAGTAGTGGTCTTGAGTTTTGTCCACAATCAGCAAGGTTGATGCACTTTAAAACTGCAGTTTTTAAGTCCTAACTGGTGTGATTTTTGAAGTGCTTCTGTTAGCACACAAGAACTCGAGCTTGTTTCATGAGCTACGCAGATACTGTTTAGGCTAGATTTGCTTTTGGCAAGGGTATCTTCTGGCCCACTTTGAACCATTTTAGGACTAATAAGAACAGCCCTGGACTACAGTTAGACCACTGTTACTGTGAGGTAGACTTTTATTCCAAATTTAATTATGTATAAATTTAGTGATTACCTATTTAGAAGATAACCAGATCAGGAAACTTTTTTGGGAAGAACTAGTCCAAAAGCAGGGTGAAACTAGAATGCTTTGGTGTAGGAACGGTGGAGGCAGTGAACTGTTGTGCTGAAATATATGGCATGCTGAGTCATTTGGGACCTATTCAGTTATCTAGAATAGGCATATTCTACCTATAGTGTTTGTGCTACTTAAAAAAAGCCCCCAAAACAACCCCCCCCCAAATCCAAAGCCAAAACCCAAAAGAAATAACGTGGGGGGGGGAACCCTTTTTGTTTGTTTGTTTTTCCCCCCAAATCTTGGGGTATACAGCATGCACAAACCATTCTGAAGGGGGCAAACTGTGAAGAAGACAAGGCATTTTTAATTCTTCAGGGAGGTCCGCTTCCGGTCCACAGGAGCTAGAAGATTGTCAAGGGTGAACACAAAGTGTTTGTCTAGTTAAGAATCTATTTCAGCATAAGTATCCCAAGATCTGAAATGCAAGCTTTCTTTTTAGGTATGTTCTGTTATGTATCTTCTGGGTAGAATTCCTTAATCTTGCCTATGTCTCATCAACATTAGTCAGAAGGCCCAAAGCATTAACAAAGTCTTCCAGTGACTTGGGGCAGGGAAGAAAGGTGTGTTTGTGTATTTTTCTTTCATGTGTGCTTGTAAAAAAAAATTGGAATACTGCTCTTCTCTACATCAAGAGTAATATGGGAAGGTGATAAAATTTCCAGCCTCTCTGACCACAAATACTTCTTTGGCCTGACTTCTCTTCCTGCTGCACTTTGGTTTTGAATGTGGAAGCAGGTTTGACCCATAATGAACACTGAAGTACTTGACTAATTAAATCTTTCAAAATGTGGTTCCTTTTTGAAAAGTAACTATAGAATGGCATTGTATGATTCTTAGCTGGGTCACACAAACTTTTACTTTTCAAATTGTCAGTCATGCAGTCCTAAACAGAATCAGCAAAATAAGATGGAAGTGAAGCTATTTCCACCTTGAAGATGTCAAACTTGCTGCTTCTGACACCATGAACTGAAAAATTACAAACTCAACACTTTATGTGGGGCTTCAATTTCTGGAAAATCCACGTGTGGAGCCTTGGTGGCTAAGGTATTTTCATATGAGGCCATATATCCAGGTTTTGCAGGTGTGTAGTAAACCTGTTGCTGTTGATATATGCTCTGTATGATGTCAAGAACATACCCTTGCCATACACACAGTTACTCTCTTTGGAGAGCATTGCAGAGTTATCAGAAGTTTGTGCAGTGGGTCCAGTGCTTTTTGAAAAGTGTTGAGTGGCTTCTGCTTCACATGTTGTAGAATTGGTGTATGTGCACAATAAATCCACCATAAATTGAAAGCATTTTAATTAATCTGCATTCACTGATCAACTGTACAAAATGAATGCTATAGGCCTGGAATTTCCTATAATTCTCAGACTTGTAACTTTTGTTGCATGATGTGCATGCACTTTGTGTCTGACGAATCGTGCTTCTTTTCTACAGAGTGTAAAAGCTCTATATATTACATTTTGTTTCCTGTCTCCCTGTATACCTGTCCATACATGTGTGCCTCCCTCCTTTCTTCCCTCTTATTCTAAGAGTCAAGTTTTGGTAGTGGAGATTGCATTTGCTGGTTCGCACCTCTCCTGGTTTCAGTCATGTAAGAGTTGACTTTTCTTGGGTATATTTGCCTGTGACTTAATACTTCTTTTTCTTTTGTATGAGAATGTAGAGACTGGTAAAGTGTCTTTCTGCCACAAATCCTCTGTGACTGGACACATTGGTGAGGCTTTTTCTTTTTGGTGGAACTGGCCTTAAGTCAGAAGTATTTCTGGAATAGTTGAATTGGAGTTAGAAGGGAGCACTCTTCCAGTCCAGTTAATATTATCATTTTATTAAACTTTTCTGTCTCAGTGGGGTATGAGAGGAATAAAACTGAGGCATGAAACGTGTGTAGAAGTTCTCAAAGACAAGTATGTGCAAGACAATACATAGATGGAGAAGGGACAGGGTTGCATGAGTGTGGGGAGCATTTAAAAGCTCCTAAACTGTGGAACATGTGCCACCACAAAGGCAAACAGAGTTCTCAGGCTGCTGTAGTGTTGGGCCTCAATAGTGAGGCCCTTTGTACCAAAGTCTCATGGAGATCTAGGTGTCTGGGAAGAGAGAGACATTTGGGTTCGGTAGGAAGAGTTGTTTCTAAGCTGGAGGCAGAGGAAGCAGGCACTAAGGTGTAGAAACTTGTAAAAAAGAAGGTAGTGGCAACTTTAACACTGTGAAAGACTTTTCTGCACAGGTTGCAATTTATCCCATTCCTACCATACTGTATGTGTGCTGGAAACCACAGTAATGTTTGTTGTCTTTGGATATCTTAATTGTTTTTGTTTGTATCTGGACTAGGTGGGTAATGGAAATGAGTATGAGTTTGCTGTTAAAGTGAGACACCTAGATGGCTGTGCCATCAGGTAGGAGGATGTGTAGACTTACTGCAGTGGTTTTGCAAATTGGTTTACTATGGTAACAATTAGCAACAGTATGTTATTATATTTTGCCCTGAAATGTCTTTTACAGAAGTCTTGAAAGACAGTAAATGTAGTCTGATAGAAGCAATATTGCTGTTCACCAGCCTCAGATGTTGCTTAAATTGTTTGACAGGTCGTGATAACATTAAGACCTGGCTGTTGGCAGCTTTGGAAAGTAACCACTTTAAATGTGACAATCACTTCTTGATTTTAGTGTGACTAACGTGGTCATATGTTTCAGCAGTCATGTATTTCTGTGTATCCTTATTACTAGCTCATGTGCAATCACTAAGGTGCAAATACAACTTCTATTTCTAGACAGAAAGGAATCTAAGGTCCCATTAGTTTAGTTGACCATAAATTATTGTGAGTTTTTCTGGACCCATCACATTTGACTCTTATTCCCAGTAGTTATCAAATGCATCACGAATCTTTTTATCATGTGTTCTTGTTTGCTCTGTAAAGTACAAAATCAGGAGGAGGAATACACAATTATTCATGGAGCATGGGTAAGCATAATATGCAGCTGTACTGTCTATCAAAGTGATTATCATAAAATCTGTTAGGAGACTTAAAGGCTGAGAGACTGTTAACTTAAAGGATGTTTGACATAACTCAGTTCCATGGGAAAACTTCTTAATAGCATCATATGATGTAAAAAGGTTTAAGAAATCTGATTAACAGTAGTCATGAATTCTGTTTATGCATTTACCTCTTCTTGAAGTAAACTGCAGATGAATTAATTTCAGTTTCCTTTTGTCTCTGTTCCATGCCTTTTTCCTTTTGGATAGCAGCTCAGAAGGAGCCGAGTTTATGCTTTTGATTGTGCAAAGAAGCAGTAAAATGTTTTAACTGAACTCAGCATGTTTCTAGTGGCACTTTTGACTTGTGATGCCATTCTCTTTCATTTGTTATTAAAGACAGATACCAAAAATATTTTGAGTCTGACTTCAAGAAGCTTTATTCAGATTTTTACAGGCATTCAAAATTGATATTGAGAGTAGTGTCTAATACAATAGTATCTTGAATTTTTTTCTCTTCGTAATAAACAATAGTTTAATGCAATTGAAGCATGAACAGAGTCTAATATTTGTTATATCTGTGTGTTTACCAGACAGAGAAGGAGGCACTTAAATATATTTGTGCATAGAGCTCTGAACTGAGAACTGCACCTAGGCAAGAAATTAGAAGCACAGCAAGCTGTAAAGCAAGAGAGTTGAACTTCTTTTTCCCAGTTATTCTCTTTGTCAGGAGTTCACCTTACAAATGTCTGTCTTAACCTTTATAGATCTCAAAGCATGACATAATTGTGCATGCTGAAGACTTCTGAATGCTTCAGTAAAATGTTTTTATGGCTGCATGTCAGTCCTGTAGCCAACCTAGGCTATGAAGGCTTTGCAAAGACTGCTAGAGGAGATACAGTTGTCGGTGAAAGGCAGGAAAAAAGCTCCTGTTTTATGAATAACATAAGGGATGCTGGCGACAAGGAGTTGCTGTAGAAGCATTTTGCCAACATGCTTATGTTAATTTGGCATGTAATTCTTCTACAGCTTGCCACAGAATTTTACATACCAGTAAAATTCTGAGTCTCCAGGTTGCTTTAGGTTGTCACTGTGTTGGCAGAACAGCAGCTGTTTAATTCAAACTTTTCCTGCTGATTCCTCTGTTTTCGTTAATACTAATTAAATACCTGACTGCATGGCATTTTAATGTAAATGCGCGTCTATATATCCAAACCCTTGCGAGGTATAATTTTTTAATGCTAATTAGGGTTTCGGCAAAGCCTTTTATGAATAACTGTAGAGTTAAATAACTTGTCTGTCATCAATTTACACATGGCTCAGGCAGTAATGCACATTTCCTTTCTGTCTTTTAGGAGGGGATGACCGCCGGGTCTTACTTTGGCATATGGAAGAAGCCATCCACTCAAGAGTCAAACCAGTTCAGCTGAAAGGGGAGCATCACTCTAATATCTTCTGCCTAGCTTTCAACAGTGGCAATACAAAAGTGTTCTCTGGAGGTAAGGAAGGAAGAGCACCCTGATTTCACAGGGGTTTGCACTGTGAATGCCTTAGAGTAGAAGCCATGAACAAGATCCTGCCACACATGAAAGGTCTTTTCCCAGTCCCTTAAGGATCTGGAAGGTGTCCTTAATCAGCAGCTGAAGGTTCTTTGGGAACAGGGAAATCTTTAGGTAGCACAACATTTTCAATTTTGTCATGCTTTTCCTTTCCCAAACCCTGGTGTAAGCGCATCATGTCTTGAGCTGTCAGGAGAATCCTGGGTCCAATCTGCCCCCACTTGTGCCACAGACTGTGGAACATGGTCTGTGTTATTCCCTCTTAGCTGTACTGAGAGCAAACTCTGCATCCTCTTTGGCACTCAAGCCTGATGCTTGAAAATCTGTGCTGCTCCTAGGTGATTTTAATGCACCCTTAGATGGCTAATGAAGGGCTATTGCCATCTATTGGTGGATCACTTTGTCTCAGACCTCATTCGTCACTAGATAAGTGTCTTCCTTTTAGAACTGTTGGCAATTGGGCTCTAATTGGCCTTGATATTCTTCATCTTTTTTAATATGAATCCACTTTTTAACAGAAAGTTTAATTCAGTCTGAAAACTAACATAAGGAGAGTGGACATGTACTTGTTCTGGGGTAATAATCCCTAGAATTTAGGTTCATTTCACCACTTGATTTTTTTGAAGTATTGAGGTAGGGAGTAAAATTGAATTGAGAAGAAAAAGGTGCAAGACTGTCAAAATGCAGTCAGTGTCATTTTCTGCTGTACTTCATTTCCTCTATCTGACATGATAATAGAATGGGCAGGAATTTGTATCTTTCATCAGTATGTCTGTTAACATACAGCTAGACTTATTTTAGGATATTATGAGACTACTTTGTCAGAGCCCTTCATTACCTTTTTGAACCAAGATTTGTGAACAGCAAATCAGTGCTATAAATTGATTCTAAGCGCATGTGAATGGTGGAAGCTTCCCATCCTTCAACACTGTTAAAACTATAACATCCCTTAGAAAAAAAAAAAAAAGGCATGACAAAGCTTAAGATGGTGACAAATTTTAAGGATGAAATGATTCAGATATACTTCTCAAGTGGAGAAAACCCCAAAAATGTCGAATAGTAATGCCTATCTTCTGATTTTGGGGACTGCTGTTTGTTTTATGAGAAAGACAGCAGTCTACACTGTCTTCAAGTAAATGTATCTGCATGAGTGATTCCAATGACATTTTGGGCTGGAGTCTGTTTTACTTTAGTTTGAATTCAGACAAATGGAACCTTATATGAATATTCAAGGAATGAACTGTGCCAAATCTTGCTGGACCAGCTGTAATGGTATTTTCTCATGTCCAACTCAACCCTTCGTCCATTGGGGCCTGCTGTCAGAAGCTACTGTTTTCACAGGAGGGCAGCAGAGTAGTTTGACTGTACCTTGCCACTGCAGTTAACACCTTCAGTTAAAGATGTACATCACTGATTATGGTGGATTTTTGCTAAGATGCCAGGTTAGATGAGCTGTGACAGCTGACGCACAGACAAACTGGCCGTTCTCATCTCTTTTTCCTCCTCCAGTTTGCATAAACACACTGTGCCTCTGCCAGAAATTATTTCCATTGGAGGAGTCAGGAACTCTTTCAGCTGCTCCACCAAGATTCACAGAGCTCATCTGCAAGGGCTGTGAGTCTGACTCTTGGATCCCTTGTAAAGAGTCATTTTGCTGCATGGCCTAGATGTTCCATCTGTTTTATCTGTGTCGGTAAAATGGGGCTAACTATATTTATTCACTCAACAATGTTCTGGGAGATTCTTAAAAGGTCTGAAAGAATTGTGGGTCCTAAGATCTATTGGTTGTCACCATCCTCATTATGGAGGGGTTGGATTTGTATTCAAATCATGGAAGTTGAAATACTTCAAAAAAACCCTAAAAATGAGAGTATGGAAACAAGCACAAGGTGCACAGGACTCAATTCATTCTTTAAATAAAGCTGCCAATGACTCATGACTTAGGATCTGACGACCTTTCCCTAAAGGAGCTCTTGATAGCAGAAGAGAAAGGATTTTCCACTTCAGTACAAATTGGATTGCATCCAAGGAATTTCAAAGCTCTTTGCTTTGAAGGAGTGCATGTGTAGCAAGCACCACATGTAGCCATTGCAAAAATGGAAGGCAGGAACTGAGTGGACAGTGTTCCACATGTAATCTCTGGAGAAAAAAAACTGTCTCAAGATAGCAAAGAAGTTCCCATCCCTGAAGAATACTGTTGTCCTTCCTTGTCCACATGCACTGAGAGTAGAGCAGCATTTGAAATGAAAGATCCCCTCTTAGTAAACTGTTTTTTTGCAAACTGGACTGTTTTTTTGCATTTAGTGTTAAGTAAATGAAAAGCTGAAATAAACCTACAGGGAACTGAATTTGTTTCTGTAGGGGCCTGATGTGACAGATATGGGGCTTAGGCCACCTTAACTGTGCTCCTCTGTATGTGCTCTGCAGTATTTCATCCTCACAGGTGTAATTGAAGGGAATGGCAGATACTTCTTGTCTTTGTGATCGTTGTAACTGCAGTTATCAAAACAAGAGAGATTATAAATGGGAGGGTTGCATATACAATTACAACCGAGTTATTCTCAATGAAGAATGAACTCTCTTGTGTTAAATAAAACACTAAGTGGGAACCCTACTGGGCTGAACAGCAGTGACATTTTGTGCAGGGATGAATCCTTACCAGAAGCAACCAAGCAGTTTGTGGTTAGATTTTTATCACCACCTTCTCCTCCCACACACAAAACAAGAGAGAAGCAGTGGTTATTCCACACACCCCCTCCTTTCATTCTTTTTTTCCCATTTTGGAGCTTGTGATGGAAGGGAAGATTGATCCCATGATGACTAGAGGCCTGAAGCCAGGCATCTAGAATGATTCTCATGTTCATACTGTATGGAGAGTGAGGTGCAGGAGTGTCTGCTGGAGGAAATTTTGTCACTGGGGAAACTAGACTACCTTATTCACTGGTGAAATACATAGGCATTAGAATAGTTTTACTAGGTATAAACCTTGCCTGTAATGTATAATGGGCAGTTTCCATTGCAGTTAATGATCAAAGGACACTTACACATAAGTGACTTGTTTATTGTACCACGGAAAAGATGAGCTACTGCAGTAATCTAAGGCTGGCCCGATTTAACTAGGTGCCTGTGCAAAGAGCAAGTGGATGTAGAAAAATCTCACACCTCATTAGTCAAAGAGAAACTTTCTCATATTTCTTCTGTTGGGACAGAATACAAACTGAAATGTGTATGGGATAAATGAAAACTGAGTCAGCCAAACACTTAAGAATCATAACATGAAATGTTGCTCCTTCTGAACCTCTGGCTTTGGTGTACATTAGGAAGGCTTCACAACTTGATATCGCAACTCCAAAGACATACTGAGCATAAAAATGTGACACTGGGCTTTCTGTTTTTTTCTTCTGAATTAAGTATAAATGTGTGTCTCCCTAAATATTTCTAAAGAGGAGTTGCCAAATTAGATGAATTAATATTCAGTGCAAAGACTAAAAAAAACCACTCTGTTGATATAGCTTGAAAAACACTGCATGAGCCAGTGGAATTACTTTGTAGCTGTGACCTTCTTAGTCTGCATGCATGTGGTTAGTTTCCATTGTATTCAATGGATGTGATCAAAGAAAAGTGACATGATTGTCTGGTTACTTGGTTTGTTTTTTGTTAATGCAAAAGAAATGACACTGGATGTCATGTTTGTGCCTTCTCAACGGTTGCAAACCCCTGAACGCTGACAGTGTGAACTGGCAGCATTTGAGCTGGGAGCCCAGTGCATTTTGCTTATGGTCTCTCTTTTCACCTTCCATTATCTCTTTATGGAGCATCCTCTGAGCAGGAAGAAAGGTGTATTCACATGAGAGTTAAAGGTGTTCTGCTGCTTCATATAATAGTCTTCTCTTTACTGCAAATGTCCCAAAACTCAAGCTGAAACTGAACAAAGAATGATCAGTAACGCAGTTAAGTAGAATTACTTGTTGAGCAGTAGCAGATGGAATGGATTGGTGTATTTGATCATGTCTGGAAATGTCACATGGAGCCTTTCACATAACTGAGCAGAGGGCTGACCACTTGGCAACTGAACTGGTCTTCTCTCTGCTTCAGTTTTGTTTTTGAAATAGAAAATTAAAAAAAAAACACATTTATTGTTTTCTATTTTTTTTCACTCTAATGCTTTTTAACCACTGGAACATGATGTTAAGTGTTTATATTTCTCTTTATAGGCAATGATGAGCAAGTTATACTCCATGATGTTGAAAGGTAAATAACACAGTTTGTGTTTCCACTGCTTCAAGAGCTCCCTTAATGTCAACTTACTGGAGGCACTTTCTGTTTTAAATGAATGGTCTGGGAGAAGATCACAGTGTTTTAATCCTGAAACATACTTTTTATTTATCTAAATTCATATCTGGAATGAAGTATTTCCCATCACCCCATTTTTTTGCAGCACTTGGGTTCTGCATCGTTTTAACCTTCAGAAAGAGAATGGTTATTAAATACATATGCTTTCCAGAAGGCAGTTTAGTAGGTTCTGAGTGGATTCAGAGCCAGATTATTCTGGCACATGTACAAGTATTGTGACACATATGGGCTTTTTGTTTTGTTTTTCAAAACACTCACCTGACTTGTATTTAAGATAGCTAGTGCTTGGCCTACCTACTTACCTTTTAAAACTTTGGGTGCGGGTGCTTGATTCTCCACACTAACGTGAAGCATATTTATTTTGATACTTACTTTTTACCAAAACTGCAAAGCAGTTGGGAATTAGGTTTTGTTGTGCTACATCAAGATTAGGCTGTTAATCAAAGTATAATTAATACAGTAGTGGTAATGTATTAGATTGGAGTTCTCTAGATATCATGTCTTTTGAGCTTACTGCTTTTGAAGTAGAAAAACTATAAAGTTAAAATTTTGGTCTGTACTAATAACTTCTACAGATTTAAGCAATGACCATTTAAATAACATGAACTCAAGAAAATCAAGTGTAAAGAAAAAGCAGGAAGAGATATATGTAAGAACAGAGAAATATAAAACCTTAAATCTTTTTGAGTTGCCTGAATCCTGGTTAACACAGTTTGGACATACTTCTTGCTAGGTTTGTCCAAAGCCTTTTGCATTGAACTGATCAGTGTACATCTGCCTTCCATCATACCTTATATCTACTTCTTGTATAAATCTTACATGAGAGCTGGGCAAAAGTAACTTTGTCTTACTCTTCTAGTTCTTTTTTTTGGAGGGGGGGTGGGTTTTGTGCCTTTTTTTTTTTTTTCATTTGGGGGTTTGTGTTTGGTTTTGGGAGGGTTTTTTGTTTGGTGTTCTGGTTTTGTTGTTTTAATTAAATGGGGAAATGTCAATTTTAGATGCTGGTGTTTATTGTGTTCTGACTTTTCAAGCTCCTACAAGATCTTTGTCCTTGACAATTTTCTGTATAACACATTTTTTCCTGCTATGTTTTGCTTAGATGTTTTAGCAAGTCTTTTTCATATGTATGTATTTTTAAAGTGCTTTTGTTATCAGGGGTTTTTTAGGTATGCTATGTCCAGTTGTAATCCACACAGCATTGATTCCTGTAAGGCTATTTGTGTGATCTTCTGAAAGAAACCTTACTAGTCTGACACACTGAATTCTGATTGATTTCTGTAGAAAGTTACTCTGTCGTCTTGAACGATAACACTTGGTCTATCAACTGCTTTTTCATACTTTTAAATGTTTTTTTTCTGTTACTGCTTTTTTTGGCCTTTCTGTTAATGGTCCATGAGACCGAATTAGTAGATCTGTCACTAAGAACATCAGTTGCCATGAGAGCAAAACATTGATTTTACGTGGGATCTCTTTGGTGGAGTTTCCATGAGGTATAGGGATTGTATACAAAGTGTATTCTCTAAAGAAATAAAGGGATTTTGCCAAAGAAATAAAACCCCAGAATTTTTTCTGTCATAGTATTTTAGCTTTTGGCCTCTCCATGCCACTATTTCCTCCTTTTTAAATGATCTAAAAAGTTGGGAAACTAACGGAGAATGGGGTTTTTTATAGCTGTGGAATGGCTGAAATTTAGGTACTTTCAGTGGACTTATTTTTATTTTGTTCTTTTTTGCTGCTTTTTCTACATGGAAAAAGCATAGGTCTGGTCTATCGTGGAGAACCAAGAAAACTTACTAAAAAAGCCAGCTGGAAAGTTGCTCTTTTGTGAGCTTCAACTGAACGTTTGGACTATACAGAAGCCTGTATTAAAGAATGAATTTCTGTCTTTTTTTCCTTTTTACATTAAGTAGTAAAAATCTAGTCCTCAGCTCCCAAGACCTCTTTCCCTTTCCCATTACCTCCTCCCAAGCTTAATCTAATACAACGTGATTTCCATAGCATTTTGCAGTATCTGAAGTTTTTAATGTGTGGGTTTTGGTCTGAGGGTTTTTTTTTTCCATCATAGCATGACATCTTGGTCACTCTACATGGACTTGTGGGTTATTTTTTCCTCTAATTAAACACAAGGGTCTTCTTCTGTAATTACATAAACCTTGTCACCTTGTCAAGTATTACTAGGTAGATAAAGCGGTAAATACTTTGCTTTTTAAAACAACAGCAAAAGAAGGAGAAATGATAATATTGTGTGTGTCTCTTCCAGCACTGAGACCTTGGATGTATTTGCCCATGAAGATGCAGTGTATGGCCTTTCAGTGAGCCCCGTAAATGACAACATCTTTGCCAGTTCATCAGATGATGGCCGGGTTCTTATTTGGGACATCCGAGAGTCTTCCCATGGAGGTGAGATCTGTAATGGGAAAGATCATTGATTTAGGAAGAATTTGGGCAAAGCAGGGAAGGGAAAAGTTATGTTTATCTGGGACAATCAAGATAAGGAGTGTTGGAGAAGGGTGAAAGTGAGGCATAATTCTTGTGGCCAGTGACAGACAAGCCCTGGTCATTACAGTTCAGTGTTACTGTCTTAAATGACTTCATGAAGTACCAGCATATAGTGCAGCATAGCATAGAACTTGGTATGAATAGGTTTTAACTTGAGCAAAGAAGCAGTGGAGGACATGTTTCCTCAATAAAAATGTCTTGCTAAACTTGAAATCGATGTGGATTTTTTTGTTTTTGTTTTTGTCTATAGCCTGGGATAAAAAAAATTTGGATGTTTAGAAAGCTGTTACTTAGATTTGAATAATTTTCCAAAGCTGTTTATATACTTCCATGTGACACTGAGAATTGTTCTTATTCATAATGTTTCCTGGTTGTATGGAAACTTAGAGCCCTTATGTGATAACAGTGAAGTTGAATTATTACTTCAATCTTTGTTTTCTAAACCAGAACTGAATACTGTTGATTTATGTAACAAACCTGCAGCTTCTCAAAACACCGCAATTTGTGTTTTTACAGCTGCAGTTTTAAGGCTGAAGAATCTCAGTTTAGAACTGTAGTTACATAAATTTGGAGAGGAATACTTTAGTAATTGAATTTCAGTATGTGAATACTTAAGTTATACTCCGTAAATGAAGCTGTGAGTTTACACCATCCTAGAGGGCACAAAGCTGAGAATTTAAAACTGAGCAATCTGCAGGAGTACAGAATCTGGTTCCCTTCCTTCATAGCTAAAATAAACTTTCATCTTTTTTTGTAAGCTGATTAAATGCGATTGCCTCAACTCACAGTTTCTACTGGTCTTACAGGAAAGTGGTTTATGGCAATGAAATCCAGATTATGTATTTTGTGTCAATTTGTACACATTTGTTGTTGGGTCAAAGTTGCTGTTTAACTGAATTAGCTTTTTCCATACCTAGTGAATTTGATGACTTTTTCTAGACTGTGATTCTGTCCCATTTTGACTAGGAAATGAAAGCTGAAACAGGACATACTTTATAGTCTCATAGGAGTCTTTGAGAGCCACTAGTGTCACAGGGGCTTTATTGAACATGAACCAGAATTAGGTCTGTCTTGATAAGCCCAACCAGAATACTCAGAGTAGATTGCTTATTGATGCCCTCCCTACCCCAGGCATACTGCCTTTGTTTAAATAAAAAATATACTAGCACTGCATTCAGTTTTCAGTAGTCTGATTCTTACTGTGAATTCTGGTTCTCTTGTGCAATTGGGATACCCCTTATCTCTTTTCCATCTGGTAATTTTATTAAAACATTCTGAAGAACAATGCACACAGTATATGTATATCACAGACTTTAATAAAAATATCTATAATGTCTCTTCTTTGTCTTGGAGGAACTCATTAATAACCTCCCTCTAGCTCAGAAGTCCCTTACTAGCACAGTGAACTGTTGTCTTCCCTTCAGCCAGTTTCTTAATCCATGCAACTCCCTTTGCTAATCCCAACTGCCTATAGTTAGCTATAGCTTGATACTATACCACATGTGAATTTAGTCCTCATGAGATCTACCACTTTTACTTTATCAAAGAAAGAGATCAAATTAGTCTGATGTGACTAATTTACCTTTGGTAAACCCAAGTGTCACTTCATCCCTATTTTTCTGTTTTCATAATATCCAAGTGATGAGACCAGACACTGAATATGGCTTCCGAATTAGAAATGATGAAATGCTCCTTTATTGCCTTCTCCTGAACTCTACACCATAGAGATCTGTCCCTGTTAGGAGAACTACCTGTTGCTGACAGTGGATGTCAACATTTGGTAGGACTAGATGCTTAAATGCATCTGTATGAAGCTGCTCAGTATCATAAGCTAATGTCCAATCTGATCTGAGTTTCTGAAATTGTATGAAATGAGGTTTGTCCTTCTTTGTTTTAGTTAAACATTGCTATTGCTTTTACTGTTGCTGAGACTTTGAATAAGAAGGCTGCACTAGTGAAAATGGTGTGAAGACATGTCGGCTGCAGTACGTCTGGGGCTTTTTTGGAGTAGTGTCTCAGGTTCTCTGAATTTTAAATAAAGGGCATTTGCATGCTTATGTAGGAGTCCTGAGTCAGCATTTATATGTGAGCCCTGCCAATGTTTACTACAATATAATGCTTGTCACTGGATTAATCCCCTTGTCTGCAATGGTATTTTCATGGGAATAGGCACTACGCCTGCTAGCGTGAGTATAGTTAGTTACCCTGAGTGGCCAGTTCATTAAAATGTTGCAAATAACCCCTAGTTTAAAATAGTGCATTAAAAGGAGCTGGAAAAGGAGTTTTATTCCCCTTCTGTTTCTCCCTGTCTTTCACTGCTGACTGATTTATGCAGTATTTTTTATAAATGCACTTTTAATTTTTGTTAGAGATGGTGTTGAGCTTCTCCCTTGAGAAACATTTTCATACTCCAGTGTATAAGAGCCTCAATTGTGAAAGAGCATAAAGAAAAATAAAAAAGTAATCCCCCTACTTTTAATTAAAGTGACTTAGTGCCTCATTAGTTTAGCTGCTGTAATCTCTCTTTGACAGGCTGAAAGGCAACTTCTGGTATCTTAGAAGAAAACTGTGGTACCAGGCCAGGCGATTTATAATAAAGGTGTGAAGGAAGCCACCGGTAATTAGTGACAATGATTTGACTAAACAAATGTACACAAAAGTTTATTTTAAAAAACAATTCCTTTATTTGGCAGTCTGATGTTGTTTGTCTTTTCACTCAGCTAATGCAGGCCATTGCTTCTCAGTGAGGGCTGCCATTTTAATAACACAGCCTTTTATGTCCCAGCAGGGATCTGATTTGATGATGCAAATATAGAAGGTCAGTTTTGGTGTTAAACCTTATTTGGAGCTGCTGGCAGACCAACAACAATCCCTAAAGCCTTTGGGCAGGCTGGCAGAACAAAAGTTTGTTCCTGTTCTTCCCTTTACCTCTGCCTCCTATGACAATTAATAGCACCAAGGAGCTTCAGCCATGATCAGAGACCGTTGTTTTGATCTCTGCTAAATGAACACTAAAAAGGAAAGTCCCTGTGTCAAAAAGCTTGTAATAGAGCATAAAAGGAGGATACAGATGGGGCAGGACAAGTAACCATTAATTCTGTTTCAGTTGCTTGATGGGCAGTAGTTTCAGAAGATATTGGGAATTTGGGAGGGTTGTCTGTTTAACCACATTTTATATGTCTTAATGAGGGATACGAGGAAAGAAAATGAAGTACCTTTGGAGGTGCTTGTGGGTCTAAAGGTGCCTGCACACAGTGGCTCAAATAAGGGCAGTAACAGAGTCTCCCGAGCATGTGAGCAACACAGTGGTTGCATTAAAGCAAACAGTGAATGGAAAAGTCTGGCATAATCCCTGGCTCAAAATAGGCATTGATTCTGGTTTCTTAGTTGAGTGAAAGAGTGGCAGCATGCCACAAAAGATACACACAACAAAGAGAATTAGTCTGTGCCTAAAGCCATAAAGCTAGCAGAAAGATACAGAGAAGGATGACAAAGTCAAGGCTTTTTCCCACTCTTCATGGAGACAGCATTTTGATGGAATGAATAGGGCAGAGTAGCAGGCCAAACACAGTCTCGTTATGCTAATCAAGATGAGAGGGAAAGAGTCTGGATGAGCATGTTTTTAACTCTGTGTGTGAACAGCAAAAGCCAACTGTTAACATTTTTTATACAAGAGGAACACCCTTCTTGTCTGCTTGTACAGCACTTAGGTGGCAGGCCTCTTTTCCCCAGGGTTGGCAGCTTGCTTGGAGCTGAGTTCCATACAAACTTATTTCACTTTTTGTAATACTATTCTCCCATATAAGTAATAGTAATTGCTGCTACATTTACAGTTTGGGTGATCATCAATGGCTGTGGAAGCTTCCAGGCATATATTGCTAGGAAGCTTTCAGAAGCCCCTGCCATGTATAGTGCTTATTAGATGACCGTTTGGTCATGAACCTTAAGAAGATTGAAATACTTGATCTTTGAGTGGCTAGTTTTAAACTCTGGTAACCTTCCATAAGCAAAATTGTGTCTTGAAATCCAGTATATGTCCTTTTCCATATTTAGACAAAGTTAATGTACATGTGGGTGGATTTTAAAACCTTAGATTTTATATTGCTTTGGATGTGTCATCTTGAGAAATGGTTTGAACATGTCTCCACATCTTCAGATCTTGTTATGCTGTTTCCTTATTAAGCTGCCAAACTCATTGCATCAAACAGTTGTGTGCGTTGTTTGTTCTTATGTCGGAAATCTCAACTTTTTCAACAGAGCCCTTCTGCTTGGCACACTACCCATCAGCCTTTCACAGTGTGATGTTTAATCCAGTAGAACCCAGATTACTGGCTACTGCCAACTCTAAGGAAGGTGTGGGACTCTGGGATATTCGTAAACCTCAGAGGTATGATCTGGCTGTCCTTGTCTTATGCTGTGCTATTTCTTTCCCATGAGAGGTGATGGCATGCCACTCTCTTTCTTTCTTTCTTTCTTTCTTTCTTTCTTTCTTTCTTTCTTTCTTTCTTTCTTTTTTTTTTTTTTTAAGTCAGAACATATGATGGGAAGAAAAGATGCAGAACAAAGTTAACAGCAATGTTAGTAATGCTGAATTAAATTATTTTTCATAATTAATGTTCTTCATACATACGATCTAATTTGTTTTAAAATGGGGCTAAATCTTCAATGTTAAGGTAAGTGATTTTTTGGAAGCCTGCCTGGCCTTACCACTGCAGATTAACTCGGATTGTTGCGTCAAGTTCTCATCATTATATTTAGCACTGGCTTGCTAATACTGGAAGAAGCTGTGGTGGGCACTGCTTGGTTTACAGTTTGTTTTTTCTGCCCAGCTCAGTTTTCAGTGGCTGACTAGAGATTGTGGTCAAGGCAACTTTTTACTCAGCACTTACGAGTTTTATATGACTTCCTGGATAATACAGACACCTGGATAATCAGTTTGGCTGCATAATATGCTTCTGGATTTGCATAGAACTTTAAACAAATGAAAAGAAGAGAATAAGTTTGCAGCATGAAGTGCGGTTAGACTGGGTTCTAAAGTGGACGTATGCAATGTCTGATACTGGAGTTTGGCATGCATGATAGATCAAGCTTCTGTTGAAGTCTTTTTCAGTCTTTCAGATTTTGAAAGTAATTACCCTTTTTTATCATAATAATCAGAAAAAAATTTGAGTACCTCGAGTAAATGTTTCTCCCCCGCAACTTTTATCTTTACATGTCCAGTTACAAGTGTAAACACAGAAAGGATAATTTTAAAAAGGTGAAAAGAGGAGAAAACAGGTAGTACTTGTTTTACAGCACAGTAGCCTCAGCTATTTAAAATCTTCTGTAGCATATACTTGACTCTCCCCTTATTGATTAATTTCTTGGCATGTCGAGAAGTGCATATCACTAAAAATTCTTCTTGGGTTTGTACTGTACAGACAGAAAAAGAAATCTCATATGAAGTTAGTTATAACTGGCTTTAAAAAAATTCTGAAATGTTTAGACATCCATTACAATAGTAACCAAATTATGGTTTCAGGAGGGTTTATTATTCCTAAATTGTAAACATTAATGGTTTGAATTGTTCTTTATTTTTAAGCTTGAATCAGAATTGGTTTGCTGATGCTGGTGGCTGTAGAGCTTGCTCATGTTTGTAAAGTTTGCCAGAGCCCTTGTTGGCAGCTGTTGTACAGTCTGCTGTTAAATTTAGGTTTGATAAAATTTAACTGGGAGGGGGTTCGGAAGTGGCGTAAGCTGTCTTCTCTTATCCCTGTCAAACTCTTTATGTCTAGGTCTTAATTTGATGTTAGAAAGTTACTTACTAACTTCAGCATTTACTGGATAGAGGGAGAGAAATATAAGACGTTAGGATTATTTTGCTCTTACAAAACATGTTTCTTGGTTTTTTTCCCCATAAAATTTCTGTCATTTTAACTTCAATTCATGCCTGGTTTTTCCTTGTGAACTAATATGGACAAAGTTGGTTTCCTCTTGCCAAGCCAGTTGGCCTCATACTAGTTTTGCAGGATTCTTTGTTTTTCAGCTCTACCTCAATTTTGTGATTTAAGAACTTCCACAGGTTGAGTTGGTCTTGTTTTCGAAAGGGAGTTACCCCAAAACATTTCTCTTCAGATGTTTATTCTCAGAGTGTGGATATATAGAAGGAATGATGTTGGTAGAGTGGTATAGCTTATATCAATAGAAATTCTATATGGATGCAAAATTTAGATGAAGTCTTTCACTTGAATAGCAAATTGAAATGGGATCACCCCATGTAGCTGGAAAGGACAAGGCTAACAGGAATAGAGAGAGGAAGTGTCCAGAGAAGGGCAATGAAGCTGTTGAAGGGTCTAGAGCACAAGTCCCATGAGGAGCAGCTGAGGGAACTGGGGTTGTTCAGCCTGGAGAAAAGGAGGCTGAGGGGAGACCTGATCGCTCTCTACAGCTACCTGAAAGGAGGTTGTAGCGAGGTGGGTGTAGGTCTCTTCTCCCAAGTAACAAGTGACAGGACAAGAGGAAATGGCCTTGAGTTGTGCCAGGGGAGGTTTAGATTGGATATTAGGAAAAAATTCTTCACTGAAAGGGTTGTCAAGCATTGGAACAGGCTGCCCAGGGAAGTGGTGGTGTCACCGTCCCTGGAGGTATTTAAAAGATGTGTAGTTGTGGTGCTTAGGGACATGGTTTAGTGGTGGACTTGGCAGTGCTAGGTTAACGGTTTGATTCAGTGATCTTAAAGGCCTTTTCCAACCTAAATGATTCTATGATTCTATTCTAAGTACCACTAAGGATTCAAGCATTGACCCTGACAAATGCAGGAGCAGATTACTTGGGTAAGGAATTCTTCTCTTACAGATTTTAACAGCTGCTTTGTAATAGTGGAAATAGTGCCTTTTTGTTATTTTTTTAGCTATTCTCATTGAGACTTTGATCTCCCAAAGTTTCTCAGCTTATATATGAAACTGTTAATTGCTTGGGGTGGTAGCAGCTATCAGGTCATGGAAACTCAGATCTCCAGTCTAGATGCTATCCTGCCTTCTCCTCAGTCTTAACGACAAGGCAAAGTGCTTGCTGTGAGCTTGTTGGGGGCTACTGTGTGTGTATGGGATAATAGTCTGTGCTCATACATTTAAGGACATACATTTTTAGTTGTATCGTGGCATTGTTCTTTCTAATGCCAAATATAAAATAGCTATAACAGAATTTAATTGGTGATGCTTCTTGGCAAGTAATTCGTATTTCTCCAGGTTTAGCACCAGTATGAAAGATTTAATAACCTTTGACAGATCTGAATTCTACAGTCTGTTTTGAACGATGAAAGCAGAGGGGAAAGGCTTTCTTACGTTAGAACCTCTGGGCCGTCTTGAAGGACTTGAATAAATTAAATTGTGAAAGCTTGTACGCTTACATCTGATGGACAAGAGCTACCCTTTTCTGGTCCTAATCTGATCAAAGTAAATCTTTCCAATTAAAAAGCTAAATGGTGATGGTTAAATGTCATACCTTGGAACTACAGTACTGAAATTCGGAGGTGGATAGGTCACGCCACTTTTTCCTGCATAGGGGAATGTGTCCAACACCCTTATTGTACAGCTGGACATACACTGTGTATACCACACAGCTGTTCCCTTAAGCACTGAATTTAAAGCATGTGCACCTACTAGGTGTGGTGCATTGTGTAAAATAGGCACATGCTTCCTGCCTACAGCCCTCTCCTCCCCAGAGGACTTGGAAAGAGGAAAGTAAATAGTAAGAGACAGGCTGCTCCTCACCAAGTAAATGCTGTTGGCTGGTATTTAGAGCCTCAGACTTGGGCTGAGCAAGCTGTAACTTAATGCAGGTGCTAATTCTGCTTTCAGCTGCCACTTTTCTGGGACAGCCATCAGCTTTCCTCCTTTGCTTGATCAGAGATGTGCCCAAAACATGGTGAAAAGGGTATGCTTGGCTGGCTGAGGGGAAAAAAAGGGTCATAAAGCACTCTGCTGCCACTGTAGTTTGTTCCCAGGAAGTTCTCAGGGAAGAGGACTGTCAGAGTGAGCTGTGTCCTGCTAGTGGGTGGCCAAAGCCAGAGTCCCTCATATTTAAATAAATTAGACTGGGTTTTTAGTCTTTATTAAAATAGCAGAACATTTGCCAAAACTCCCACTGGTCTCTGCAGATCTAGTTTGCTAATCTAGAAATATGGAACTTGATTTTTAATGTATTTGGGACCAATTCACTTCGTCTTATGAGGAAACAATTTTGTTGATTTGTTGATCAGTTAAGATACAATCCTCGCTCCAGTGAGGAAGTGGAAGCCAGAATTTAGATTTTCATCTGTGGATTTTAGTTTGTTACAGTCTCTTCTGGGTAAAATACACTGCGAACTTAATTATCAGGGAAAAAAAAGTTTTTGTTAAGGATGAAGTAATCCACATAATGCTGTAAGTACTTGTGATAGAGTTTACATAGAACTGAAATTAGTATGTGAGGGAGTTTGTGTATATTTTCCATATTCTTATTAATAATAAAGGACACAAAGTGTAGTTTCAGGTAAGGAGTGTGCCAAAAGCGTTTTGGCCGACGAATTTTATAGGCAGAATGGGTTAAACAACCCTGAAGTTCTCCATAAATTAGGGATAAACAGGAAGCTGCCTGTGTAACTTGCATGCCAGAACACTAGCACAGCAAAGAAGGGCTACTGCATCAGCTGCTTTCCTCAATGTCATAAAAGTCTTCTAATAGTGGAAAACCTTGCTTCTCTATAGGTTTGTAGCTCTCTTTTATACTGTCATCAGTATTCAAGAAAATGTAACACTGCCTGAGATGTAGGAAGATTGAGGGAATAGAGGCTTCTGGGGGACACAATGTGGAAGTATTAACTTGCTGGGATTGTTGAATAGCACAATATATAACTATAGTATAAAATTGCTAGATCTGTCTATTCCTTCTCTAGCCTACCTTTTTATTTCCATTGCTGTGCATGAAGTTCACTTGTGAAGGACTTTATTTTATGCCATAAGTTGCCAAGGGAAGTTCCTCCTTTTTTTCAGTATTGATGTAATCCTTCATAATACTGTGACCATTGTGGGAGTTTCAGTCCTATCGTTCCACCTGTGGTGCTAGCAGAAATGACTAGATCAGGTAAACTTTAGCTGTTTTGTCATGATGTGTGGTAGTGGGGTTTTGATTAGGGGTTGAATGGGTAGAAAGAAGGGCAGGAAGTGTAGGTACTTTTAGATGTTTGCTGTGGATTGCCAAAATAGTAACTTCTAGTGGGTTAAGCAGGGCTGCAGCACTCCTCCAGTATGGGAAGGGTGAAATGGTTATATGTAGTTAATAATTTGCTGCTAGTATAACGCTTCATGTAAAACTCATTTCCCCCAACTACTGTCCTGTTCTCTCTTAGTTCTCAGATGGAGACAGAGTTAAACTGATGCAGCCACTACTTGGTTTGCTTCATAACTGGAGACTGTTCTGGGGAATCCTGCTGCTGCTCTCCTGCAAAATCCAGAAAGCAAACGAAAAGCCTGGAATGCCAAAGACTAGCTGTTTGTGGCCAATAGCAGTACTGTAGCTAGCAATACCTTCAGATAACATGTATTACGACCAACAGCACTGGTGCAGTAATACTGTTTACAGATATAGGTGAGGATTGATAAGGCCACAGGATTCAGCTGGCCTTCACTCATTTGAAGGGGATCAGGCTTAATGCTGAATTTCTGGTTTTAACCAGCAGAGGCTCCTCAGGTGAGGTATAGTTTTTCTTTACCTTTGTTCAGCTTGATGATGCAGTGTCAGACAAGGGGTGATTTGCTGTTAACTTCTAAACTTGTATGGAGTCAGTGGAATATGGCTAATTGTGCAGTTTTAAATTAATGGCTCTAAATTTTCAAAATCTTTAATGGAGTAGTGATATCCTAGTAGGTTAGAGAATTCAGATATAGATTCCACTGCTGGTAAGAAACAAATGAGCTGCATCTACTTATTTATCCAGAAAATCTGAGGATTTCTACACAAGAGTATTTTTCTCCAAAATACATGGCTCTTCTCCAGTTGGGTTATAGGAGAATTTGTCCTGTAGCTTGCTGATAAATGCCTCCAGCTAGGAGAGTTGGTTTTATCTGCTGGTTTTAGTCAGGCAACAGTGAACACCTCTACAAATTAAAAATAAAATATTCTTAGGGTTAGAAAAAAGTCCTGATTATGAGTAGATTTTATTCATATGCTGTGAAATTGGTTAACTTTCTGATGGGAGGCTGTGGGAGTGCTTTATGCTTGGCTACTATAGTGAAGAAGGTAATTGAAAAGCCAGCATTTCTTGGCATGCATGGGGAAATTTAGAGACAGTTGCACAGCTCTGAATTATGAAAAGTTTAGCTCACTTCAAATAGTCCTAATTTGATTAGTCTTGCTGACTGAGTCAGGATACAGAGGCGGATTCATTTCGCTTTTTCCCAAAGTTCATTCACAGCTTGATATCTCCTCTGTCTCAGATTTAGTGCAGCAATTGAGATTCCCCCCTTCTCCCCCAGTATACTAATAAGATTTGAATGTGGTGGGCTGGCTCCTCAAAAATAGCATATGAATGAATCACTGTTAAAATAGAACTAATATAAGTCCAGCAGGATTACAAGTTGACTAGTGATTCTGGAAGTCTATTTTGCTATTTTTGGAACGTGTGAGTATTGCCATTCTTTCAGGTGGACATTAAACTGAAACCAACTGTATTGTTTCTTTTTTAAAAACGGTGCATTGAAAAGCTTAAATGTGGTCTTGATTAATGAAGCTGTTATAAGACACTCACACCACTAGATGGGGTCTGGAAGCTGTGCATTTTAAACTGTTTACAATAAAATATGTATTGCAAATATGTATTGTTACAGAATTGCTGGGGCCAACTCAGCAAGTCAGTTTACATATATATTGCAAGCAACTACTGTGTAACTCCAGCTCTTTTTAGGTACTCATGTTCTCCCTTCCTCCCCTTTTCCATGCAGCCCCATGCCCATCTCCTTCTTTTCACTGAAATCAAAAGGCTGCTTTTTTCCCTAAGATAATATGATAATTATCCCCTTAATTCTTTCTTTTTCTATGTTCCCCACCCCACCCCCCTTATATCAACTAATCTGGAAGTTTTTGACATCAAAATTGTTGGCCTGTCCTATTAATGATGATCACATACTTTTAAACTGGTTTTCATATTACAAAAAGGCTGTTCACAGAAGCGTTTTCTGCTTGTGATGGGAGTGTTGAGCCTGTGCTTTTTACACAGTGGGATCCATTTGTGTGTCCAGTTCAAGGGTTAAAATGCTAAGTCTTGGGTCACTATCAGAAATATGTATGTCGGTGCATTTTTGTGAGCCTGGGAGGGCTTATGTAAAAGCTCCCAGTCCCTCATTCCTGCTATGTCCGTTGCACTAATGCTGTGGTTGACCTGTTTTTTGAGCCAACTCGTCATGCTAGGTTAGAAAACTAACCTGGAAAAGCTTTGTAGCTTTCTTATGGCCTAGCAAGTTGAACTAGGTTTGGGGAGGGCCCAGTGAATAGCACAGATGGAGAAGAGACAGGGGAGCCTGTAAGGCTGAGGAGATAAGAAGGAATCAGGACCTTCCTTGTTTGAGGAGCAGTGATACTAGATATGTTCAGCTGTTTGTGGCATTAGTGTTTTACTTGCTTCAGTTTCTTTTGCTACACTAACCTTCCCCTTTTTTGTCTCATCAGCATGTTCCTTACAAGTGTTCCTGGTGGCTTTTTACAAAGTAGAAGAGGTGAAACATAGCCAAAGTTGAGGATGATTTACCTTCCAAGGCTGCCTGTTTCGTGAGAATAAACCATAAGCAGAGTGTTTCTGCTTGACACTTGACTTTTTATGTTCCTGCAGTACAACATGGTGTTCCAGGACACCGGTCTTGAGTGTTGAGTTCTGGGAACACTTTTGTCCCCAGAACTTAAGTACTGGATTACTGGATTCAAGCTCTGAGTGAGGTAGAAACGTTTACGTGTGATAGATGTTTTTAAGATTCTTCTGAACGTTCAGGAGGCCTATGCTGTCTGTGTAGTTACAAGTCAATGTACTCAAAAAGCCCAATGATGAGTTAAAAAAAATCCTTGACCACCAGAGCAAACCTGGTATCCCTTGGTGACTGTAAACCTTATGGCATATTTTAAAAGCCAGCTTGATCATACAAGTTGTAATAAGCCCAAGTTAAAGGAGTGTCAATTTCAGTGTTTTCATCAATGCTTTACAGACGAAGCCAAACAGGAACACTAATTGAACTCTGATTTCTTTCTTTGTCTTGGCTGAGGAGTAACTGCAGTTCAAAGCTTTTTTTAAGCAAGCTTTTTTAGCTCACATTAAATGAATATATGTGTCTCAAAAAACACCAATCAGGAAGGCTTTCTTCATGGACTTCAAACTAATATCAAATTTGCCCCCTGCACTAAGAATTCGGAGGAAGCAAACTCCCAAGCTATGGAGGAAGAATACCTGTTGTTAGAGATCAGTGAATCACCTAGCAATTAGCTCATTAAGTAGTAAGGAAAATATAGAGATGGAAATTTCTTCCCTGTAATAGACTAATTAGATTCAGGGGGATCTTGAGGGAGAACTCTCTTTAGCATGTTTATGAATGTCAGGGTATGTTGGTCTTGCCAGTGTGTGGAGGACTTTGAAGGATGTGGCTGTACTGTGCTGCTGCGTCTCCAACAGACAGTGTGTTCTCTAAAGTCTCTGTCTTGGACAGAGCTTTTTCTGCCAGGTGCTAATTACTAGGTGTTCAGCTTAGTCGTGCTGCAAGAAAACACAATCCAACTCTTAATGTACTGAATGCGTAACTTCTGGTCCCAATCTGTTGGAAATCACAGGTACTCGGTACTTCTGAAAATCCAGTTCTTGGCTCCTGATTACTTTGCCTTATAGTTTCACTTGTTTCATTTAGTTCACAGCCCTTTAAAGACCTGATGAGCATTACCTTCTTGTTCCTGGATCAGTGGTCTCTGATAGCAAGAGGAAAACACTGTATATACTACATGACTTCATTCTACAGAGGGGTATGGAATATCTCTGTACTCATGATAATCTAAGGACGTAGAAGTCTTGCAGGTGGTTTGTGTTAGATTGACATGCTGACATGTAGCTGAAAAAGCTAGGTTTCAGGGTCACAAGTCCATTGTTGGTTTTGAAATAAAAGTGGTAGCTGTCAGAACTACAGGCAATTTCAGAACAGTTCTTCAGAGTTAAGTTAGATACATGTCAAATAGAGCATCTTTGCAAGAAAGGGCTAAGTATTACCTCTGAATAGAGACATGGTTTATTTTGTTGGTTTTTTTTCTGTTGATGGGTGGGAGTGCAAGGGAAAGGGAGATGATGAGTAGCTGCAGCTCTGTACCATAGGTGATATTTATAGCCCGTTGCATAGAGAGGACTTTAGAAAACCTGTGTGGTGATGCAAAAGGTATTCTAAGGTCATAAAACCAACACTGTAACTGAGTCCAAGTCCATAGATTTAGGTCTCCAATGGTTGCCAATTTTAGTTTCCAGGCTCTGCCTTCAAGGTATTTGATCCTTAAAGATCATACTAGAACAGAGACAGCAGTTATTTCCTGAGAAATGCTCGTGTACATGCTGAGTTTTATCCTTTCTAGCTTACCTTCCTGAGCTAACTCTAAAAAGTAGCTGTTGCCTAGTTTTATGTGTGTGTTACCAAGATGTCTGGTACGTTGGCTGGAATACTGAACTTCTGGAAGTGCAAGTGTGGGATCCAGTATTGTTGATGATTGTGTTGCAGGGAATATTATTCCAGGGGGTAACCACAGGGTTTGCTTCTGACAATGAGTTTTGTGAGATTCTGGGCTCTTCAGAGGCTAGAACTGGTGGATTAGGAATTTTCTCAAAGTAGTATCTTTGGTTGTAATTTTTTTTTTCTTACAGGTGTTTAATAAGAAGTTACATGATGGCTACAGGAATGGGATGGCAGGAATAGTGTGTGGAGATTTAAGAGTTTTTTTTGACTGTTTTGCATTTTGATCCTGGATGTAAAGGAAAGCAGCTTGTGATTCTAATCACTTCTAATGTGTGTGCTTTGGGATTGCCAAAATACCTGCAGATGGAGGAGTCCTCTACATCATTGAATTGGCAGCTACCTGTTTAAATTATTTCAGTGCAACAGAAGTGTGCTGCATGTTTGTGTCTGGAGACCTTTGTCAGTCCTGCTCTGAGCAGAACACTGTATTAATGAGTGCAGGAAAAATGTGTGTATCTTGGCAACCACTTTTTCATGTCAAGCTTATCAGTTCATTTCTTTCCCTTGCCAGTTGAACCATTTGTTGTGAATTTTGACTTGCTTTATGCTGCTTGAAGTAATTCATTTAGCTAGGTGACAGTATAACAAATTTTAAGTGCTATTTAGGCACTCACCAGTGTGGATCAACCACACCACCTCAAATAGTTCAAATAACTATTTGTCTCCCAGTTCAGTAAATACAAGTCATCCCACACATGTACCATCCTCATCTGTTTTGCTTCTGTGCTACTGAGGCAGATCAGCTGAACTGTGTCTCAACCTAGAATTTGAAGCTCTCCTGACAGGTCTGACTTGGCGTATTTGCCCCAAATAACATAGAACCTAAACTTAGGTTTTTTTGGTTTTTTTTAATTTTTTTCCACCTATTTGTTTTCCATTATTTCTTAAAAGTTCCTTTTAACGTCACAGAAAGTGAGCTGATTGTTGCTTAAATTCATTGGGATTGAATTATTCTTTTCTGGAAATCTTTGGGATGTGTTGAAGGAACTTTTGAATGGTAATGGGATCTAGGGTAGTGGTATTCTTAGGATGTTTTTTGGGGTTTGTTTTCCTTATTGCAACCATAAATAAATCTCCAAACTGTCTGCCACAGGTTTAGCCAAAATCAGATTACTTCTTTAGTGTTAGAAACATCTTAAGGTAGTTTCCTCTGCCTTTCTAGTGGCACTTTCTAGGGTCACTGAAGAAAAAAGGGAGTACTTGCAAATAAGAATTTTCGACTTTGGGCAAAGAGAGATGGTGACAGTCATTAAGGCTTTAGTCATGCTGATGGCTTAAGTGGTATTTCTGCTGGGAAGAGCACTTCCCTGTATGTGGACTCCTTTTTTTGTGATTGCTGCTTCTGGCCAGTTGATGCTTTTTTCTTTTATTCTTTCTTTTCTTTTTGCCTTTTAAGGACAGAAGTGCAGCGCTGAAGTTGCAAAAGGTGTAAATCAGGGAATATATTGCTAGATTTTTTTACTCTGGAGCAAGTGATCTTTTCTGTTGCTGGTGTGAGCACCAACTAATAGATAGTCTAGAAATACTTAAGTATGTGTGCAAGTCAGCCATATGCTGCCTGGTATTCAAGTGTGTGAAGCAGGTGCTGTAGTCTCTTTTTCCCACCTTTACGTCTTGTCCTTATTGTAGAATTAACTCAGACGGTACCATAGGAAAGACCCTCTCACTTAGCTTCTGCTTTAGATGTACACATTCCTTACCTCATTTGCAGTCCTGCTTTATGCCTGAACTTGTCAGCCCCTCTTGGGATGGAGGGTTTAGCTTAGCTTTTTCTATGTTTAGGCTGGTATCCTTCCTGTAGTGGAGTGTATTCAGGTTAGTCCACTGATGTGCAAACTGAAGATCTTTGAAGTTTGTTTTTTCCAATGTCAGAAAGAAAGATTTTTTTACTTTCCTCTAGCATCACCAGATTTGTTGATCAGACACACAACTCAAGCTTTGGAATACTGAGGTTCAAATTGTATAATAAAAATGTGTATTGTTAGTAGTTCAGCTTTTAATTCTTCAGGCAGGGCTATGGTGACTCTTCTGTTCTGCTTTTCCTGTGTTGGTTTAACAGTTTTTTCAAACCTTCATTAGATAAAATCACACTATCCGTTGCAGATAGTTAGCCCTCCATCATATGCATGGGGATTTTCTGATTTGATGATTAAACTTTTTCACACCTACCAGCATCCCCACACTAGCCCTGGTTTGGTTCTGGCTGGGCACTTTATGATAGGTACTGACCCTTTGCTCTGTGGGATCCAGCTTGCTCCCAGAAGCACCAGTGGTATTCAGGTTCACAATTTTCAAGAATATAAGTAGCTTCATGCAGTAAACAAGAAGTCAGGAAACCTGGTTTTGTTTCACAGTGTTAGGTAGGTCTGTTGATTGAACTCTCTTGCCCTGTTTTTCCTGTATCAAGGAATGGGAATTCTGCCTACTTCAAAAGCCTCATGATGCTTAATCTTTTTGTTAGCTTTAGAAAGACCTGTGTATTAGAGAATTTCAAAGCAAGAATTTAAAGTGCAAAGTATTGTCCTTGCAATGCAAATTTAAAAAGTATAAAATAGTAATCTGTTGTTCAAAAGAACTCTGATTTAATGGGGTTTTGTAGCCTGCTTTCTTAAGGAAATAAGTCTGTGATCATATAAACCTTGCCTTAAGTGCCTTTATGCCTCATTTCAATGAGGAGGGAAATAAGAGATACCATTTTTGCTTAAAATAAAATAAAATAAAAAATCACTGATGACTGAATACAAGGGAGAGATCCTCTTAGTGCATTCCCTGGGAGAACATCTGAAATGTTAGTTCAATGCTATTGTAAGACAAGGGAATTAGTCTTTGAAACATCAGTTCATGGGAAACAGTGGTGGAACCAACTTGATGAGACCAAAGTTGTGTGTGCAGTTGCATTCATTTAGCTTTACATGATAATTTCTATTCATCTTGTACCAATTAGAGGCAAAATCTTTACTGATTCAAGACTGGACTTCTGCAGGAGTATCTTGGATCTTGCCACTTTTTCTGTCAAAAGAAAGGCGTACTTTCTTGTTGCTGCTCTCTTTTTTTTAGTTTCAGCTTTTGTAGCTTTGGTAAATTAAAAATTCATGCAACTTTGCTAGAGAAAAGAAGGGGGGTGAGTGTATATATATTATTGGATGAGAGAACAAATCTGTGGCTGATGTTACTCAGCTTTCCTAATGCAATACAAGAATTGCAGCACAGAAACATATGTAGGAAAAAATGCTTTGTAGAACTGCAGTATTGATATGTGATTGCTTTTGCATAGACACTAAGGTGTGAAAATGCATTTACTCTTCAGCAGGAATTACCAACTTTTACACTCAGATTATTTTTGAGGTAACGTTCTCCGGTATCTGTGCTCTTTCTATTATACTGACTTTGCTGCGTGCTTCATTTTGGAAACAGTTCCTGTTCCTTCATTTGGCCTAAAGGTCATCTTCCCATGCCATGCCTGGCTGTATTTGCATCTTCTCTAGTTATCTGATGGAACCTACTCCTTTGTGTTTTGCTGGATTCAGCTAACCAGTGTTCTCTCTCACAGTCTGTACTCCATCCTACAAGGTACTATTTCTGAAAGGCTGAATAATGGCCTCCGACTGTAGAATTTAGGGATTAGAAAAGGAGGAAAATGATCAGGTGATCTAGCTAGCTTGCTTGTGGTTGTCGGACAGTTGATCTTTACTTTGTATTCTCAACTTTCTTTTTTAATCTGGCTAAATGTTTTTGGTTTGTTTGTTTCTTTTCCTGCAAAACTATTTTACTGTCTACTAGATCTCTTTTATTACTTACATTACAGTAACACGTAAATGATTCAAGCAGAGAGTGGGAATAGAACATTCTTGTGCCCACTGACTCTCCGATCTGTAGTGAGGGCAAGCCTAGGACAGTGGAATGTTTGGGAACAGGTCTGTAATAAGACCAAAACAAACCTCGGATAGAGCTGGAGGAGGATGTGAAACATTCACACAAATAGGGGGGTTTTTGTTTGTTGTTGTCACTTGCTACTTGTTTAATTGCTGTAATGGCAGAGGTAAGCCTTAAGTCCTAAAAGGATAAAAGTAATACAGATGAGGGGGAGAGTTTAGTATGCTTTATGTCTCTGCTCGTGTCATATTCCTCAAAATACTGAAATTCTGTAGGTTTTTTCCTGTGAATGAAGGCAGAATAAAGGAAAACATAATGCTTTCTGGAGAACTGCCTGAGATCACTGGTGAAGCAACATTAGCGTTCAGTGATTCAATTAGATCATAAGGGCCAAACCACGCAAGCCTTTGCTGTTATGAAGTCTGACTGCTCTGGATACATAAATCTGGTGATGTTTGATGTTCTAAGGCTCCAGATTCTGAAGTCAGTTAACAGATAAGAATCTCTTTTAATAAAAAAATTAATAAATTATTGCCCTCCTGGTTTGGAGGTGAGGCTTCTGTTCACCTTAGAGCTTGCTATGCATGAAAGTTTATTAATGACAGGGGATTCCTTTTTATACTAATTTACGTGTTCCTGACTCTAACAGTAAAGAGCAGAAGGAATGACATGTTCTTGAACATGCAGAATCTTCAACCTAAATTCCCTACTTTTCCAGTCCTGGAAGAAGCAGTTGATTTTACTTGTATGTTCATTTTGAAGGAAAGCAAAGGTGTTTAGTTTTGCTAACAATACAGAGCCTTTATTTTATTGGGTTATTCTTTAAAGTCCAAGCAAATACCCCTTACTTCCTGTTAAGGATTCTGGGGATGTAGTAAAGGTAGTGAGATAATCAGGAATAGTGATGACAGAATTTAGAAAAATGAGCATGTTACTGAGAAATAATAAGATCCCAAGTATTGCTTATGTATGTTTTTAATCTTAAGACACTGATGGACGTCCTTCACATTTGTTAACACTTCTGAATACATACAGAGAAACTCCATACACTTGGACATGGTTTATCTGATTTTCAAAGAAACTGTCTTGAGATTTCTGTGAGACTTGTAATCTACTTAAAAAAAAAAAAAAGTATGCATGTTAATTGATCTTGTGATTGCTTTTCTATTATTTGTTCATTTAGCTCTTTCTAAGTGTTTGCTGCAGACTAAATAAGAATTGTGTATGTTTTTACACACACAGAATAACTTTCTTCCAAATAAAACCCCAAACCTTTCTGCAGTTTTCCAGGCCAAGATTCTGTTTGCCAAGTTTCATTCCAGTTCTTTTTGTACAGTTAGAAGTTCCTCAATTTTGTGGTTACAGAAATGCTGACAAACACAGTTGTATGCAATGGTGTGTATTAGTTACGAGCATTCAATTCATTTTTTCCTTTTAAGGTCATTCTTTCATTAAGTTAGTTTCACACACTGCTGTTCATGATATCAACACTTTCTCCCTTCCTTCCTTCCTTCTCCCTTTTAAGTGACACTCATTTCCCAAGGACAGTGTCTGTACTGCAGTTCATTGTCAGATTTGTAGCTTATCAAGAAAAGCTATTCAGTGGTTTTATTTAATGGTTCCATTTAATGCTGTCATGCATGCTGCTATTATTTTATTTCTACCCAGACACTGATCTTCTCTCAGGTTTAATGGCCACTGTCTGTTGCCAAGCTAACTTTTTAATAGCCTGGGTTAAGCTTATGTTACCACTCAGGCAGTCGACTTTTCAAAAAAGGGTGAAACGACTTCTTTGTTTACAAAAGGGGAGAGAGGAGGAGAGGGAAACGTTTGTTTCAGGTATAGACTTTTCTTGCAAATTCTGAGTGCAGTGAGACTATTTCTTCCCTCACCCTGCTAGCTGCCAGCAGAAACTTACTTATTTACATTAGCGGTGCTACTCTTGGATTGAAAGCCTTCCATTGTTTGGCTGAGCTGGTATTTAGTTAACACTTGAGTGCTGCCTGTGTGCAGCATATGCAACTACGGAAATGACCATATTGCACGTAACTGTCCATTCTCTCCCTCCTCAGCCTTGCTCTGGCATGTGTGTTTGGGTTGTTATGTTCCATCTGTGGACTAAATATTTCTCTTAATCATACAAGATGACTTTTTTAAAAACTCAGAAGTGCATGTGTCTCTCTCTCTATTGCTTCCAGAGCTGGTAGGCAACATCAGCATTCCATGGCTGGCTGGGTGAGCCAAATTCGGAAGCAGACTAAATCCCAAAGTAGTCTAGGTCTGGATTCATAAAGATAATGCCTCTGGCAGAAGGGGCACCCATCTTGTTCAGAGGTACCCTTTTAGGATTGTCTTCAGATTTCTCACAAGCTGTCATGGTCTGTGTCTTCAAGAGGAGAGTATTGCTTTTAGTCTGATGCATCAGTAAACTTTCTAGTAACTGCAAGGAAGTGTTGTGTCTGAAATTCCTTTGCTGGAGCATGCAATAAGGAGCGGGCAGAAGTGGCAGTTCTAACATGAGCAACATATCCAAGCATCTCTACACTGCCTCATGTAATCCTGTGTGAAAAAATCCAAAAGTAGCACGGACTAAATGTACAGAGCAGCACCATGATGCAACCAGATAAGCAGAGATAGTCATTTGAACACTGAACGTGCTTAAACACAGCTCTCCCCTTCCTCTTCTCTCCCCACCCCAAAAAAAGAAAAAGAACAAAAGCTCTGGTTCTGATTAGTTTGAAGATCTCTAGAGCTTCTTGATTCAGACATCCTTTTTAGTACTAGTGAGCATTAGTACTGGTGTAATACTGTAAAAAATAACATAACTTCCCCCAGCTTCTTTCTTGGAGATGGCTGACTGCTTTTTTCCTGCAATTTTGATGGAGATGGAATACTCTAGAAGACATCTCGGGCAATTAATTTTTTTTTTTTTTCCAAAAGCCAGCATGGTTGTTCTATAATCAACTAAATTTTGTAATGGAAAATACTGAAGTCTTGGGGTTACTCAGTTCTAAATACTGGTACCATGTGCACTGCCTGCAGTAGGAGGCAGAGGAAGAGAGATTTCTCAAATCCTTTATGTCCTCTCTTTGTGAGCTAGGTTCCTAGCTTTTCCACCAAGATGGAGCCATGAGCTGCACTCCTCCATACCAACCCCCCCATCATATTTCTGACTATATCTCTTAGATGGTTTCTCATAGGAGGAGAGGGAGCAAGCAAATATTTAACCTCTGTTTGGGTCAGGAAATGGATGTCTGGGAGGGGGTGTCAGTTTGTCTCTTCTCATCCCCACCTGACTACCTGCTGCCTCTTTTCATAGCTTGTTAAAGGAAAATGTGCAGATAATTTAATAAACCCTTTCAAAGAGGAAGAGGGGAAGCAAGTAGGACACAGCAGGGTAGGGAAAAAAGAAAACCACTGTCCTGTGATTAGTGCAGCAAAATGCTGCACTTGAAGCTACAGAATCTGATTTTTGGGGACAGAATTGAGGCAAGTGGGGAACGTCATCGGCATGTCACTCCCAGATATATGAATGGCAAATGGCTATTTTAGCATTTCTTTCTCTGTCAGCCAAACTTAGCCCACTGCCTTTTTTTATTAGTGTGGGCTTTGGGTTTTTTGGCTTTTTTTTTCTTTTTCCTTTGAGCCAAATGTTCAAGGAACTGCAGCACAAACTGTATTTCCATTACACGTGTGGCCAAATTTTGTGGAGTGAGGGTATGAGACAGGCAAAGCTGTGGATCTTTTGAGAGGTCTTAACTATGCAGCTCCTTAATTCTAGATTTGTTATTTGATCATAATTTCTGAAGTTCTAGCCTTTCTTACTTCATTTAATTTCTGGAGTAAAATATTCTTTTAGAGCTTTGTTACACTAAAGTTACTGAAATGCAGTACAGAATTCAACTCCAAGAGGTGTTTTCTTTGATAGCTTTGACTGCTATAGGAGCTTAATGAAAACATCTGTAAGCAGAATGGAAGCTAGTTTAATATTACACTACTATTACTATAAAACATAATCTCAAAATATTTTAGGCAGGGCATAATAATAGTAACCATGGAAACTTTGCTTGAAGATTTGGAAGAATGGGGCATCTGGTAGGCTCACTCATTTGTAGACAGGAGAGAATTCTGGGTTGTGGTTTAGATTGAGGAGGGTAACTGGTACTGAGGAGAGGGGCTTAGTCTTGGTGCAGTGGTGGCTGTACCTTAACATTAAGTCAGGTTGCTGGACATTCATGGTGGGGAATCCGTATATTCTTATAGAAAAATTGACCCTTCTTAGCCAAAAAAATCTGGCTTGGTTTATTCTGGTTTTTGGGTTGAGATTTTGGTTGGATTTTGGGTTTTGGTGGGGTTTTTTTGTTGGGTTTTTGGTGGTTTGTGGGGTTTTTTGGTTGTTTTTTTTTGTTGGGGGTTTTTTTGGTGTTGTTTTTTTTTTTTTTTTTTTTTTTTTAATTTTGTGGGTTTTTTGTTTTGTTTTTTTAAGGAAGTAGAAACTTCCATAGAAAAAATTTTGGGCTTACACAAACCTATCAGGAGAGGGGGAGGGGAAAAAAGTCGTGTGTTTTGGGTTTTGGGGTTTTTTTTTGTTGTTTTGGTTTTTTTTTTTAATGCCTCACTGAGTATTTTGAGCTGGCTGAGTGTTGATCTTGATGAACAGAAACTAGGGCTGATGAGGGGGGTCCTAAATCCTTGTCTCTAAGGTTACAGTTTCTAGTATTAAAGTTTCTCATGTTTTTATTAAAAACTATAAACACTATTAAGAGAATCTCAGCAGCTTTGCCTAGGAGGAGGAGAATTCTCACACATGTGAGAGAGCAGGACTCTTCATGCTCATACAAGTGTTCAGAAGTTTTGGTGCCCAGCTTGTAGCTCTTACTAGCTGGCTTTGAAAATGTGACTTCGGGTTCCTTTGTGGCACCCTGGCTTTGACTGTTCAGTTCACAAACTGCATGTGTGTGAGAGCAGTGCATTTCTAGTGCATTCATTACGTGGAGTCTTCTATTTTGTTTTTGGTTCTGTTTAAGTCTGGCTTAGGAACAATAGTTTTGTAACTTTACAGTATCTCATGTAATGATACGTGCTTCAACCTGCATGGAATGTGGCTTTGCATCCATGTGGAGTGACTCATTTTTCAAAAATATTGGGGCAGAGGGTATAGTATCAGAAAGTATAATGCATTAAAATCTATGAATAAACTTCCCTGTAGAATCTGCAAATTCTGTGCTGGCATGCCTTGTCTGGTCCAGAAGGTGCATAAAAGTCACAGCTCTTAACAAGATTTGATGGGGATTGCTGAAAACCTATTAACAAAAGGTCGAGCTCTGGTGCTGTTTAAGGAGGTTTCAGTGATCACTGAACAAAAAGGGGATAAAATGTTTTCCTTCTTTGTTTCCCTTTCCATACACACAATCATTTCAAGTACATGGATTGAATTAAGTCTTTGAAAAAAAAAAAAACAGAAAGCCTGTACAATGCAAGTTGAATTTCAGGTACGCTTTGATTATCTTTAGGTTCCTGGATGGAGCAAATTCCATAATCTGTTATTGTTTTAAAGAGAGAGCCTGGAAACTTGTGGCCCTTTGGTTTTGTCTTGTATATGTCAATAAGAACTGGTACAAATACTCCAGCTCTGATCATACAGCCTTATATGGAACAAGGAAACTAGCTAATTCAACCATGTTAGAGTTTTAGGTAATAGTGTCATATGGTAGCATAATTGTCTTGCCTACTTGGCAATATTTTTAGATGAAGCAAGTTTGACATTAGCTAAGTGACTTACTTTAGCACTTCTTGCAATAATTTGTTAGTAAGATGGCTTTTTATTTAAGACAGCTGGAACTGATTGTAGAGTTCAAACATCCTCTGATGCCCTGTAGAAATGTAAACAGATGCAGAAGTGAGATAATGGTCAGAGTATCTACAGTCGGAGAAAATGCCATCCAGTGCCAGAACAGAGGAAAAAAAAGTTGGGCTGGCTGGATTCAGGCACCAGCTGAACAAAAAGAGCTGAGTGCTGGTAGTGTCAGTCTCAAATGCAGACATCCCAGAAGTACAAGAACAGCCTTTTTAAGGCTAAGGCTACTCTGAGACTTTGCTGCTATGCAGGAAATGTATTTGTTATTAACAAAACTACTTGCAGTCTTTAACTTGACTCTTCTGAAGGCTTTATAGTCTTAGCATTTTGTTGGATAGTTTGTCATTCAGGTTTTGAATCAAGTTTGTTCAGGAATTGATGCTTTGAAGCAGAAACTAAAGATTATAGTTTATTGGGCTTGTTTGTTTGAAATGAAATGTAAGGTTAAAGAGAGTTCTGTCTTTAAGTAGTTCAGTTCATATGCGTGGCCCATCTCACTTTTTTCCTCTGTTTTTTTCCCAGTTCGCTGCTCCGCTATGGTGGAAACCTCTCCCTTCAGAGTGCCATGAGTGTTCGGTTCAACAGCAATGGAACCCAGCTGTTGGCACTGCGTCGGCGCCTTCCCCCGGTCCTCTATGACATCCACTGCCGGCTGCCTGTCTTCCAGTTTGACAACCAAGGGTACTTCAACTCATGTACTATGAAGAGCTGCTGTTTTGCAGGTGATCGTGATCAGGTAATAAGCAAGCAATGCTGTCCTGTGTCTCCAGAGTTTCCATGAGTGTTTGAAACCACCTCTGTAAGGCTTTTGGTTTTTTCCTGATTCAGGAGATAAAACAGGAGGCAGGACATGTGTAGGCTTACCTCAGAATTGTTTCACAACTTTCAGGCTCTACAAGTGTTTCACAACGTAGGCTCTGAAAGAAGAAAAACATATACCAAAGCATGTGGTAAATTTTACCTCTTGCTTGATGTGATCTAATACTTACTTGGAAGGTTATATTCACAAGAAAAATATTTGTGGAGGCTTTTTAGGTCCAATTAATAGGATTTTAGAACCATGAGTAGACAATGTTATCTACATGTGATAAGGAAGCATCTTCCTTTCATTTTGATATTGCTATTGAGTGCAGTAGAGGCAATCCCACAAAACATAAATGTTGTGGATTTATGGAGTTACTGATTCTTATTTCAAATTGTAAAGTTTCTCCTTTAATACTATACTACTGCATCAGATTATAGGTCTTTATAGTTCAGTGTTCTGTAAGTGGTGATGGCAGGTGGTTAGGAAGGAATAGTTTGTTACTTCACCAAGGCAGGACTTTGCCCCTACTAATAATCACAAAGAAATACGTCACACATAAAGTGACTGACAGCAGTTTGTATGATTCTAGAGCTGGATACTGTTTTTGGACAGCTGTATTTAATAACCACTAACACTGTTTAAGGACAAAAAATGTTATTTTGAAGCCATGATAACATAGAACTAAGATCTGAAAATTTCTTTGCTGTCATCAGTAAAATTCCTGCAGTCAGAATTTAGTCATTAATTCTGTTGCTGCTGCTGCTGCAGGAGGCAGAGTTGAGCTTCTTTCAGATTGCAAGTAGGAAATACATTTACATCACTGAACTTGAGCAGTGTTTCTGAGTTTTACATAAGTTTGGGCAGAAATAGTGTGAAAATGCAATAATGAAACCATCTTAAAAAAATAGAGTGGCTTACTATAAAGAATGGGCAAACACATGTGTTGTTCAGCCTAAAAACTCTTTTTTCCTCTGGAAGTCAGAGTAGACCTGTGTACACTCTGACATATAGTTTATCTTCTAATCTGTTACTGAAGATCTAGATAAAAGCCTTAGTGTCTGTTGTTGTGCTTTCTAAGCCATTTTCTTATGGGGGTATGGTGTTATTTTAATGGGAAGAATATGGCTGTTCTGGATCAGGTTGATGTGGTACTTCAGAAGCCTGCATTTTTTTAAAAACTTGATATTCTTTTGACTTGATGGACATTCTGTTCAGATAAGTAGCAGCACATAATGCTACTAACTAGTTGGAAATCAGAGCAAAAGACATTTATATTCCCTCATAAATGCTATAAGAAGCTGATAGGGAAGATGAAGTTTAATATGGAATATTAGAGAGATGTGGAATTTGACCTGCTCATACCCATCCTCTAACTGGAAGGAAAAAAGATAATGAAGTCACAGAAAATGCCAGTAAACTGTCCAGTAATGCTCAAATTCAGCTGACTAAGATTGTCAATGCTATGGATAGTCCTTAGGCACTGCCTTTTACAAAGAACCCAATTCCAATTCCAGGTGTATCTAGAAAAGAAGGTTAGAGTTGGAACCTACTGTAAGATGCACAAGATGAATAAAAAAATTTACAATGTTTTTTAAGTTTTGCCCTTCTATACATCTAGTATGCTTTTGCTTTTTGATGAGTTTTGTGAGTATGAAATAATGTATACAAGACTCCCCCTGTAAATCAGAATTCACCAAAAACATAAATCTGTTTCCAATTTAATCTGGTTCCAGCCCTCTATCCCATCTAATATTGCTGTCCTTTGCCTTAATAAAGAACGTCTTTCATTTGAGATCCATGCAAAGTGAGCTTCATAGAATTCCTTGCTTGTACTTCCTTGTAGGATCAAAACTTTGTGTGAGCTAAGGCTCATTTGAGGGGATCTAAGGATAAGAAAGTTGTATTCAAATTATGAGTGGTGCTTGTGGTAGGAAGGATTCTTCAGAAATTTTCTCTGATTGCACCTCTGATTTTCCCTGTTTTCAATTTTTCTTTTCATCTTTATTAAACTGATGACTTGATCTTTTTTCTCTTTTAAACTGCCTTAAATAGTTAGATTTTAATACTTCATACAGAGCCTAGTAATTTAAAAATGTGACTCTCCTGTGTTCGATAACGATTATGTGTTGTCTGTACAGTTAGTTCATCTGATAAAGTTGCATTTCGATTCTATATTTTAACCCTAACAAGAAAGGGATATCCTTAACTCATCCGTGCTTAGAATGCAGTTACATTGGGGAAAAAAGTGAGCTGCTGAAAGGAGGCCTTTCTTATCCAGCAGAGGTGATGCAAGACCTTTCACTGATTCAACTTCCTAACCTGGCAGAAGCATTTACTACTTTTTCTGAGTTAATGACTTATATTGACACTCCGAGGGCTCTGACAAGTGTTTGAATGCAGTATAAGGAAGGGATCAGAGGGTGAGAGAGAGGTGGAGGGATAGCCTTTCAGTGCTGTGAGACTCAGCTCCTCACAGAACTACAGCCTTTGCTAATCTTTGTATGGAGCTTGTACATGGAAAATGGTTTACTCACAGGAAGTTTTCCTGTAAATCATGACCACCAGGGTTTAAAAACCCACAACTGTTAGTATCCTAGTACTTGCCTTTGGAAGTTGCTTTAACACAGTGGTGAAAATCTACAGAGATGGCAAATAACACCACGTTCCATATGGAGCTGTTGGATTTTGGTATGGCAAAAATGAACAGATTCCGAGCTGCAAGCACACAACTTGGGAGTTCTCTTAGAGATCACCCTTACATTTTAAGAAATTAAATACTTAAGCTCCCATAATGATCAGATGTGTTATTCTTACTTTGACAAGGTATGTGTGTTAAATTAATACAATTTCTTTGCACAAATAAAACAGACTACTAGTTGGGGAACAGTTTGATTAGTTTGTCTGTCGATGGCAGTTAGGCTCTGTATACTAATCTTTTCTCAGTATTGTCTTTTTAGTTCTCAGAGATTGTGACAGGACTTGGATCCAGAACTCCTGACTTGTCACTCTAGAGGGGAACCTGCTAATAGCAGGTGTGCAGCGATCTGCATACCAGCTTGTTTTATTGGAGCATCTGTGATGCAAGTAGATTGAAACCTCTTAACAAAGAATGAAATACCATTAATGCTTTATGGAGAAAAACACAGAAAGATTCACCTGTTAACCCCAATGATATTTTTTTTTAAGTTTAAAAGAACACATTCTGAAGTGCTTCGATGGATTTGAGTTGTTGCAGGTATTTTGGGTGTGTGGGTTGTAGCACAAGCTAAGTGACAGAGATATTGGAGGATGAACACCTTTGCTTCTTTTTGTGTCCTTGTAAACTGTTGTTTTCCTCTGAAAGCATTATTGTCCTAGTCCTTGTGAACCTGATTTGAAAATCAGCAAACAGTATATGAAAGCATTTTTCCTAGAAACGCCACAGTCAGACTTTTCTTGTTTCTTACAACTACCAAAGCTTGAGAGGCAATGTTTAGCTGGTGTTTTATTTGCACCCATTTATAATTGCCTTCATTTGCTCCTCTCAGAACTCTGTCTTTTGTCCATGTCATGAGCGTAATGACCTCATTCACATGACACCAATTTTTCTTTTCTTTGTAGGAGAGCTCTGATGTTGGTAGATAAACGTGTTCAAAATTGTATGCCATTTGCATTACCTGGGAGCTCACTTGAGTCATACAGCTGTGGAAGGGAGGAAGGGTAAGACAGGCTAGATGGATCAAGCATGACTCTCAGCTGCCCACTCCCGCTGTTGGCTGCAGAGATTTATGTGAGAGCGTAATTTATCCATCCTTCTAGTACAGGCATCCAGGCCCAGAATTTTAAAGGCAGTTTATTTATGCACCTAACACCCACTGACTTCACCCTCGTGTGTACAAGTGTTTGTTTACACACAAATCATAAAATGTGTGAGAATCTCAAGTTGTGTGAGGGTACTGGGGGAGTTTCCATTCTTCTTGTCAACATTAACATTTGGGAAATGTTGTTTAAATACTAAGGATTTTTAGTTGCTAGACTGGTATGGAAAGTATATTCCTGGATCTGAGCATACAGGAGGTATTGAAGGGGCTTCAGGTACCCAAATGCATTTTTGAATGTAGGAGCCTCAGAGGCCATGGTGATGGGCAGCAGTAAAAAAAGACCAACAAAAAAAATCCACAAAACACAAACCTCCCTTCAAACTAAAATAGACCAAAAGCTTTTCTTCTTGCTCAAGAATTGTTGCCTGTGTCACAATGATGAATGCTATCAGCTCATTCTTTTTTTTTTTTCCACTGTGCAGATAATGTGAGGCTCTGCAATGCTTGTAGCTGTAAAATCAACTGCCTATTGCCTGCTTTAAAAAAGGCGGGGGTGGGGAGAAATAACTTGTACCCTGTGAATCAAACAAAAAGTGTCTTGACTCTGGCATGCCCTCAGACATTACATCATCACTCAGCCTTTTCTGTTGACATTACACTGGTATAGGAGAGTTTCAGGAATGCACTGCTCACGGTACTGCAGACTGCTCCAACTCCCTATAAAGTTAGAACCTTCATTATGCTGAAGTCTGTGTGCTAAGTAGCCCTGGTTAGGGACAACCCAGTTTTTAGCAGGACAGAATTATTACATGAATGTAACCCTTCCAAGAACAGGATTAGCTGCATAGGTGCCAGGGGTCTTACATGGTTCTGCATTGCCTTTGTAAAGAAATAGAACTTTTCTTCTGTGTTCTTCTTTGTGTCATCTAACTTAAAGGCCATTTATCTCAGGAAGTGCTACTTATCAATGTCTAGCTTTAAAAACTAAAAGGGAGAAAGGGAATTATTCTTCTAAAGAATATATTGTAAGTTTCCTGTGTACAGAAGACTTAATGAATAGTAGCTTATTGCAGTCAGCATTTCTTAATATATGAAAAAGCACTCAGTGTGCAAATATGTTGCTGTGCTTGGATAAAAAGAAAATCAAATGTCTTACTCTGTCTTAAATTGGCTTCTTCCAAGAGTTACTGATTAGGTTGTACTTTGTTTTTTACTTAATTTAAATGGCAGTTTAATTCCCAGCTATATGCATAACATTACATATATATAAAATACATTCATGAGTAATTTATCTGGTTATGAATTTCTTCCTCATCGCTTTTGGTAATTGACACGGGAGGGTCATACTGAAAATGTCTCTTCAGAGTCAGGGTCTTTACAGAAGGGGCTGGGAGTTTTCTTTAACCCTTCTTATTCTGATCACCTCTTCCCCCATTCCCTGGGGCATCCTGCCAGCCACATTTCTTGTCTCCCTTCTCTAGTGCATTCCTCTAAGCCCTTGGGGGAGGTTTTTCGACCTCTGGACAGTAATGCATTAGCCCAAAGGGACCCATACTGAAGCTAAATTCTGGTGGAGTGGAATCCTGACTCAGGAGACCTTGAGGTTTGCAGGCTTCATGTTTCTCATAGTGGATCACAGGAGACCTGCACTTCAGTAGCATCCCTTGCACGACTGGGGAGAGGGAAGGGAGAGTGAGCAGGAATGCACTGCTAAAAATGACACACAATGGGTGCTGCCCTGACAGTGTTTCTTGTTGAACTGTTAAAACTAGGCCTTGTCTAGATACTGAAAAAGCGACTATGAATTCTGGAGGATTTTGACTAATAGAATATTTGGTTTAATGTGTATTTGAAAAAGTAAGTAACAGATGGCTGAAGAAGACAAAAGAGAGCAATTGGGGTTCATGCAGTTTCAGGCCTGTGCAGTAGAGTCCCCTTCATATGCTCAGATAAACTTGTTGTTCCTTTCTTCGGAATGTAATAGGAATATTTTTCCCTGCCATAGAAATCCACAGTAAGGGTTTCTAAGTTGCTTTTGTTCATGAATAAAATTACTGTTATGGCCTTTCTGCATGGCAAAAAGGCAGCTGTAAAAATGTTGATGGATCATTCCCGATGATGCTTCCGTAAGCATTTAAAACTGCCACACACAGAGTTGGCTGCTTATAAGATTAGGGATTTAGGGAGTAGGAATACAAATTTTTGGCTTTGAATTTTATGTACTAGAAGCAATTTGTGTTTCTCCAGTCTGCTGTGTCACAGCTTTTCTTTTTCCAGTTCATGAGATAGGCATGCTTCTTACTGAGGAACAAAGTTTCTGTTGTGAAAAGCCTTTAGATGTACCTGCTTGATTCTCAGGCTGAGATGGAAAACTTTTAAGCTCTTTTTTGTGCCAGTTTCAACCTTCCTGAAAAAGTCTCAAACAGTACCAGTTGCAAGCTGCTGTCCTGGCTAGTATGAAGAAAGATGGCTGCTTTCAAAGCAACTGTGTTTCTTAATACCACAACGCTGTGAGCCCTAGTTGTAGATTACTCTTTACGTTTGTTAAATATTGCACAAAAGATATGATTTGCGCTCCAGAATTTATTACAAAGCAGAAGATAAAAGAATGTTTAGGTATCCTTGCAAAACACATTTCAGAAATAGCTTTCCCAGTTACATCTCTTCTTACTTTAGGTTTTGTCATTGAGAGACAGCAGCAAGAGGTTAATAGCCTGCACAGGTGACTGCTCTTTACCTCTTCCCGATCCTGCACCCTGGTTAATTGCCTTGGGGACAGGAACTTAGTTGGTAACAGTGAGAGCTCCTGAAAGGAGAAGGGGCAGCCACTCTGACAAGGGTTGCAGACTGAGGGTACAAACAAGGTAGTATGCCATTGAGAGGGAAGGTCCTGTACTTTACTTGGGCTGCACTGGCACCCACCTGACCCCTACAGAAGCTGGTTGAAATACATAAATGAGAAGAAATATATTGAATGACTGTTGTGATTTGTATGGGATTTTACTGTTCTAGCTCCTGAACCAGATCACTGCTGTATCACAAGCACTGATGTTGGCACAAGGGATGTAGGTGGGAACATACCTACCGAGGAAGTCAGCAGATGATCATTAGAGCAGATTTTCAAGCTGTACTCAGTGGGAACTTTATACTAAAAGCCTAGATTCATCAGCATAAAGGTAAAAGCCCGACAGAGAGATCAGGAATCACAAAGAGATGGAAATACTTGACCAAGTGACTGTTGTTTATTCCTTAATTGTTTAAGGAAAGGAAAGGAGTGCTCTGCTGTGTGGGAGATCCTGCTTTTTTCTTTTATTCCTCTGATATTGCCCGACTCAAACAAGCTTTATTATCTTGCCTATTCCTTGTTTGTTTGCTTCTTGTTGCTTTTTGAATAGGAAAAAGTCTTTTTCTCCTCCATAGATGTGTCCTTACCTTGTTTCCCCTTTGGTCAGTGGGTACTCTAACAATATAAAGATGATTTGAAGACAAATCTGTGTGTTTTCTACCTGCAGGAAATGCAGAATTAACAATAAATTCTGATCAAATGGTAAATTAAGTATCAGTCATTCTTTAAAAATGGAGAGAATAGCAGGGGAAGTCTCATTTATAAGGAAGATATGTAGAGCAGTCTTGGCATCACAAAAGGCCCAGAAGCAGCTATAAAAAAAAAAAAATTTGGTTGTGTTCTGTCAAACATTTTTCATGCAAAATATGTAATGTATAGCAAGACCTGTGTTCATGGTTGTGATATTTTATATATCTTATTTTATATATTTTATATATATACAAGCACACACACAAATATATATGTGCACATGAGGTGACCTTTCTTACTTTTTGCTTTTATTTATTTATAATTTGCTTTCTTATCCCCTTTGAAATAGTTCCATGAGAAGCAGATGGTGGTGATATCATTGGGATTTTGTTGGGTTCTAGGATGAGTTCCCATTTGTGTTTCCTGATGTTTAGTAGGGGCGTGTAATTGTGGTACTGCTTTGCTCTCAGTGGCTACTTACAGGGTGTGTCTCTTTCCTCTGTGTGACTGCCTGTTTGTAAGAGAATATTTCTAGGCAGTCCATAGTTCTGGAACCCTCAGGTCCTCTGTCAAATTTGAAGTTGGCCATTAGGCTTGAAACTTCCTGGAGATGGATTGATGCCACAAAGAACAAAATAGCATAAGCCCTGTTTCCTTAGGAAACCTTTCCTCCTTGGAAATATACACAGTTTTTATGTTCTTTGTGTATATGGATTCCTTCTCCAAAGTGCTGATTGCTATGAATTTCAATCTTTTTTGGACAAATAATTGATGTTTTTCAGACTTCAGTGATGCTTTATATCAAACTGTGGTTTCCTCAGTGCATATCCCACCAGAGAGATGTGCACAGCAGCTCTTCTCATACGTTCAAGAGGAGTTAAGACTTCAGCCTAGCAGACTGCCACCAATCCAGATCCTTTTATCTGTTGTCGTAGGAAAAAAAGCAAAAGTCTACACCCCGCCCATGAGTTGTATTATGTTACAGGCAATATATGGAGGGACTGTACATTCTGCCTCTTAAAGGAGCTGTGCAAAGCACCAGCACAACTGTTTCAAATTTGGATGCCTCTGTACTTCTTCCCCAGCGTGTGGATTTTGCATTACTTCAAGAAGCTAAGGGACAGCTCACTAAAAGCCCGAGAAAAATTCTGTCTACTCTTTTTTGCCCCAAGTTTCATTGGCCCCTCTGAGGAAAGAACAGACATGCTCAAGTGAGTGGGAATTGAGATTTAAGAAGTTTAGTCTCTTTCAGAGCTGACTTGTTAGTAAAGCTGTAAGCAGTAGCATGGAATTTGAGTCTTTCTAACAAGCATTTTACTGTTAGTAACTTAGCAGCAATCACTTTTCAAATGGTTATCATCTCTGTACCATTACCCATGGTCTCATTCATCCATTTATAATTACATGGTGATGGTGCTTTTTGGTTTGTGCTTTTAAGACAAATTCTCCCACATTCTTCTTGTTCTCTGCTATATTAGTAGGGCCATTCAAAAGACTTGCTGATACTTTGGAAAAATGATCCATGTCTGCTGGATCAAAAAGCTTAAAAATGTCTCTGATACAGGTCATAAGAGGAAATTTTATGGAAACGGGAAATGTGGATGTTGGAAAGTGTAAAATAAGGTTTGATTTAGATACAATTTTATTGAAATACTCCATATTCAGTAGCACCTGAGGAAATGTAGCTTGTGGGATTTTGAAAGCTTTCAAAGTGGCAGCAACAAGAACAGAAATACCCCAGAGTGGTAGTACTCTGCAAAATGCAATGCTAATGCTACTGTTAGGAGACTATAGCAGCAGCAAAGATCTCCCATTTATTTATATCAACTGCTGTAATTTCCTTGGGGAGAGAGAAAATGAGAAGAGTTACAGTGGAATGAGTGGGGAGCACTAGTCCGAAATCATTCTGCCAGATTCCTGATCATAGTTCATTTTAAGCATTTTACGCGTACTTGAAGCTCAGACTGAATTTGTGTTTTCTCCAGCAGCAGACTCTAACCACGCCTGAGAGTTTTCTTCCTTCTAAGGCAAACTTCTGAATCAGCAGCTTGTAGTCATCTGGAAGCCTTTTCCTGTCATTGTTGCTAACAGCTAGACATAGAAGCTGATTATTCCCTTCTAAAAAAACTCCAATATTAATTATTAGCAACTGTTTTTCTGTCTAATCTCATGTTCATGTGAATATTGTGAATGTTGATTTCCGAAGTCCTGGTCAGATACAGCAGCAAAAATGCAGACAATGAAACAGGTGGTTTTAATATTGGTCTCTCCTCCCAGACATCTGAGCTTCTCGCACAGTGTCTGGTCTGATTCAGAATTCAGCACTGCACTGGTTCTTGAGGTTATGTTCTGCTTGGAGTTTGTCTTTTGGTGGGGAGGGGGGTGGGGAGGGCAGGAGGAGGGAGAGTGCACACTGTCTTAGCCATTTGCTTGTCTCTGTGAATGCACGTTTTTGCCTCTCACTGGCTTGCCTCTGTGATTTGGTTATCTGGGCTTTTGTTCTTAAAGGGAGCGAGTAAAAGGTCCTCTGCTAGGAAATACGTTTTGCACATCCCCTCAGGACCAAAAATCCTTGGCCACAATTAAAGTGGAGTCTAAGCATATGCAGCATGACATTCTTTCATCTACCCCACCCCAACCCCTTCTTTTTCTTTCCTTTCTGTTCCTTCCTTTTAAGAAGTCTACTTCATTCCCTCAGGATTTCAGCCTTATTAAGTAGGGCTTGGTGCACTTCATAGCAATTATTTCTTTGAATTTTCTAGTAGTAGGGACTGACTTTTGCATTTTCTCAATCCTTATTCTCCAACTTTCAGCTAGTGTGGAAAACTATTGGCTTATTGTTATACTAATAATGAATACATCAAAGAAAAATTTTCACAGATGATCATATAAATGTCCTAGTAATGTCAGTCCAGCTGTGCTCTTCAGAGGCCTTGGGTTCTCATCGTCTTGTGCAGAGAGTACTAACTGGAACTGAGTTTCTTTTTCAAATGTCATGTAAGAGGTGTGTTTCTGGCTTTAGCAGCTTGGGTGTCTGCTCTTGAAGCTTCAGCTGACACATCTTTCTTGCAACAGCTGCAGTCATGAAGTTATGCTTCTGGCAGTCTCTTGGTTTCCAGCTGAAAAGCCATGTTCTACTTCTCAGACCGCTAGCACCTCGTCTTACAGAAAAGGACAAAAGGAATGCTTTTGGGGATTCAATTCTACATTGTGAGAACAGCAAGAAAACGTACCCCAGAGGTATCCTAACAGGGAAAGAGAGTGGAAAACAATGCTGGCTGCTAAGGTGGTGGCAGTGGAATGGCAGAGATAAGAAATAGTTGGATATTTTGTGGAATGTGATCTATTTCTGATAATTATTGGCAGAGCTAACTATCGAAATAGAATTTAAATTTTATATAAAAGTTCACAACTTGCAGCCCATTGCTTACATCATCAAACTTGTGTAGATGACTTTATCAATAAATGCTTTTGGCAGTTACTGATGGCTGTCTCAGTTGCAAGATTAAACCTGTAAGTACTTCTTCAGAACAGCTCAGATCCTGAGCTGAGCTTTGTTCTGTGACTAGACATAAATTGCAATGTAGATGCTCTATTCATTCCTACTTACTTTCTCTTAATTTGCTCCGTAATACTTTGACTAAGTGTATTTGATTGGTGTGAATTAGGCTAGGTCATTAGGCTAGAAAACAGTAATGAAGCGAAGGACTTCATGGTGCTTTTAAGTAGGTAGGAACTATCTCAATTAGAGATAGTTGGGTTGAATATCTCTGCCATTGGAGGTATTCAAAAGCCATCTGGACGTGGTCCTGGGCAGTCGACTCTAGGTGACCCTGCTTGAGCAGGGTGGTTGGACCAGATGACCTCTGGAGGTTCCTTCCAGCCTTAGCCATTCTATGATTCTGTGAACTACTTTAAAATACTTCGCTAATTTCTTTCTTTAAATTCCCCAAATTGTGACCACATGAATTTATGCAAGTCCATGTGCTGAACTGCTGCTTATGCCTCTGCCTATGTGGCCTAAGTTTGTCTACCTATTGGAGTTTTCATGAAGCTGTGATGTGTGGTGGAGTGTAAAAGTTTCAGGTGGGCATTTTCCTGATGCTGGCCACCTCTCCCCCCCTTCCCACCCCTCAACCCAAAAACCAACCCCAATCCACCAAGACAATTATTTCCCTTTTTACTTTGGTAATCTTTGAAAAAATTGAATCAGAAGAGAGCTCTAGAGGTCATCTGACTTAAGCTGCTTCTCAGAGCAGAACATCTTCAAAGTCAGATCAGGTTGCTCAGGGGAATTGTCCAGGTAAATTTCAGATTTGTAAGGGTGGAGATTCCACCGCCTTTCTGGGGCCAAGTTGCAGTGTTTGTTATGCTCCTCCTGAACATGCTTTTCCTTTGTGCTCAGCTGGAATTTCTCTTTCCGTGTGTTGTGACTGTTGCTTCCTGCACATCTACTGCATGCCTCTGGAAAGAATCTGTCCCCAGCTGCTCTGTATTCCTTCAGACAGTGGGACACTGTTGAGGTCTACTCTGTCCCTTCATTTTCTCTTCTTCTGGCTAAATAAGGCCAGTTCCCTTAGCTTTTCCTCGCAGGTCACATGCCTTCAGCCCAAGTGGCCTTCCTCCACTCTCTGTCCAATTCATTAGTGTCACTCTTGTATTGGGGGACCCAAACTGGACACAATATTCCAGGTGTGGCCTCAAAAGTGCCAGGTAAAGGGAATAATCGCTTGTCTTGACCTCCAGGTGACACTCTTGATAGTGCAGTCAAATTGCCATTAGCCCACATCACTGCAAAGGCATTCTAAATTTTGCTGTGTCCAAAGCAAGACAGAGTATACTCAGATCAGCAGTCTTTGCAGGTGGTATGTTTTTTTTCAGTGCGCAGTGATACACCAGATTTCCTAGACGATTGGCCATTGAGTCTTACAGGATACACAGTGTGTTCCTCTGCAAATCAGTTTGGAAGCTGATTTGAAGAGTCTCACAGACACTTCGTTCCTGCATGTATATTAATGTGTTTTTTCTGTTGTGTGCCTGGTGCAGGATATCTGAAATCTGTCACTTTGGGGCCTTTCATTGTTGATAGGTTTGTTTGATTTATGACGTGAAGTGCTAAATGACTCTTACATTGAGGAGTTGTTAGAACTTGTTTGGTTTAAAAAAAAAGGGGGGGGGGGGGGCATAATGGCCATAAATTCAAGATACTGAGCTTTCTAGCTGCTTTAGAAGTCTCCATTTTTCCCCACATGTCCTAGGCAAACCAGTTGCTGCTTCAACCACACAATTAGGTAATAGATACTAACAATTGGCAACATCTTTATAACTAAGTAAGACTTTTTTTTCCTTGTAGCATTTCTTGTGTAACAAAACATATTAGAGGTGCTTTCTTTCTGATTGCTGGGAGGTTGCCTATATGAGCCCTAGTCTGTGTAGTTTTGGCACAGTGGCTTAGCCTGCTGTGGGCTAACATTTATGAGCAGTCAAATGAAAGGGAAGCACATATTCCTGGCACTGTCAGGTCAGTTTGGCAGAGGTAAGCTGCCTAAGTGCTTGAACACGTTGGCTTGTAGAAATAACTTTCTGGCTTGGAGAGGATGGGTCTATAAGTGATGCAGAACTAGTGTGCACAAGCTTTCAAAGGAACTTTTGTTTGATCACTGCTTCTTATCTGTCAGAAAATGAGCAGAATTGCATTCATAAGTGCTTACTCACATCCTACATCCTTAAAAATAAGAGAAAAAAGAATGGTTGGATTGTGATGGTAGGAAACCAGAGAAGGGATTTTAGTGGTTGGTTATTGCATTTCTGCGGCTGGAAACTTCCAAATACTGCATGAACATAATTAGCATTGCAAATAGAATATATGCAAATTTATAGCAGTTTTCTCAGTGTTAGTGTATATTTTTTTGTTTATTTGCTTCTCAGTCCTGTGTCATTCCAGGACTTGTCTCCTCACTGCTTGGTGTTACTTTGTCTGATGAGTTTGTGTCTCTGGAGAGTGAAAGACAGAAACCAGTTACACTTGAGCCAAACAAAACAGAATTTGTCTCCTATCAAAGGTTAGAAAAGGGACAAACTTGCTCCATTTCTTCTTTTTCTCCCTTCCCTCTACCCTAACAATAAAATGAAAAACCCAATTTCTTGACTGTATTGAGCCTTAAGGGGGTTGAGGGCTAGAGATTTACACTGTCTACACCAGTGTAACTGGAATTGGAATCTGCCCTTGGTTCCACTACATGTCATCTTATATCTAATTTGGGAGAGAATAAATGACAGGGAGTACAGTTTATTGGAGAAGAGGTATTTGAAGACAAGGCACAGTTTGCGGCCTCACATAACTGAGACATGTAAGCTTTTTACCATGTCAAATGTCACCTGTCATTCCAGTGCGTGTTTGTAGTATATTAAGCTACTTCAAATTATATATTGCCTACACTTCTGTACAATAAAGAGATTGCTTATCGTTCATGCACTGTTGAAAAAGGGCAGCCTTCCATCTCTTCAGGCTAACTATAACCAGGAAAAAAAATGAACAGTATGATAAACATGGGTTTTTTTAAACCACTTGAGACTTGCTGACAGTGTATATTTAGCTTTGGTTTTGTTCAATGTTCAAGATTATCCTCAGTGACTGACTTTTGATAGTCTGAGTAGACAGATGAGCCAGACATGTTGTGCTTGTGTGTAATGGACATGCTAGCTCTCTTCTTAGGTATGTGTTTGTTGGAGTTTTCCTCGGTAGTTCAGGAGATGAGAAAAAAGAATTAAAGACTTTGACATTAAAAAAAAACAGAGTTGCAGGCTGCAAGATATGAGAGTTTGATCTAGGCAGGCTTGTATTAAAGCCAAACGAAATCCATAGCCTTATTTAGCAAAGAAAACATACAGTTTGGGCAGTAGGCATTAGATACATGAAGCATGCTTTTGAATTTTGGTCTGTTCATATGCATGCAACGTTTTTGTGCTGGTACCCCACCCCCATTTAAGGGTAAGTTGATCAGTGAGGTGCAAAGAACGGTACAAATTATCTTGTTTTCCTCATTTTTGGTTTGGAGAAACTAGATCAACAATAAAGTACATAATTCATGTGATACTTTGTGGTAAACTGCTTTTATTTTTATTCCTAACAGTACATCCTTTCAGGCTCTGATGACTTCAATTTGTATATGTGGAGGATTCCTCCAGATCCAGAAGCAGGTAAGCTTTGTTGTTTTGGAATTTGGGGGAGGGGGACCAGTTGTCTGACAAATATTTGTTTGGTTTTTTGAAAAATTGCTGTTCTCAGCCTCTGAATCTAGAGTAATTCTGATGAAAGCTGGATGGCAAGAGTTTACAAATGCCTAATCCAGTCTCTGGATAGCAATGGCCAATGCCATTTGAATCTTTTACCGTACTGATTTTCTTTTTGTTTCTCTTCTATAATGAACATTTAAATCTTCTAGATGAACTGATGAAGAGAAGGAGGAGCTGTGGCTGGAGCAGGGTGTGTCTCTTCCCTCTTGTCTACCAACTCTGCTGCTTCTAAGCTGATCTGAGTTCAGTGAAGAACTTAGAATCTGTTACTAAGAAACTTCATCTCATAACGAAGCTTGCAGCTTAAAGTGGTGCTGGGTTCACAGGCTGCTCCTTACAGCTCCAGTGCATTGGCCTCTTTTCCCCTCTTTCTTTCCTCTTACACCAAAACTCTCCCACTGATTTCTAATGCAGAGCAGTTATGCTCTTTTACTTTCTAGGTGGAGGAGCATTATCAGCTGGTGGAAATGACCAGTTTCGACTCATTTCTGACCGTTTTCCATGCTGGGGCAGACATGCTAAGCAAATAGCACTAGCTCAGCTCTGTGTGAAAGTATAAGAGAGGGGCATTAGAGTAAAGAAAAGCAGCAATGTGTGTGGGATGTAACAGTAGTGTTGTAGATGCCACAGTTGGTCGGTGCCTAATTTGATATCATCTAGTATCATGTAGGGTTTGGCAGTATGACACACTAAGCTATACAATGTCAGCATCTCTCTTCTGTTGAAACGAATTGCTGTGCTCTTTTAGAAGGGTGTTGAATCTTGATTGAAGGACTCAAGACTTTAGGAAACATACTACTGTTTCTTTTTTAATGGCTCTGACAGTTTAAACTGTACATTTTAGTCATATTAAGTACAACTGAGTGCTATCCTGTGGTCTCAAGTGCTTTAGCAATAGTGAGAGCAAATTACAAGCTGCATTAGAGGTAAAATGAAAATATTTTGTTTCATTTTCAAAGGCTGTTAATCACAGCTGTGTAATCCACAGCTGAGAGGATGGCTAGCCTCTAAAAGGTTGGCTAATGGCAGGGTTTTGAGGAAAATACCATTCTAATTTTGGATTGCTTATTTAACCATTTGATGTTGCAGTCCAGAAGTCCTGAAGTTGGTCCTGCTAAATATACCAGCACCTTGGCCTTCTATCTTTGTGTAGGGTTTATAGAGGCTTCTCCCTACTTTCCTTTTAATTTGTATGATTTGCTTTTACATTTGACACTGTGTTACTATTACTTATAGAATTTCCTCTTGGTTAAAACAAAAGTTACATACATTTAAATTAGTTATTTATCTGTAAGTTTTTGTGTGTGGACTGTAGAATTACATTTTATGCGTGTTACTATACTTGTCCTGCCTCATTTGTAAATTAAGGATCTGAGATTTTGTGTTTATCTGGCTCTTGAAAACTTTTTTCCCAGGCAGCTGCAGATGACAGACTTTTTATCTGGGACCTTTGCACAAAGAGTGATTAGCTAGAAATAAAACAATGTCATATGTGTTTTGGTCAGCTTTTCTTGGTTTTGGTTCTTGTAACTTGAGGAAGGGCATCAGTAAACTTGCAACATTTCAGTTACAAAATTGATTACTTAATGTCAATTGCCCTCAGTGGTTGCTTAATGGGATCAGAAGATCCTGTAGTAGGAAGGTGCATGTCTTAGTCTTTTGTAACTTGCGTAGTTCCCTTATTGAAACAGTTTAGCGAAGCTCAGGAGCTTTGTTTTATTAGACCTAAAGATTGAGCTTCTGTGGCAAATAACTCATTGGCCATCCACATCACCTGTGACAGGCTTATTGAAGCTCCTTTCTTCATTCAGCTCTTCTTGAAGGGTTGTGCCTGTTCTGAATGTGACGAAACAGCCTTTCTTAAATCTCATCCTGTGATTCAGAATAATTGTTCAGCTAGAGAGATTGCTGTACTTCCTTTTGGAGAAAGAGTCTTGTTGTAGGGATGTGGAGACCTTGGAAGGCTTCTGCTCCAATGGAAAACTGCTTGTTCTCATGTTCTAGCTTCAAATAGGAGTGTCTTTGGGTCTGTGATCTGAGGGGGTGGAATGTGGTCCTTCATTTAAAATACTGTACAAACTAGACAGGATGATGTAATAGCCTGTACTGTTGGTTGGTATTTTACATAAAAATATCTCTAACTGATTTCTGCCTTCCAGTTGAATTCAGACATTGTGTTGCTATAAATATTTATGATACAACTCCCTTAAATTATATCAGCTGTTTGTAAATAGCAACTTTTTTGCAAGCATAAATCTTCTTACAGAGCAGCATCCTTAATGACAACTCTGAAATAGATTATTTTGCTTAAGTAGAGGTGCAGCAAGTACTAGCTATCTAATGATTAGCAACATTACCACACAAAAGATGAAGTGGGAAGGAACCCACCAGTCAGACAATTGCAAACATATTTCACGTTGGAGGAATGCGGTTACCTGTGTTGGTGTTTTGCCATGGAAATGGAACAAATTCTGCTGTTTTTTTGCAAATAATCATAATTTAGAGGTGTCCTCACAGTAGGTTGCATTGGGTCATTCCCCCTCAGCTGGAAACGCTGCCAGTGCTTTTGTCCGTCCAATTATTAGACAGGATTTACTTGGGGGCAGGGAAGTCTGTGAAAAAAGGTATTTCCTAAATTGCTTAGGAAACTATTGCTTGAAGAGTTTATTGGCTGTCTCCCTCCACAATCTTAGATTATTCTGAATAGGCCAGGATTTCCTTTGCCAGAAAGTTGGTTGCTTTTTTACCACCTTTTGTCCTTTTTTGAGGATGGAATAGTTTGCTCATTTTTCCACTTTCTTCTCCATCCAAGTACTACCCAGCTTTCCACTGTGCTTCAGAAGTAATTGCTGATTGTCTTGGTGAATTTGTTAGCCAATTTCCTCTTCAAAGTATATATCCTAGTTTTCTTCAGAGCCAGAGTTTCTAGCAAAATTAATACATTAGTCTGGCAGAAGAAAAGCAGTCCTAAGTTTCCACAGCTTTTACTTGACTCCAAGGCAAGCTAGAAGTGAGAAGAGACATTAGCCCTACCTGACCTGCCCAGCAAGACTTAAGTCATATAAGACTGAAGCGCTTGTATGTTAAGCACTTCAGGCAGTATTTAAACCTAACTCCTATAAACATGGTCTCTTAGCTGGTAAAGAATCCCTGTTCAAGACAGAACCTGACATGTCTTGTGGGGTAGTGGGGTAATAGAGGGCTTAGGAGACCAAATGTTTTGCAAAATGGAATGTACATTCCTCACCCACAACTCTGAATCATCTTTGCAACTCAGAGCTTGTCTCTTGCTTTTGAAATATTACTCAAAGATGCTATGGGATATGATATTTATTTGCAATTGAGAAGACAGTTGGGGATCCTTCAGTTTACGTGAGCAAGCTGTCACCAGCCTTCTAAAAAATTCACTAAATCAGAACAGCAAACTGCATTTCAAAATCTCTTTTTAATTCTGTCTTTGACTGTAACTGCTAGCAAGAAAAGGCCTGTCATTGTGGTCCAGTTACTAAACTAATTGCACCAATTTTCAGCAGAACTGATGCAATTTTTCTTCCCTTTTTTTCTCCTCATTGGTCATTGTAAATGCAGACACCTCTTTAGGCTTAAGAATTCAGCAACAGATCTTTTCACAACATTTGAACAGGGTTATCTCATTGGAGACAGCTTGTGGTTTAAGTTCTCAAAATTCCAGGCTGATAAGTGAAGATGAATAATAGATGATTAAGTGTTTCTTAATGTCTTTAGCTATTTTTGAGATATTTATATATGGGCACACATGCATATATGCATAGCACTTGGGTTGGGGTGGGGGGAAGCCATCTGGCCCAATGGGGAGCATGCTCTGGAAGGTTTGTATTTTTTAAAAAATTGATTTTTCTGAGGTTTGGTCTTGGGTTCTAAACTGTTTTACTCTTAGGACTGTAGTTTGTCTCTTCCTTCAGGTCAGTGTTGACCATGGTGTGCTTTGGAACAGTTGTTTGATTATCACAGCAAGTGGTGGGGCAGTGTAGAAGAGGTTCTTGTGTTCAGTGGAATTTAGACTGTTTTGTGTGTCATGTGGATTGTAATACCAGAAACCTGTGGAAGTGTCCTGGGTAGATGGCATCTATCAGAAAACAAGGCAGTGTTGGGTGCTTTGTAGTGCTGTAGCCAAGTGGAAGAAGATTCAGCACCCATGAGCGTTTCTCTAACCTGCCTTAGCATGTTTAATATCTAATTTAGCACTAGAAAGCTGAAGATAGCACTGAGCACTGGGAGAGGCTGAAGAAGCCTTAGCCCCCAGCAACTAGCCATCTGATTGTACCAAAGCTCTTTCCTCTTTATTGTATTGAATGTGTTTGCAGCTACCAGTAGAAAATAAATGCACAGGTAAGCAGTTTTCACACCTCCATTTAAAAAAAAAAACAACCTAGCTGTCGGTTGTGTGATAATTTCACTTACTTTATTCTCTTTACGTTTAGAAAACATAGTTGTTGGTACTTCGCATGATTCCAGTAACATTGTAAAAACCATTGCAACCTATGCAGTTAAACACCGAAAAAGCAATCTCTCTCAGACCAGGAGAGGAGACAGAGTGGGAAGGGTGTGCCAAAGTTTATTTCTATAGTAATTTTGTCTTAGCTTTCATATTGTTTTCAGTTCTACTGGTGATAGCAACGGTGGGAGGTTTGGTATAGATAAGGCGTAGATAGATATGGCAGATATTTAGCAGCAACAAAAGAAGGGAGAAAATATACATCCAGAAATAGCCACTACCACTACAGCTGTCTGCGTATTCTTTAGATGTTTAAATATGAATTTTTTCTTTGGCTTTTGGAACCTCTGTGGAAGTACAAGACCATCACGGGGCTGATTCTAGGTGTAGGCTAGGCAAAGTGAGTGATTGCATGGAAGAGCAGGTTGCCTGAGGCAGGTGCTAATGCCAGCCCACTGCTCCCTGTGCTTATGCTAAAGCTCTGGAAGGCCGTGCTGATCCTTTCACCTGGCCTGGGAGGTGGAGGGTGGGTTCGAAAGTGACAAAGGAAGCAGTCTGAGCATGGAGTTGGAGCTGCTTTCTTACAGGGAGACGCTTCATTTCGCTTTCTCTTGTAGCAGCAGAAGTACTAAGCCAGAGTCCCCTAGTGCCTCCTCCAAACTGTCTCCTCTTGCCATGCCAGGAGAAGAAAGGATCTTGGCCAGCCCTTGCTGTTCTCACCCCATATTTGATGTGACCAAAGTCAGTTTTGCCTGTGCTGCTGAGAAACCTTGAAGTTGTTCTGGCTGCTGCCAGAGCTGTAGTCAGATCCCTGATCCCACAGGAAGGGATGCTGCAGAGCCCTGTGCTCTCAGGGCAAGAGTGCTTGTGTTTAAATCTAGGTTCTCTACAGATGGGCCTCTGAGGAGCAAAGCCATCTGCTGGCATGCATTGTACGAAACAAATACAGGTGTGTGAGTGACCAGAGAGTCTTTTTAAGGAGTCTAAACATAATCTGCTGCACTGAAGGCAGAGGCCCTATATGCTGTGCATATTTGCTTGCCAAACTATGGTATCTCTTCTTCCATTAGCACATCGTGACCTCATAGGATTCAAATGCAGGGCAGTGGCCTACAGTCTAAATGTGTCCTGTATTATTATTAATGAAAACTAAATTAATTTTAAATGAGCTTTCTACTGTAGTGCCAAGTACTATAGTGGAATGGTATGCTATGGCACACTCGCAGCAGCTGCAAATATCTGGTCCTTCTCAGGAGTTTTCAGCACTTTGAGTAATTTACAAGGCTTGTATGAAGTTATGCGTTAGTCTGTGGAACGTCTTTCTACCTTATATGAACAACCAGTGGGACTTCTTTTTCAGTGTCCTAGATAGAAAGGACTTCTTAATGAGGTCATTTAATTCTTCTGTTACAGAGCCAGTGGAGGATTGTTCCTTATCCCAGCAAGTTCTCTGGCACTTTGGCAGGTTTTTTTTTAAATGTTTGGAGCAGAGCTTCCATTCGTTTAGAGACTGTTCTACATTCTTACAGAATTTCTGCACTAGGGCACTTTTCCTAATAATCTATCACTTCCCTTTTTTCCTTATTCTTCAAGTAATTCATTCTTCTGGGTTTTTTTTGAACACTGCTACGTGTTGTAGAACTTGTGCATGGGAAGTCAGATTGCTGTCCAAATATCTCGCTCTCTTTCATTATGATTTACTAGTGGTTTTTAAAATGTTTTGGTATGTACCATCCAGCATGTTCTCAATATGTGAAATATTAACTCATTTTCATAAATATTTGCAAAACCGTGTAATTAACAAGGATTTCATTAGCATAATATTTAAAACATAAAATAATAAAGCAAACCAAGAAGTAGTCACTTTAGCAACATAGTAGACATCACTACTTCAAAGCATTGTATTATTCCTTCCTTCTGTCTCTGTCAGAGCCTGTAGATAGGCCTTGTGTTGCAACGGCATTCTTGTCAAACGTGTGTAGGGGAACTCTGTTTTAAAATGTACACTTCAGATTTAGCCTTTTATAAGTTATTTCTTCCAGCCAGTTAGATTTGATAGTAGGATATTAGTTAAACAATTTTTGAGACTTTGTATTGCTCCTCTTTGGAGCACTTATTTGCAGGATGTAGAGGAAGAGGGATTTTCTTGACATTTCACTTTGTGTATCAAATAAGCAGATCAAAAAAACATTGACCAGCACAGCTAGAACGCTAAACCACTACTCAGAACTGTCTTTAAGCATAGCAATTTTTGGAAAGTATTGCAAAACCAGCTAGTGTATCTCCATCTCTTCCCTCCAGTAGTTAGAGGTTAGAAAGTTAGAAACCTTCTAAAATCGGCATAATCAGCCTCTGAAAACTTTTAAAAAAAATATTATTAATAAACATATATGTAAGCTAATGGCCTATGTATAAACACTGCTTGTACACATGGTAACTATCTAAGAATATAAAAGCTGCCATGCTAAAACACTTGCAGGACCTGTGCATGCCACTAAATTCAAAAGCAAACAAACAACACCCCCATCCCCTAAAAAGAATCCCAAATCTCAAAAGCAAAATTTGAATGTTGTTGGGATAGCAGAGGTCAATTCTGTTGGAACAATACAAATAAAAATACCAGTTCAAGTGAAGACAGCAAAAAGAAATAGAAATTATTACATGCAAAAAAGGAAGATGGCCTCAGGAATTTGAGCAGCTTATGCCAACCTCCACTTAACGTACAGATGCACTTTTTTTTTTGCCAGCAGACGTGAGCAAATTTAACTCACACTGTGAGATGGCTACAAGCTGTATGGCTGCAGCTAAGCCTCTGCTGAGAGACCAGGGGGATTCCAGACAAGTCTGGACACAGGCATGTGGCTGCCATGCAGATACTCACGTAATATGATACCAACTTTGCTGGGCTACTATAAAATGAAGGGACCGATGTCAGGATAAGGATGTAGAAAGCTCTGCATTAAAGCACTTAGGGATGTTGCTTAAGCACATAGGCGTTTGTAGACTAAAATTTCATCAGGCAAGGGATTGTCCAAAATGAGGTTCTGGGGCAGTCTTGTTATATTTGACACAAAGATTATCAAAGTATTGCTGAAGTCAATACTTTTTGGTTTAAATGATTAAAGCCTCTCATACTACTGGAAAAAGCTGGTTGCTAAGATTTGTGATTGCAGTAATCTGCTCCTAGGGGACTTTTCCTGTAATTGGTCAGTTAGTTGTTTTAAGGGGCTTTGTAGGGAAGTTCATCTTCACTCTAAGAGGAGTGAAGTATGTTCTGGTACTATGCTTCCTCTGATTTTACTGTTAACAGCTTAAAAGGAATTTAGGGAACTTCAATATTAAAGCAGAAAGCTTTGGAGTTGCTTCATAGAATCACAGAATGGTTTGGGTTGGAAGGGACCTTAAAGATCATCTAGTCCAACCCCCCTGCCAAGGGCAGGGACATATTTTACTAGACCAGGCTGTTCAAAGCCCCATCCAACCTGACCTTGAATGTTTCCAGAGATGGGGTATCCACAACGTCTCTGGGCAACCTGTTCCAGTGTCTCGCCACCCTCATTGTAAAAAATTTCTTCCTTATATCCAATATAAATCTATGCTCTTTCAGCTTAAAACTGATGCCCCTTCTCCTGTCACTACAGGCCTTGGTAAAAAGTCTCTCCCTGTGTTTCTTTATAAGCCCCCTGTATTGAAAGACTGCAGTAAGGTCTCCCCAGAGCTGCATTTTCTGCAGGCTGAACATCCCCAACTCTCTCAGCCTTTCCTCATAGGAGAGGTGCTCCATCCCTCTCATCGTTTTTGTGGCCCTCCTCTGAACCTGCTCTAGCATGTCCATGTCTGTCTTGTGCTGGGGACCCTAGAGCTGGACACAGTCCTCCAGGTGGGGCTTCACGAGAGCGGAGCAGAGGTGGAGAATCACCTCCCTCGACCTGCTGGCCACACTGCTTTTTATGCAACCCAGGATACGGCTGGCTTTCTGGGCTTCAGACACTGCTTGAATTTGACTACAGCCTAGGGAGAGCTGTGTTCTAGACATGGCATGCTGTGCACTTGTCATCCAGTGCCTTAGTGTATTGGTAAACATTTAAAGTTTAATGCCAGAAGACAGTTCTGGCATTAAATAACTGTTTTACTAGGAAAATAACCATGGGTTAATTCACACTGCTGACAGTACCACAAAAGGCTGATGACTGACCTGGAAATGCAGCCCAAGATATTGGTGCCCTAAATTTGTATTTAATCTCCATTATAATTCTTTCTTTGCTCATTGTCTCTCTAACTTCTGACTCTTTTGGAAGTGTTTTGTAGGGCATATTTCTTGTTTTGTACTGAATTCAGGCAGCTAGAGTCAGTGGATAGTTAAAACTTGTTTTAGGCACTGCTTACAGACTTGGAAACATAAGCAAATTGTCTCTTCATTCCCAAGGCCCTCTTTCCTGGAACATTTGTCTGCTGGGTCAAGATAAATGTGTTGAGAACTGGGCTTGATGTAACCATCTACTGTTGGCTTGATAGACGCAATTGGATTGACAATTGTGATTTGGCTAGAAGGAATGCTGTGGGAGTAGGGCAACTTGCCATCAGCCATAAATGTGGTCATGAATGTCTAGCAGGGTGAGCAGAATGAAAGGACATGAGGAATCTCGTAAGATGGAAAAGAAAAAGAGCTGAATTTGGCATTTAATGAACTTGCGCTCCAGTCAGTTACTTCTCAGTCAACTTTGCTTACACTGCTGAAATCTTGCTCCAGTGGCAGAACTTCTCTCTGAACCTTACAGAAAATACAAGTGTACCCAAATAAGAGAACCATTCCAGGTAGCTCAGTCTCAGTTCAGTTTTGATGAACATATTTAGAAGTTAACTGGAGTGATAGTCTGCCTTTCAAGTTTTCTTAATTTTAAATGAGCCTTCATTCGATACACAAAATCTTGAAAATGGCCATGCGTTTTGGTCCTTGGAGTTACTCGCCATCTCTTTTCCCTTCTTCAGGCACATTATCTTTCCATCCCAAAGTGCCATGAGACTGCAGTTTGGTCTGCAAAAACTGATTTGTGCAAATAGAACACTTGCCAGAAGCAGTAAAAAGATCTGACTGTGGATTTTTAGGCGTTGGATGAATCCTCATTTCAAAATCCTTATCATGGTTTGTACACCATGTACACAATCAGTCTGGTCTTCAGAGTGTAGTTATAATGAGTGGGAGGCATAGATTACGTTTTCTAAGAGGAGAGGGGATGAATACAAGCTCACTAGCTGCAGTTCTTTATCATTTATGTAACCTAACAAATGGAAAGTGATATAGGAATGCCTTTTTTTTTTCTTCCTTTTGTTTTTTCTTGACCTTTCTATCTTGCTACTTTTCAGTGTTAATGCAAGTTTTTCTTTAGGAAGTGTGCATTGCAGGACTCTCTGTTTTAGAAGACAAGTTGTTCAACATTGGGCTTAGGGCTTAAACCAGCAGCTTTTGCAGCTGATAGCTCCTGTGGAGGACAAAGAAGGATAGCAAACATCTTCAGCAAGAAGAACATAAGGTTTACTTGTTTAGTGTTAAGATAACTGTAAGTAGCACAGAAGCTAATGAAATTATTTTAACTTTCTGTAAGGTGTGCTTATGGCCTTTGAAGTTTTCAGTAGCAACATTGTTTTCTTCTGAAGTGTTTTTTTAAGTTTTTACTTCCCCTCTTTTAAAAGTTTTGGTTTCTTTCACTGAAGTTAATCATAGTACGTTGATTGACACTTGTTTATTCAGATGCACAGGTGTGGTTTTTAACAGATTTATGATTTTAATTGTGTGAATCTATGAATATAAAAAAAATTACTGTGTGACAGTTTCTTGCTTTGGTGTATAGACCTAGTAACAATCAATGACCAAGCAGAAAAGTTGCCTAGCTTCTGTTTTGAATTTTACCATTAGCACAAAAGCATTCCAGTTCAGCTGATTTCCTGCCTTGTGACAAAGAATGATATAACCCACTGGTCAGATGTGTTATTTCAGGTCCCTCTCTAAGCTTGATTCACAGAAATATGAGTTGTTATAGATCCTAGTCTAGGGAAAGCTATACTAAGTCTAGCTGTAATGTACTAACTCAGGTTAGTAGCCTTGAAGATTGCCTCCTTTAGATTCCTACCCATCAGACTAGAGTCAACTGTGACAGTAATGAATTGCTGGTTTAAAAAATAAATTTAAAAAAGAGTATAGCTATTAAAAAAGTCAACCTCTATTTCTCTCTGCTTCAAATTTACAAACTGTGAGTAGTGTTATGCCTTAGGCACTATGGTTTCACTAGTGATTTCATTAAGTATGTATGTTGTTCTTATTCACATACTTGTCATATTAGGTCAAAAACCTTCATTGTTTGTTTAGATAGTTGAACTAAAGCTAGCCTCCAAGTCCTAATTTGCAGGAAGGATGCTTTTCATCAAACTTGAAGCTTTTCATAGAGGCATTGCTCATAAAACTGGAATTCTGCAGCCAACACAGGCCTTAAAATATTGCAAAATAAAGCTGGAAAGCATTGTCAAATATAATATGACTTTAAATGTTAATGAATGAAAGCAATATGAAGATTTAATTATTCATTTCAGTGTGTGATTGTTTTTCCCCTAGGTGGCATTGGCAGGGTCGTCAATGGTGCTTTCATGGTATTGAAAGGTCATCGGTCAATTGTAAACCAAGTCCGGTTTAATCCTCACACTTACATGATCTGTTCTTCTGGAGTTGAAAAGATTATAAAGGTAAGAGTAATTATCAGAAAATGTGTTCGTTCAATATTTCAGGAAGAAATGCTTTGTTTTGCTCAGCATAGTTCTTTTCCACACCCATCCTGTCTTCTCATCTTATTCTTTTGTAAAGTGGTATGTCTTATTTGCTGGCTACACTGATGCAAATTTTTAATTGGGCATTTCAACTTTAAACTCCATTTCAATTGTAAAGGTTTTGGAGATAAGGGATAAGATCAGAGTTTCTTGGATTTGTACCTTGAAAAAGGAAATTTTTTTCCAGTTTCATTCCATGCATAACTGAAGTATCATACAAACAGTCTTTCTTGGGAGAGTTTGGTCACAGCTGTGACATGATCTCCTAAGACTTCTGATACTTTGTGCTAAAATTTAATAAAAATCTCTCCAAAGAGTATCCCTGAGCCTTAGCCTAGCCTGACCTAGCTGAATGTGGCCCAAATACTGCCTCAGGAGCCCTTCTTTAGTTTTTGTACATACTTCTGCATTGACTCAATTCAACATACCTTTCTGTAGCTTCCAGAGGAAACAAGACTCTTAATACCTTCCACAATATGTCTTTTCTGAATCCTCTAACAATGTACCATATTTTTAGAAAGGTTACGCCTTTTTATGTGGAATGTAAAGAGATAAGAAACTTTGTTAGGTTCTGAAACTTTCTTTCCTTAAGGAAAGACAGCCAATGTTGTGAGAGCAAGGCAGAAACTTTTTTGTCATTTCTAATAGCAGAAGTTGAGGGTGGGGAGGCAGAGAATTATGCTACACTAATGCACTTTGCATTCTGCTGCTGTAGAAATTTTGCTATAATTTAGGTCTAGCAACAAGATGAAAGAAACCAGAACAATTTAATTTTTAAGTAGGATAATGAGAATGGATGCTGCTTCTAACTATTTGGTGAATGACTTCATAAAAGTCTTACTTGCATGTGGCTATAAATGAGGTTGAGTATTAGTAAATGCTTTACTCAGCTACAAGTTGACTGAATGAACTTGTCTTGCAAAGGAATGTTTTAGTGGTCTGCAACTTATGGACTGGCCCAAAACCCTGGAACCATGGCCAAATGCCCAGCTGCATCACTTGCCTTACAGCTACTATCAGCATTTGGGTTCTGATTGCAGTTCAGCTTTCCTTTTCTTCAATCTTCCACTGGTATTTTAGTTTGCTTTTCTACTTTTTTCTTCACCTGTGTCCCTCTGACAGATTTGATCATAAATCTATCAAATACAGGCTTTGAACAAAAGTGCATTGAACATTCTTAGCAGCTCACTGATTTTTCAATTTCCAAGCAGTCAGACTGCCACTGTTTAACAACAGTTTTGCCAGAGGCATTTTTTTTGCTTTGGGAACTTGATTCACGCAGCCTGAATTCTCCCTTTTGGATTTTAGATCTGCTGACCCTTCACCCTATGAATCCTTCCTGCATGAGTGTGCTTAGACTGTTGGATTAGCATTGGTATAAACATCCCCTGTGTTGCTTTTGTGTACTTCTGCTAGGGTTTTTTTTTGAGGTGGGGGGGTTGCCTGGTGATTAAAAGGTTAGTTTGATTAAGGCTCCAGTCACAGGTTGTGTAAGTCTTTCAAAGACACCTCTGCTTGAATGCTTCCTTAGAAGAGAACGCCTGTTGTGTCGCAGTATGTGCAATGGAACTCGTGTAGCTGCTTTGAAGGACCTGAATTCCCCAGATATTGCAAGCTAGAAACAAATTAAGGCAAAGGTGTTTAATGTATTAAGTTTATTAGCAAGCCAGAACTTCTTACCGTTTTGTTGTGTGTTATTTTGTCTCAGCTTGTGATATGCTTTGTTTGGGGATCAGGTTGTTTTAAGGCTCATATCTTGTCTGATCTGCATGACTTCACTCTCTAAAGGTACTGTCTTAGTGAATAGCAGTTTGCAGGTGACCATGCAATGGTGGTTTCTTCTTCATTCCAGCTACTACTACAGATAGGCTGGAGGCTAGTAACTGCCACTAGCAGAAGGGAAAAACAGGAAAAACACTACCAGCAGTTCTGAGGGGCTATTTACTGCATTAAAAACTGTTGGGAACACAATTCCTTCTCTTGCATGGCTATCTTTCTTTCCCCCATATAAATGCTCTATGTGCTTGCTCAGAGAAGTTGAGATGACAAGAGGAAGAGCTATAAATAAAAATTGTAGTTAGGTTTTTTTATATTTTCTTGTTTTGTTGTTGTTTTGGTTTTTGTTTTAATCAGTTCCTTAAGAAGCGTCTTTCCTTTTACTGTCCTTCCAGTGTCTTCTAAAAATTTTTCTGGATTACATCACAGAAGATAACTTCACTGTGGTTGGCTGGTATTCCATTACCTCTGTTGCAGAAACTCTGATGAATTAAAAATGTAGATGCAAGTAGTTGTTTGTCTGAACTCTTAATTTTTAGACTAGCTGGCCTAAATTTGGTATTTCTAGAAGTGAGGAACTGGTAGCACCAGCATCAAGGCATGATACAGACAAGCCATTCAATAATTCCACGTGCTTCTGCCAACACACTTGCTATTTTAATGCTGATTGCAAATGAGATACAAATTCATTTCAGGCCTAGCCCTGCTGAAATGAGTAGTATTCACAAGGATGATTTTGACCTTTGTGGTTATCAGCTTTTTTGCTTTAGTTTTATTTTGTTGTAAAGCACCTGCAAGAATATAATTCAGTAACTCAGTGGTTTAGGGTTTGATTTCTGCTAGGACTGAGAATACTGTCGATAAGATGGGGGGGTGTATGTGTGTATGAATATTCAAGTGAGGAGGTTTCAGAAAGTTAAAATAAGACTCAACAAGATCATTAATAAAGGATACTAGAAGCCCTGACTCCAGGCAAGTGTGTTCTGGACACATCAACCCAGATGAATTGCTCATGGCCCTCCATTTCAGAAACCTGAACCTCAGTAAAATTGTATGGAAAAGCACAGCTGTGAACTAAAATGATAATTTGCAGCAAGTATTCACTATGAGGGCTAAAGCAATATAAAACAGAAAAATACTACTTTCCCCTCCGTTAAGTGTGTGAGACATTGGGATGTGCTGGCAGGAAAACGTATTGCATTGCAGGAGAAATAAATGAGGCATTCCCTCTGATGTGTGGGGCTTACAGGAGGGCCACGGAGAATTAGCAGTTGGAAGACAGTTCCAGAAAAGATAAAATAGATAAAGTGTACAAGGATTTTCAGAAAGAAATACTGGTTTGTGTTGGAAATGGAATACTGTGTAACTGAGCACAACTGTTATAGGTCCCATTTGTTTAAAAATCATCAGTATATCAAAGATAGCAAAGTCTGTTTGCCCATGTTGCTATGGTGACAGATTCATGTCATTGTGGCTAGCTGCCTCTGCCTAATCAGATAATCTAATATAGCTGGTTTTAATTATTCTCACGCTATGGGCATAACTACTTTTTTGTTTTAAAATTTGGGGGTTTGCCACCATGGAGCACAAGCAATTCAAAGATGTTCTCTGAAGCATCTCTGCTGTAGTAGAGAAACAATTTTGTACTCCCCTTTTCTGTTGTTGTTCCTATTTTTATATCCGTACTCGGGGCATCAGTGAGTAATATTCAGCTCTTTAATCCTCTGACAGAGAAATAAATTCTTGATAGATCGTTGCTTCAGTGGGATGATTTGCCAACTTGTTTTCTCCAATTTGCTCACATTCTTCCTCGACATGGCATCAGTCAGAGGATGAGAAAAAGACAAAAGCATGCCATTTACAAAGCAGCCCATTTCAGATGCCACAGAGAGCACTGCACCAGTTGCTGCCTGTTTAAAGACTTCCTGGTTCTGCCAAGGATAGATTTTTAGTCTGATTTCTTTCTGGGACTCAGGCAGGCCCTCACACTCCCTCATAGCAAAATGTCTAAAAAGTAGCAATATCAGTCTCCAGAGACATCTGATCCTGTACAAACAGGTATTCATCCTGAATTCCCTTGTCTTGTCTTTAATATTCACTCCTCCTCTGTGAACAAATCTGTCTCGGAAGGGAAAAGCCTCACTATGGACTCTTTGTAGCTATCTTTTCAATATTTAACACTGCTGTATTTTCTCTGATGCTTGCAGAGTGAGCAGAAAGATCTGGTAGCACTAACAAGGATGTGGAATCTCTCTGTGCACAATTTAGGTACCTTTTTAGATGACTTTTCATTATAAAACAGACCTTTCCCAGAGGGACTTCAGAGCAGACTGCCTCTCCTCCATTTATATTGATTCATACAGAATCTAAGAATTTTCTAATTCTCTTACTTAAAAAAAGAATTTTTATAAAAAAACTAGTGATCAATCTAACACTGCTAAGACTATTTGAGGAAGGGGCATGCCAGCCTGCTTGTCCAGGCATACAGCATGAAGCATTTCCAAAAAGGTACATGCTTCTTAAATACAAAAAGATCTGATCTACTTGCTGAAATGCTCAGCAGTGGGACAAAGAGGGGAAAAGATCTGATAAATCATGAGAGGAGGTACTGGACATGGGCTAGTTAAATGATCAAGAAGGCAGCAACTCAGAATAGTCTTTTGAGCAAGTAGAGTTCTATTTTTCTATTAAAAAAACTTGGTATATCCCAGATCAACAATCTCATGCATTGACTGAGAGAAAACACTTTCCTATGTTGTCTTTAGGAAGTGGAGCATGGGAAATAATTAGAGGACGAAAAGAGATTTCTTTCTGTTCTCTTGAATAATTCAAAAAGGTTAAGTACATAGACTTCCATCAACCATAGCATGGGCTTAGATTGGGTTTTGTTATCTTTATCCAAACCTGATGCTTGTCCCTTGAGCTATGTGTCTAGTAAGTGCAGTGCTTGAACCAAGCAGTGGAGGCGGTCTTCATTCTGGTTTCAAGTATTATATTAATGAACTGTACTTGAAGAGAATTCGCTTAAGTACTGCGATTAGTCAAAATAGCAATTAAGTACAAATAGCAAATACACCTTTGTATTGAGGCATATTCCTAGGAACAGGTTACTGTAACGCAATGTAACATTCCTTTGCCTTTGCTCTGAAAAGCAGCTTAATGATTGCTGTACAGAAAAAGGTGTATCTGCAGCCCACCTTAGTTTTGGAACAGTGTCTCTTTTATCTATGTAGCCAGATCATATGTGGAAGTTCTGTTAACCATAAATTCCAGAGGATGCAAAGTAAAGGCAGTCAAGTTTGGGAGCATTCCAGAATAAAGGTTACCTGTACATCTTAAATTTGGCTGTGCTGAACAGGTAGCTGCAAGAGAATTTATTTTGTTTTACTTCCAATATTAAAGGTGTAAGGTCTTAGTGTACACTGTTGCCAACAATTCTGTATTCCCAGAGATTTTCCATCTTGTGGGCTTTTTTTGTAGTGCTTGTCATGGTAGTATCAGATTATGTTGCATGTGTTAACTACACATCTGTGAGATGAGTGCTGATTATCCCATTTACACAGGCAAAACACACTTTTTGTTAGTGGTTTTGTCTACTTGGAACAAAACTTGACTAATTTCTGTTGGGAAAAGAGTGAGATGTTTTTGCCAAAAGGCCAACCTTGGTATAGACAGCTGGCATAGATGATTCCCCCCCTCCTCCCCCCCCCCCCCCCCCCCGAGGTTGTTAGCATGGTAAAACCAAAGCATGCCTGAAATCAGATATTTTATAAGCAGAATGGTAAGGCAGTATTGTGGATAAGCTACATACTAGCTCTGCTTACAGTAAGTGTTGTGCATCACGTTAACCATTGATCTAGAATAAACTGATAGTGGTTGTCCAATGAGTGCCTTAATCATATTGCCCCTGAATCTGTGAGTAAAACTGAGAAAGGTGAGGAGATCCCACTATTATGTTTGCTATGGATTACTAGTTTCTTAGTGATATTGGTGGATCTTCTTTTGGGCTTTTTTTTTTTTTTTTTTTTTCCTCTCCACACCAGGAAAACTGAGGGAAGGCTAGAAGGACAGCACAGTCAAGGCTGTTGCTATTGGTAAAATCATTACACTTTGCAATGTTACTCCCTCTCTTCATTTCAAAAGTATCTTTCAGTAAAACTCTTCTCCTTCGCCTTTCCCTGCTAAAACAGCTGCAGTGTCTCGAGAGGATGTTGGATGCTTTCTTTCCTTCACAACTATTCCCTAAAGGGAGTGGCGCAGCTCTGCTTTTCACCTTCATACATTCAGCTCCCTGCCTGCTGATCAGGTGTGACTGACTATGCAGCTGGATGAAATGTTACTCTACATCACTGGCACAGGCAACTCTAGTTTCCTGGGAAACAAGTGCCTTCATTAGTGCTAAGACTGTATTGTAGGCAACAAACTATTCTTAACCATTAGTGAGTAAGCATCCCCTATTACATAAAAATAGAGCCCTGCAATTTGGGGGAAATATTACATAATGAAATATTGAAATGATGGATAACCTGCAGTGTGAGAGCTTTTAAGTTCTGGGTGGGTGAAGTAGGTGCAGGAAAAACATTTGTAAAGGGGGAGAAAAAAGCCCCGCATCTGGAATACTTGTAAGTACGGGTCTGAGTGATAAGAATTAATAAAAAACAATCTGGAACTTGCAATTGTTCTGGGTATTGGCACTACTGTTCTATTTCAAATGCATATAGTAGTTTATGAATTCAAAGACGTATGTATTTTTTTATTTTCTGTTACAGATCTGGAGTCCTTACAAGCAGCCTGACTGCACAGGGGATCTGGATGGTAGAATTGAGGATGATTCACGTTGCCTCTACACTCATGAAGAGTACATCAGTCTTGTGTTGAACAGTGGTAGCGGTTTGTCCCATGATTATGCCAACCAGTCAGTCCAGGAAGATCCACGGATGATGGCCTTTTTTGACTCCCTGGTGCGCCGGGAGATCGAGGGCTGGAGTTCTGACTCAGACAGCGACCTCAGTGAGAGCACAATCCTGCAGCTCCATGCAGGAGTAAGTGAGCGCTCTGCTTACAGCGAGTCAGAGTCCTCTTCCTCTTTGCATCACTCCCCACCACATGTGGCTGAGGAGTCCGATGAAACTGCCTATAACTTAAGGGCCTTAAGATCAACTGAATCCCCCTCAGCCAGAGAAGACGTGGCTTCCCGTCAACAGCGGCTCTCTGCACTGAGGAAGTATCAGGATAAACGTCTCCTGGCCCTTTCCAATGAGTCTGATTCTGATGAGAATACCTGTGAGGCAGAACTAGATACAGACCTTTTCCCACGGCCACGGTCCCCAAGTCCTGAGGAGAACGAATCCAGCAGTTCCAGCAGCAGCAGTACAGAAGATGAAGAGGAACTGAATGAACGACGCACATCTATGAGGCAACGCAACGCACTGAGGCGCCGACAGAAGGTGCAAAAGGAGGAAAGGACTAGCACTAACACGGAGAATGTGGCCCCCTACATAGGTGAGGACATCTATGATTACCCCCAGATCAAAGTAGATGATCTTTCTTCTTCTCCAGCTTCTTCACCAGAAAGGAGTTCAGCCAACAAAGAAGTTCTCAAAGAAAGGACGTCTCCTTGTTCAGACAGTGAATCAGTGGAGAGAAAGATTTACAAAGCTTACAAATGGCTTCATTATTCTTACATATCATATTCAGCTACTAAAGATGGTGAATCCTCCAGAGGAGGTGGAGAGAATGACGAAGGGAAACCAGGAACTAGTGGAAGGCACAGTACAGCACACTTGCTAAATAAGGAGGATGCTAGCAACTTGACTTCAGTAGTCCCTCAAGGTTCCCCAGCTCTTTCTACTGAAAGCCACAACAAAGAAACTTTAAAAGAATGTGGCTTGATAGAAAATTCTAGTAATGGTCAAGCTCATGAATGTGACAATCAGCGGCGGATGGAGGGTCAAGAAAACACATCTGAAGACACTAGCAGTGGAGGTATAGAGCATTCTTTTGAGACTAAAAAGCTCAATGGAAAACCTAACTGCAAAGGGCTAAATAGTTGTACTGAAGAACCTTGCATTCAGACTGCAGGACTTATGGAACAGAGAAATAGTCAGAACTGTCAACCAGCATCAAGCCATCACTCACTGGTCCCTCCATTCTCCACTGTTGCCATCTGTAGCATGTCAGGTCACTGTTCCAGAAACCAGACTGACGACAGTGAGGAGAGGAGCCTCGACACCTCCTGTGTTAACCACAATAACGGCCACTTGCATCTTCGCCCTTCATGCTTCAACAATGGACAGAGCTTTGGAGAGCAGGAGACTGTGACGCAAGGACTACAGGTGCACTCAAATGCTGATAATGGCAACCTTGTACAGATGGGTGTGACCTTGCACAAAGACTGCTGCCTGTCTGAAATGGACTCCAACAGCTACAATGTGAGCACAAGAGAGGATACTGCTGACTTGCAACCTACAGGCAGTGAGAGCACTCAATCTCTCGGAGGACTGAAAAGACACAGAGCGGAGTTGGAAGATGCAGATTCAGAGAGTTCATCCTTAGAAAAGAAGTTAAAAACATGATAAATGCAAATGTCTGTCATAGTGTGCACTCTCTCTCAAAAAAAAAAAGGAAAAGGAAAAAGAAAGTATTAAAGGCACATAGAGCTTGGGTCTGAAACATTGCGTTTGATTCTCCATTCCATTCTTCAGTGGGTCTGTTTTAGATTGCCAGTGGTTCATGCTGTATAAAAATCCAACTTACTCCTTAATGAGACTGAGTCTAGTGTACCAATACAAGGTTCTGTTTAAAGTAAATCCTTATTAAGACGGTTGACTGAATTATTCTTGTGTGAACATGTGTCGTTTGTTCAGCCAGCCAACCAGCATGACTGCTTTAAATTTTAATTGTTCTTCTAAGAAGGAGTTTTTCCATACTGACACTTATTACACATTACAGGCTGAAGAATGATTGAATTATATCACACTGGTGGTAGCTTGGGGTGTGTTTCTTGTTGAGGAAAACGGGGAAGAAACCTTTCTGGGCCCTTGATTCTGCTTCAGAATCAAAAGAAATGTAACCATAAGGGAGGATATTTTCAGAACTGACTGGTATCTTTAGAGATGATACTTCATAAAGCACTTGCTTCTGATACAGTTCAGTGACATTATTATTATGCCAACAGAAAAGCTATAGGAAATGAGCCTCTTTCCAAAATCAACTTTAGACTGTTCCCATGGTGACATTCAATTTTGTGGGTTTTTTTTAAAGAAAAGAACTGACTAACACAGCTTCATCGCTATACTAAAATGTGATTGTTTGGCAAGAGAAAGGCATTACGCTGTAGGCCTCACTCTAACCAAGGGCTATTAAAAATCAGGCATTGAAACATGCCTTTCTGTGAGCTTAGCACATAGAGATTCATTATTATCATTATTATTATTAAGAATATGGTTCTGAGTGTTGGGATGTATCTTGACTGTGCCCTCCTCTTTCCCCGTGTGCCTACTTTTGGGAGGCAGTAAACCAAAGCGAAAATAGTGGAAGGATGGATAATATAACTGATGCATGTTAACAGCAACACTTGGCAAAGTCTGAAAACTGGTTTTTTTAGCAGTTTTCTTAGCCCAAAGCTCAGAATAGGTTGGCACTGGAGGTCAGGGTTCGTTTTCCACCACTGTGCTGCAAACGTTTAAAACTGCAGATGGGTAGATAGATTCAACAGAGCTGTGTGTGTAAGGGAGAGCTTCAGAGAAACGTCCCCATGTGTGAGCACACCGGGACTCCAAGTCTGGCAATGAGAACTTGAGCAAGAGCGTAGCTCTGGCTGCCGGCTGTCATGAACTGACATACTGTTCAGGTGGACAAAGTCCTTTCTTGCCTGGACTCTTTTTAATGGAGTATCTAGTGAGTCGTCTCAGTTCTGGCATTCTGGAATTGGTGAAATTGCACTTGCTGCCCTAGCAACAAGGTAAGAGGAGTCAGTGTGTGAAGGGAAAAGAAACCACCTGTAAAGGACATAGAAACTGTGTTTGTGCCTTGCAGTGCTGACAACATAAAAAGAGGCTTCTTTTGACCGCAGTAATTGTCACAGGCTTTCAAGCCCAGTACTGAGGAAGGGCTAGATTATTTTAAGGAATAGGAGATTTTTGCTTTTGATATGACTCTAGCAGTACTACTGCTGTAGAGCACTGGTCTCAGAATAATTATGTCATATGCACAGCTACTTGGTACCTGGGGAAAGAAGGAAGGTGCCCTGTTAAAACATGATGAAAGTAAAGGAGTGCTTCAGAAGGGATTCTGGGAGGGAAAGGTATGGGAGGGAGAGTGAAGAACATGAGCTGAAAAATTTTCTTACGACTACTGTGTGCCATAGGCTGTTTGCCCACGCTTGGTCAGCTTTGCTAAGCGAGAACTTGGAATAAGATACGATGTCGTATTTAAGGAGCATGTAAGATGGTTGAAAGGGGAAGGGATGTTTTCAAACATGAGGGAAAGTGCAATAAGAACAAGTTGATACATTGTTACCTTATTGAAAAAATTGTTCTGTACTGATTATATTTTAGATCGCTGCAATGAACATCACTATAGGATGTTCTCCTTGGTTGTATAAACACCTGACTGTAAACATTGGGTTTTAGCCAAAATCTTGAGGTTGCTGGGTCAAAACTTTTTTATTATTTTATTTTTTTAAAGCTCTTTACATTGGAAACACTTTCTCAGCTGTCTCTTCTTCTGCCCTTCTCTGAAGAATGCCCAGATGGCTGGTGAATGAGCATCTGCACCCTCCTTTGACATGGTCATCTTTTCTCAGTGTTTTCTCAAATGCCTTGTGGTCTCACTTTCTGGTTCTTTTGTTTGTTTTCAAAAGCAGAATAAAAACTGCCAGGTTTGGTGTTAATGCTCCTGTACAGGTTCTGGGCATAAAGGTTTGCTGTGCTTTCCCAAAGACAGCCTCCCATGCTGTCTGTGTGCTTATTATTTCTAGTTTCTGTCAAGCAGGAGGAGGAAGGTGGGCTGCAATCTTAACCTTTTGTTCACAGGAAATTTCACTGCACACAAGAACTGCAGCTGCCGAATCAGTGGGTTCACCTCACATAAATAAATGTTATCAGCACTAGGCAGCTGCGTTATCTGGAAAAGACCAAAAAAAGCAAGCAAGCAGCAGCTTGTCTGCTGCAGGTAGGCAGCAATGAAAAGAGCTGCTCTTTGTAGGTTGCTTTGCTTTGTCATTGATCCCATGCCTCTGCGCTCTCCCCCCTACACTGGGTTGCCAAGCGTGCTGTGTGCCGGCAGTTTCCTGGGCTGCCAGATCTGAGTGTTGCTCAGTGGGACCGTCGTTCCCTGTTTCTGGGGACAGAGTAAGCTGTTGAGTGGAAAATCTTACAAGTTCATCTAGAGAGATTTCACCTTTTCTAGTAGTCTGTGCCATGTACTTAGAAATGAAAAGGTTGTGTAAATCCTGAACTACCTTGTGACTTAGCCACTATTTACTTCTCATGCAGCTTGTTATGGCAGGGAATTTGCTAGGCCAGGTTGTACAGTTCATCTCCAGAAAACCTTATCAGTGGGAAAGAAAAACTCTCCCTCACGTGTCTTCATAACACTTTGGACAGAGAAAGACCGATCTTTAAAGAAATTCTTGATATTCCTACAAGCTCACAAGTTACGTGTTTGCTTATTTCAGCTTTCTCTGTTTAAAGCATTAATGTCAAACCCAAGTGTGAGAGAGTCAAAGCTGACTCCTCCTCTGAAGCAGGCAAGCATGAGGCTTTTCTGGGCTGGGGTATTAACTGCTTTCAAAGATGCAGGAGGATATGAGATCTATCAACCAAAGTTCTACTGGGTTTTTTCCGGCTCTCAAGTGATCTTCTTACCAAAACTGGTGAGTCTTCTCCAAGGTGAGTGGCTTAATGGAGGTGACGCTTTGCTGTTGAGGAACAGCTCGGTCTCGCGGACAAAGCACATGCAGAAAGATACAGGTGCCTTGAGAAGGGAAGAACACAGGGGTTTGACCATGGGCATACCAGTTGATTGCAGTATGTTCTGAAACCCAGCCTGTCTCGGAGTAATAATTGGGAAGGACAACTTATTGCAGAACCTTTTCTTCTGCAAAAATTGCAGTGGTTTTTTTCCCCCCCTAAGTTTCATGATAGAGCAAGTGATTGAAACCTGGTCTTAATCTCTGTTTATAGGCTGTCACTTGGTAGCTAGAAATTCACTCTTCCTCAGATATTTAAAGAAGATAAATGCAGTTAGGTTTACTTCTGAGGTCTTGTACTTTGCCTTGTCACATCCCAGTGAACAGGTAGAGGTCTCTTGCTCACTGTGGCCATCAGAAGCTGATGCGTCTTGGTATTACTAAGGTCTTGGGATGCTTTCATGTGCAGTGATAATTTATTTTGCTGTTTGTGGACAAGAGCAAGACAGGATTTTTGTTATTACTTCATTGAGTTAAAATGCTCCGTGTTAGTGAGTTTTCGTCTCTTTTTACAGGCAGTACTATTGAGAGAGGTACCCTTTATACCCAATGTTTTCTCTCATTTTCACCCCCTTGGATTCTCTGACTGTCTGTGCCAAACCTGGGAAGCTCAGTGCTGTGCTGCAGAGTCTGCAGAGTACCAGAGTAATGCACATACCTGCAACAACTGAATTACTATGTGCTTATGCACATAGTTCTTCAGGAATTCTTTAATAAGCCAGTTCTAGCACATACATAATTTATAAAACACATCAGCACACTCCTGCAGCTGTGTCGGGGTGCACTAATTAGCCCAGCTAATGCTACACCAGTATGAACAAGATACTTAGTTTCAAACACCTACTGAGAAAATGGCAATCCTTTAGGGGAAAAAAACCCAACACCAAAAAACGCCAACAAAAAACCCCACTTGTTATGGCAGGTGCTAGGTTTGCTGAAGTTTTCTTCAGTGGTTGTGCAGGTCAAAAGCAGTGAAATCTCAAGAGTTGTCAGTGTGTTGTGTTGTCGTAGGAAATCGGCAATCCGAATTTGATGTTTGTACTCTGCCTGATTCAAGTCAAGTACTTGAACTTGCGTCTCCTGCCTTTCACTTGAGTGTCCTAAGCGTGAGCCTATTGCATTATTCAGGAGTGGGCTTTGCTGTTCTTTTGTCTGAAATGCAAAGGGGAAAGGAAATAGAAACAGTTGCACAAATACTGGAGCAGGCCCTTGTCCCCAGCTCTGTTGGTTTACAGTTCGCTGAGAAAATGCTAGAGGATTCTTTCTCCCTTCTCCGCCTCGTGGGATCTTTGGTCCAGAGAGCAAGAGGGAGATGCTGACCCAGCCTTGTATGCATCCTGTTTGTCCTGAACATGGGAGAGCTGTCCTTTCCAAATTGGGCAGTGTGTATGATTATTTCTTTATTGTTATTTTCCTGTAGACACCTAATACCAACCTCCTAAATGAGTGCCCAAGGCAGTGAGCTGTTTGTTCTGGGTTATGGCTGGCAGGCCCAGCTTTTCTGTCTCATGAATATTTTCCTGTTCAGTCCTAGTCTCGAGTATCGGCCAACACCTACGCAGCGCTGGAGCTGCTGCACAGATGTAGGTTGGCATTGTTGCTGCTCTCAGAGCCGATCGGAGTTGCCCCTTTGCTGAAGCTGCCCTTTGCGCGCTGGCTGTTTGGAAGTAGGCGGTGCGAATGAGTAAAAACATTTTGTATGTTCCTATAAATAGGCAAAAACTGCCTGATTTTGAACTTTTGATGGGGGACTAGGTCCTTCACAGCCAGACGATGTCTCTGGCTATATGCCTAGTACTTTTGTGATCGGATGCTGCAGGAATTGCTTGTTTCTAGGTAGAATTGACCCCTGGGACCATATTACTATGAGCCAGTAGTCCGCAGTGTTTTACTTCCCAAATCGTGGCTGCTTATAGCAGCATTAATAGCTGAAACCACCAGCTCCTGTGTACGTACAGGGTTCGCGTTCTGGTCACTTCAAAATGGTCAAACCATATGCTCTTTGGGAAGGTCTTGTGTCAAAGTGTCCTGCTTCCAGAACAAAGACTAAAAGGGTCAAGTTCTGCTTTTCTGAAACAAAACTTGCTTCGAGGAAATCCTGATGCATCTTTTTAAAGCACTTCAGCTTTAGCTCAATGTTGAAGGTTAAATACTCATGAGGTATTTCGAATTCTTTAAAATGTGGATGTACAGCAGAAAGAGAAACAGCATCAGCTTCAGAACTGAATTCTGTCAGGGAAGGGGAAAGGAGTTGAAATGTATTTAAAAACAAGCAAACAAAAAAAACCTCCATACCCTAACTACCAGTTAGGTTCTGAATAAAAGTTCACCACCTGCTTCCAAACCTGGCTCCTAAAAGCCTAAGCAGTGCGTTAACACAAGTGACTTCCCACACTTGAGCTTGGACAGCTGAAGATCACTGATCTGCAGAAGCCGAGAAGCCCCAGCCGTGCCTCGCAGCACACTACGGACGGGCCGACCTGCGGTGTGTTACCCGGTAGGGATCGCTCCCTCTGTTTGCAGCGAGGCTGCCCCTGACTCCGACCATCCGATTCTGTCTCTTTTTTTTTTTTTTTTGTAGAGCTGCCTGGTTTAGCTTCATAGTGCCTGGGACGTGCTGAAGAAAGATCCCTAGAGGAAAGCACTTTGGGTTTAGTTCTCGTTTGCCTTTGGACCTTGGAGGGAAGTTTTGGGGCTATGTTTCAGGGTGATCTTTATGCAGCCTATTAAAATGAGGGAAGAAAATTAAGGCATCCTTGCAGGAGGAAGAGCAAAGTCCAAGGCAGGATCCTCTTCTAACTCACTCTTCTCCTTCCGGAGGATTCTACGTCTCCTCGAGAAACCTGTACGTTTTTCTTTTCTCTAGGATCTAGAGAGACTTGCGGTGTTGTGTGGCTAGAAAGCAAAAGTGAAACTGTCCCTAGCTCGGGATGTCACAATGTTCATTGCTTCAGTGACGCTTCCAGTATATTACAGCCAGATCTGGCATTTCCTGGCGTGGATGATATCCTCAAATACAGTTTTCTCCAACGCATGAGAAAAGTCTGCTTCCCACCTATCTAAGCTTTGGAGGGAGAGAAAGGAAAGAGGATCTAGGCTTCAAGAGTCTTGGAATGAAAGGAAGTACATGCTTCACGCTGTTTATAAGCCCGCTTTAAACTCTCAGGATTGCCAAGGTTTGCCTTTCACACAGGCCGACTCTGCCGCGTGATGCGCTTACTGCACGCAGGGATGACAACAGCAGCAGTCCTGTATTTCCTTTAATTCGGGGTGAGAACTGAGAGTTGATTCAGTATGTCTGACAGGGCAGATCTCTAGTCTTTCCATAAAGAAGGTTTTTTTAGCTCGTGCATGTTTCTGATGATGTGGAAGACTTATTTTTAAGCTGGGAAAGTCTGTAGCAATGTTTGGAATTCCTAAATGGCTGACCGACTAGGATAATCTATCTGAGGAACACTGGAAGCAATTTACAGCCTTAGATGGAGATTTTTATTTGCTTACGAATACTTTTAAAGTCAAAACTTCTGCAGTTTGTCACCCACCACGAGGGCTCTTCACCTTTCATCTCCCGTGTTTTTGGCCAGGAAGGCCGTACCCTCTCATTCCCTCCACTAATGATACAGATGCAAAAGATACAGATCTTTTGTGGCCCAACTTCCCAGCAGTTAATGAACATGTTGGGACAGTAGATCACCTTGCTAGAGACGCGCAAATTGCAGCAGACAGCAGGAGTAATGGCTCATTAATCACTTCGCTATGCTCTTAAGTTGAAAATCTGCACAAACTTCGGAAGGTTTCGGTCTGAGTGACACATCTTGAGGTCTCCTGCTGCCGGGCCTGAAATACCTTTGATGTTTCCACAATTCTATGCTGTAGTTTCCAAAGTCAGTGTTTGTTCCCAGCCCAAGGGCAAGTCTACTTTAGTCTTACTCTTGCCAGATGAAAATTATTACAGAACTTAAAGTCAGTGCATTGCTTAGCTGATTACATTTGTGAAGTTTAAACCAAACGAAATCCTCAGATGATCATTCTATACAACAATTACACTGCCTAAAAGGAAGGATTTCATCTGTGTACAGCTGGAAAAAAGCCATTTTAAACTGCAAACTCTGAGTAAGAAGGAGACTGATGGTTCCATGAGCAGCTGAGATCTGCTAGCATGAAACTGCTGCAGGGGGGAAACCTCTTCTCCGGGACGGAGGCAGGCAGTCCCGCGCTGCTGGGCTTCCTCTGGGAACCGGTTCAACTTCCAAAGCCGGTGGAAAGCTGGCAGGTCTCTCCTGGGTTAGCGTGCTTGTTCGCTCGCAAGGAAAACCCCAGAAGGAGCAGCAGGAGTGTTTGGTGGGAGCCGGGCTGGAAGGGGGGGTGCTCTGCCTCCTCTCGTCTGTGGGAAGGGGGGAGGCTCTTCCCCAAAAGCGTTGCCCTATGGAGGAGTGATTCACTGGGAAGGGGAGTCACTAGGACTCTGTTTCCCTCCCTCACTAATAGCCCTTGGTGTGGCACCCTCGCTTGCCGTTTCAGGATGTGAAAACCCCATTTCACTGCTGTCGGTAGCAGCATATAATGCAGCTGCCAGGGTAGCTGTGGCTTCTTTCCCTCCAGCCCTGACTTAAAAATGGGTTTAGGACATTTTCCTAGAAAGTCCAAAAGCCACACCAAGAGAGCTGGGTACTGGTGGTTTGCAAATGAGCTTGGGTTCAGGGGCACTAATAAAATACATATTTATAATTAGCAAACAGTGAAAAGGGGAAGTTCACCGCAATAAATATGAGTTAGAAACGAGGAAATGTGAGCAAGTAATGAGGGAAATAAAGGTCCTAAGAAAAAAAAAAGTGGCATAAAGGGCAAGGAGGAGTGTTCAGTTAAATCCAGATCAGAAGGAACCTGTTGTTTGCCCAGGATTAGCTGAAGGTGCAGTCTGCAGCATCACAGGGTGGGCAGCAGTGCGTGGCGGGTGTGCGAGACCTCTGGGTGAGATGCTCCCGCTGCAGGAAAGCCAGTGAGCAGCTGCTGCTCTTGCTGGGTATCTTCAAACCACCAGCAGTGGATAATTTGCACTCAGGGGTTTTCAGCTAACCACATGGAGAGATCTCTGAACTGCTAATATAGTGGGGGGTTTTATTAATAAGCCTGGGAGCTCTGGGGGACTGGGAAGCGGCTGTGGAAACGGGATGACCTAATTCCAGTCCCGCTGGCTTGCTTTCAGCACCGGCAGAACGATGGAAGGCTTGATATGACAAGGGACAAGAGCTAAAAAAGAAGCGAGAAAATATCATCATGGCTAATTAATAGTGCAAACTGATAGGGAATGGCATAGAAAATGGACTGTGTTGAGCTAAGCATATTTTATGAGATTTCAAGTTCAGCTGATAAATGTAGAACTTGCAATAACGCTTGGGCTTCTGGAGAAGTGTGTTCGGTGTTGAAATGTCCAAGCATTGTCTATTAAACCAGAGCAACATATGTTCAGTGCATTCAGCATTAACCAACATTAACCCCAAGCAGGAAATGGTTAGAGACAATTTTAGTGGACAGCAGAGCCTGAAATGGGTACTCCTATATCTATTAATATCTTTATTAATAGTTGGGTGACACGCACAAGCGTAACTATGTCCTTTGCAGCCTGTATTACAAGCAGGAAAGCCACGCAGTGAGAAGAAGGGGGCTTTGCAGCCTGTCGTGCCGAGCAGCCCGCCCCGGAGCAGGGTCTGTTGCCTGGGGCACCCCAGACCATCTCGGCACCTGCAGGTCCATACGAGAACCGAGCAAAAGACTTGGGCATTTCTATGTACCACTTAGACATAGACGTTTAACAGCCCGAGAGCATAACCCAAGAAAACAGCGCTGGGGCAGCGGAGCAGTGCTGAGTGCCTAGAGGTGCCATCAGCAGCCAGGCTCAGCCTTGCAAAGGTTTGGTCTCGTGAGTCCTGACCCTCAAGCGAGAGCCGCCACCGCGCGCAGATCCCGCGATACCCCCCGCGGCTGCCGGGGACGCTCCTCCAGCCATCGCCCTCCCGGCCAGGCTGGGTTTCGGGTCGGTGCTGGGGTGCCGAAAGCGGGGTGCGGGGCCTGACCGCACTTGGGCGTTGTGCCAGGGGTTGCGTCCTTGCTGAGGCCCCCCCAGGACCGTGCTTAATTTGAGGGAACCGAATGCTCCGCAGGCTTCAGCCCTCCAGAGAGTAGGCAAAAGTAGAAAAAATGTTTTACGTATTCAACTGACTCAGGTTGTTTTCATTTGCCTGTATATGTTTATATTCTGTGAAAACGTATAGCTATATGTTTACGTGCCACTCTGTTTAAACACGCTTGCTGTGGCAGCATCAGTTAAACCCCAAAGCCTCTGCCTGCTTACAGGGACAAGAGCAGAGCTGTCCTCACGCCCTAAACCAAAGCATATGGAAAAGCTTTGCTACTGTGCGTACAGGCTATGTCGCAGGGTGCAGGAACCCCTATCTTTTACATCCTAGACATGATAAAAGGATCTAGTATTTGGAAGGCTTGGCCTGTCAAAGATTAAATAGCTGATTCATACAACACGGCGGTGACTCTCAAGGCAGCACAAACGGGAGCAGCCTCTCGGTGGGTTGGGCAGGACTGACGAAGGGAGAACAGGGCTGATGCTGGCAAAGGAAAGCATCTTGGATGCTGAAGAACCTGGATATTGCTTGTTACCAGGGACCAAATAAGTGCTCATTTAGGCCAAACCTGGGCCTATTTCTTGAGAAAAACAATAGCTGTTAGATAAAAGATAAATTTCAAGGCTTTATCTCTTTGTGCTCACTTAATGCTTCTGCTGGCTTCTTAACAGGCTTCTGCGAGAGGGAAGGTGTGAGTCCTGAGATGGCCCTGGCTGCTGGGAGCTGGGTATGGGAACGCCATGCCTTGCTTCACCCATCTTCCGACTTTTGGGGGAAAGGTGTGCCCACCTCACCGTGCGGACAGGCCACAGGGATCTCCTCCCCTTAGCGAGGGGGTGCAGGGAGCCGCAGGCGGCAGGGGCTGCAGACAAGCTGATGAACTAAGAGGAGACATAAAGCATGGATCTCATCTCATGGCTGGAGTAAGCACAGGAAGGTGAAAGATAGACCTGGGGGACTTGGGTATGGGAAGGAAACAGCCAGAAAAGCAGGAATTTGCATGGTTGAGGGGTATAAAACAGGCAACTCGATGTTACCTTTTCCTACTGTCTTTCAGGACAATTAAATGCAACCAGGCTCCAAGCAGTTTCAATGATTTGTGCGTTTAATTGCCATGCTGTTGATCACCTTGGCTGCCGCAGCACAAGTCAAACCTGGGGGTTTCTCACAAAGAGAAAAGTTTGCTTGCAGCGCTGTGGCTGGGTGGCTGCGTGATGCTGACTCTTCTGCAGCTGTACCATGGAGACGTTAGCAGTACAGATGTTTGTCCCTGTAAATCTTGTATTAAACAGCCCAATTTCCTGCTGGAAGTCAATGGTGCAATGCATAATGCTCTGCAGAGGTGAACCTGCACCTGCCCGATGTACCGGAGAGGCAAGCGGAGAGGCGAACTCCTGAAAAAGCATTTCAAATGTCATTTCAGGTAACAAGGCTGCAGGCATCCATCAGAAGCTACATTAAGCCCACACGTGCCATTCCTAAGGTACTGCAGCTGGCTGGTCCAGTTGCCTGCTTTTTAGATTAATGCGAAAGCCATATTTACCTTGCGTACAAAGACCAAAGCCCCTTTAAGCCCATTTTCTTACTAAGGCGGGTAGCGATTCTTCTATTTTGCAGTTTCTTTCCACTGTTCCCCCACCCCTTGTGCTGCTCAGCCCGTGCTCTGCTGAGCGGGCAGCTGGAGCCAGTCATGCTGGCAGCACCCTGCCAGACGGCAACAGGAGTTTTGCCGGTGCTAAACGATGACCAGACGAGGAGATGGGAAAGAGACTGATAATAGTGCAAATCTGATCGTAACTTCATTGAATCCCGTCTCTGAGGGCCGCTCGGAGCACTGCACTGAGACCATGGCATTTCTTGTTAGTCCAGTCTTTAACTGATGTTTTCAAATCTATGAACACAGACAGCTCTCTGGAGAATAACCCGTGGGGGCGTCCGGGTCTATATGGCGACGGACTGAGGAGGGACAGGATATACAGGTATTTTGACTGCAGAATCTGTTCTGTGTTATAATTCCACGGTAGCGTTCAAACTCTTTGAGAAATCATAAACTAATTCACTAAACAGTTGTGGTGATGTTCACTAAGTTTATTATACACTTTGTTATCAGTTCATCTCTGAAAAGTAGCAGCTTGACGATTTTTCTCCAAAAACTTGGATTTTGTTTAAGGTGGTACTTGACTACCTTCAACAAACCGAACTGATTTAAGTTCCCTTCTCATGAAAAGTATGATGGGGGAGCCGGTTTAATCAGTCAGAGAATTCGTCGTTGCATAAACAGAGGAAGAGGCTGAATTAGTTTTAGTGAGAGATCTATGAATGTTCCTGGAGAAATTTTATTACTTTAACTCAAAGAGCTGGCTCTGGGGCTTGGCTTTTTCTCCCTTGCTCTGTAACATTTCCCAGTGGAGCACTCTGTGATGAATAATATCTCAGTTGTTCTTCTTTTCTTAAGTAAATCTAATTTTTTTTTTTTTCCATGCAGGAAATGGAATCAAATTATAAGTATCACTCATTCATCCTTTTATAACTCGAGTAATACTAACAAGACAACGTCCTGCTGGTGAAGAAAGCAGTGTGCTTAGCCCTAGGCTGTCGGTAGAAGAAGATGGAAGTATCCGATCAAATTAGCTTCCCAAAGAAATCATTTTTAGACAATGATGATAATTACCCACTCCTTGCTTTGCTCTGCCCAGGTTGTTCCTAGTCATGGAAAATCACAGTGGCGGAGGAGCGATGCTGGATGAGGGGATACGGCTGGTGCTGAGCACGAGGATGCCACCGAGGCAGTGGGCTGGAATAACCATCAAAGTAAGTACTCATATGTATCTTGGATTCTTCTATAGGGCTTAAAGCATGTCACCACGTACATCTTGAATTATATATGAATAGCTGATTGGACATCGCATATCCGTGTAACCACGGTGTTACCCATCCGCCTAAGAGCTGTCTGCTCCGCCAGATGGGAAACATCTGCTCCCGCACAGCCCATCTGCGGTCTGTGTCTTCCTCCTCTGTCAGAGATCCCGGCTGCTGCCAAACTGGGGTGGCCTCCTCCCAACAGAGGAGCCGGCCCTGCTGTCGGAGGAGGAAAAGCCCAGGTACGAGCGTCCCACGGCGGGACGAAGGGCTCCCGTCCCTCCCTCCTGCCCTGGCCAGCCTGCAGCACGGTGGGTCTTGGACCGCTGTGGTCACAGGTAGCTGGGGAGGAGAGCTCCCGGCTCCCCACGTGGCGGGGGCCTGGCTGGGGCACGCCGAGAGGCGGCTGCTTGCGCTTTTACGCAGCTCCGGTAGTTAAAGTGGGGAGAGATGCAGACCGCCAGCTCGGTGGATCAGTAGCAGGCCGGGTGCGCCAACAGCAGCCTGTGCGCCATGCTGGATGAGCAGTGACGGTCCTCTCCTTCCCTTGGGCTGGCAGGAGGGGGGCTCCTGCCCCCAGCACCTGCGTTGGAATTCGGGCAGGTGCTGACCCGTGCGTAGGCAGCCCCTTTCAGCCCGGGCACTCGGCAGCCCGTGTGCCACGGCGCCGTCCGCCGCAGCCAGCTCGGGGGGCAGAGGGCTCTCCGCTCAGGTTGGAGCACGCGGACTCTCTCGGGAAATAAAACATCGCTGGCCAAGGGTTGGGCCTGGGGACTTTAAAAGTGGGTTCGTGGTGAAGCAAGGCGGGGTGGCCCTCGTCTCATGGAGGTGGACTCTGGGCGACGAACGTGGGCACGGTCCAAGCCCCTCTCCTCATCTGCCTGCAGTGGACCCAGTCAAAAAACACTAAATAGAGATCTCCTCTACCTTTATTCCTTGTGAAAAGCTGCTAGCAGGTCCGTAAAGCGTACATGCAGGACCAGGGCTGCCCGACCTACCTGCGGGGCTGGTGCCCTCAGCCGTGCAGACTGACCCCAGCTCCCCGCGGGGTCAGGCAGAGCACGTTGCCAGCAGACGGGCTCAGCACCCTCTTCCTGAGCAGGGGGCTCTTCTTTCACAGTCCCCAGCCTTGGGGAACTGACCCAGTCTGACCCCAGCTCACTGTTTATTTCAAGTTTTATAGCTTTAGAAAGATTCCTATCTGATGATCTAGACCTACTTAAAATCCACTGCTGTGTAGTAACATTCCACCAGTGCTAAGCAATATTTCATACAGGGACCAAACTTGCCGTCTGAGTTCAGAAGCTCTTCCCTGTTGTGGGAGCAGATCTCTCAAAACCTCTCTCAAATATTTGTCTTTTGCATCGTGTCCAGAAAATTACATGATCTGGACTTCTTTGGACTCGCGAAGTGTGAAAGCCACTGCCCATTTCCCTGGCCCTGTTCTCCACATGGGGCTAAACCCTCTACCCATGTCCCTGGCAGCTCTGGAAAGGCTGGATGATGGTGACGATGGCAAAGTGTTGAGGCTTTGTGAGCAAGGACATGCAGGGAAAGCAGTCTCTATAGATCTGCTAAAAAAAGGGAGGGAAAAGGGCCCTGGGGCTTTCCGGAGCCAGCTCCTGTGGCTGTTCCCATCTCTGACTGGTTATGCAGGTACTTCGGTGTTTCACCTCAGCCTCTGCTGGACGAATGTCTACGGTGCTGGGTTAAGAAGGATCTTGCCTTCAATACGAGGGGAAAGAATGAAAAGTCTGGGACTGGTAACCTTGGCAAGAAGATTGAACACAATGTAGGTCATGGTAGCTTGAGCTTCAGTGTCTATGAGATTCAAGAAACCTCAGAAAAGGCCAAGGCTGACTAAAGGTACGTGACAGTCTCACGTCTGCCCGACCACACGGTTCTCCGCTTCCCTCTGAGCTGCCTCGCTGGGGCTGCTGCCAGACGAGGTAGACCTCAGGCTTCAATCAGCATGGCAATTCCCTTGTCCCTTCTGCTAATTGTTTCCCACAACCCTCCTACCTCCCTGGCTGTCAGCCTTATCAAAGAGGACAGGCTGGATAGGCTGCAAGGGCAGAGCACCCGTTCCCCAGCTGCTGGTCCTCCCCCACCTCTGCCATCACGGCCCCTCAGTGAGCTGATGTGAATGAAGTCTGAAGTTGGGCGGTTTCCTAGCTAAAGGGAAACGTCTTTCTCCACAACGAGCTCTGACATCTCTTGTCAGCGCCGATTTCAAGTTCACCAGATTAACAACAACAAAAAAAAAAACCCCACAACTGAACTGCAGCCCCGTTTCGTATGGTCCGATGCAGGGGAGAGCGCTGGGGGTGGACCTGCGGCTGGAGCAGGGCAGCGCGTGCCCCACGGGGTGGGTGCGTGGCTGTGGCTGCTGCTCCCGCAGCCTCCCTGCGGGAGGGCAGGCAGCCACGTCCCCCTGCGCTGCCCGTGCCCTGGCCGTGGGCGAGCTGCCAGCCGGTCCCTCAGTCTCGCTCTGTGGAAAGGGAGCGAGGAAACCACAGAGGCTTTCTGTGACCTGTGCCTGAAAGCTTTTTCCCTATCTGATGTTGTCTCCTAATAGGATTTGGCTGGTCGATACCGGCTAGTGTGCATGGGGTGAGAGCATTTTTAAATGGGTGTTGAAAACTCTTTTGTGGAGAATTTCCAGCCTGCTTATTGCTCCAGGTGGGAGAAGCCTGGAAGAAAGCCACATGCATGCAACAGTCTAGACATGTTTGATTTCTTTTTGGAATTAAAGAACAGAAGTCCCATAATACCCTTTTTTTTTCAGCATTCATACAAGTAGCCAATATAAACAATTCTCTCACTGCCCTGAAATTTGGAGTTGCTCACAGGATGAAGCAGTGACCTACTGAACCTCTGGGAAGGGTAATATTAGCCTCCGTCTGGTCTGCTGCCTTCTTGGCTTGGGTCTGGCGACTGCAGCCCAGCTGCCCCAGGGACCAAGGCAGGCGCTCTGGTGCGGTGTGTCTCCAGGGTACTTGTAGGGCTGCTGCTCCCACGAAAGGAGAGGAGGTGCACGATGAGATCGGTGAAGTCGAGGACCCCCCCCCCGCATTTAGGCACCTAACAAACCGGCTGCTTCCCAGACGCAGCAGGTTCCCCAGCTCCGCTTCAATCCGCCTGGAGGACTGATCTACCGAGGGCTAATTCTGGGATCTGCGACTGGCATTAGATCCCAAGAAAGTGTTGATCACAGAGAACGTTTTTCCATCATACCCAAGAGCTGCTGCTCAAGATGGATTTCAAAGTGCCCACAGACACGTGTTCATGACAGCAAGCCCCCAGGCTGACTCACAGGCAGATGACTGCTACTTAGACCGAGGTCGCTTCTGAGGTTGCCAGCACCATCGGTGCAGACTGGCTTTCATGCACGAGTGGTGGAGTTCCTTGTCCCAAAAAGAAATATTAGGATAAGTGTCAAGGAAGCCAGATAAGTAATGCACTTGCTCTCAAGTGAGGATGGGGGCTGCTGGTTCCTCTCACGTTGGTGGTGCTGCTGCTCCTTCAGGCTTCCCTAAGCCTTCTTGCCACCATATTGTTGCCTGGAGTACTACTGCTGTCACTTCAGCTTGTTTCATGCAATTGGCTTTTTCTTTCCTGCGTTTTCTATGCCTTCAACTTTGGTTCTGCCTGCACACTCAACCATGACTGGAATTGCATTGAAGTAGCACCCTACAAAGAACAATATGGAGCAGCTGCCCATATATCCTGCTTGGCTTCAAGTGCAGTGGAGGAGATGACAGCTGCCCAGGTTGGACTCCTGAGCATGGAAATGGCACAAAAAAATGCCAAAAACATATTGAGTGAAAAGATCTGCTCAGGAGTCAGCCTCCCTGACAGCACAGGGAGGAAGGCTAGATGCTGATAGGTTTGTGTAAGCTGTGTAAGCCACCCGATGCAATTAGGAGACTTATTTTTTATGAGCAATTGCAACAGTCAAGGATGGGGTGTCCGTATCTTCCCTATAGTGGTAGGATGAGTGTGGGGGATGTAAGAAACTCCTAAACGGGGTGAAGGGATTGTTGCCTTTCAGCTAAGCTCTTGTCCTTGCCTCTTAGGACTTCAAGATAAAGAACAGGCCTTTGGATCTAATCAGGACTTAGAGAAGCAGCCGGGCTGATAACACATTTCAGGGCTTTCAAGCCCTCTGGATTCATTTTGGTCTAATCCCTTTGTAGTTAGTTTTACTTCCCAAAGCCCTTTTGCAGGCTCTGTCACAGGCTTTGTTCTTCCTCGCGTCCCACCTCAGGTGTACATGGTGCTGGTGGGTAACCTTGCAGAGGTGCGGCATCCCACCACAAGCGCCTGGGGCGATCGACTCCCCCGCTGTGCTCCGTGGGCTCAGGAAGGCAACTTGGGGTCCCCTGGCCCAAAGGCGCAACCCCAAAATGAGCAGTTACTGCTGTTATCATGGCTGAAAATTCCTCGGGTATCTCTCGCTGAACTTCATTTCCTGCCTCGCTCTGGCAAAGCTCCCCGTTTCCATGGCGATGATTTATTCCTTTAAATAGTTCCCATTCAAGAACAATATCACGGGTCCTTCTCTGTTGTCGGTTTAATTAAAAATAACCTACTCTTCTTCTGGCGCCGGTCTTGGCTGAAGCAGTTGGACACTAGCCTCCAACCTCTCCGATCCGCCCTCGCTCCCACGCAGAGATGACCCTCCTGCCTCCCCGCCGCCCGGTGTAACCCCCAAGGTCTGTCCTTGGCCCTTCCTGACCTGCCCGGCTGAGAAACCTCGCACAGGCAGATCTGGAAGGAAAACGCAGAGAGGAGGAAAGGAGGGACTGGCTGAGCTCTCGCAGGACAGCACTGCGCAGCCCGACGTCCATCCAGCAGTGGAAGAGGAGCCGATGCCCTCCGCGGCTCTGCCTTTGAGCTTTCCTTGCTGTGAGCGGGGAGGCTTGTGAGAGATAGGAAGCCTTGTGAGAACGGCATGGCCCACGATGAAACAGTCTACAGTGCATCACTCATCATTGCAGCCCGGATGTTCAAATAAGCTGCCAAAAAGGGAGCCTTTCCCCTCCTCCCCAGTCCTTGGTTTCCAGAACAGGTATTTTTTTCTATGAGTGGAGCAAGGACTTCTAACCTGAAAACTGGAAGCAAAACAAAAAAGAAAGAACATAAAAGGCTGAACTGCATATTCGGTATATTTTAAAGTGTCCGTTTTATTGCATAAAAGTGTGAACAGGCAGCCTGGTCTCCATATAACAGGGACCATTTGGTGTTTCTTGGGACACTTACTTCTTGCTTTGCATAAAGAGGGAGACAGAGCATCTGGTTTCTCTGCTTCATTTTAAATGCCAATGCTTATTTTGTTAATATATTTACATTCCAAATTTCTACACACGTAGTAAAAAGGAATGCTTTGGGGTTCTTCTAGATAGAAGCACATTAGCGTGCCTGTTTTTCAGGCACCAGTAGCAGACGTGTGCTCAGAGCCTGGAGTTCAACCAGCAGCGAGGAGAGCAGACTTTGGGGAAAGTGAATTACCCATCTACGAAACAAATTCCTGATTCACTGCAGAAATTTTCTGACTTGCTACATTAACTGCAGCCAGCGCTGGCTTAGGCTGGGAGACGGACAAAAATCTACCTACAAAAAATAGAAGTATATAATACAGCCTTCCAAATGCTTTTTGCTCAGGCGCACAAAACAGCATTCCAGGAATGCCAGGTTGCTAGCTAATCCAAAAGGGCAGGTACCAGGTACGTTTCCTTCTGCAATACTTGGGCTGTGAAATCTTTTAAAGCGGTTGCAGCACCTTTTGAATGAGCAGTGAAACTCATCCTTATAAGGTGGGAAAGCTCCATGTTCTGCTGTTAGAAGACTGGAATGTGAGCACAGCAAGGATTGCTTCACGTGAGCCCCTTATCTGAGAGCTTGCCGATAAACCCAAAGAAGTTCATGTGACACAAGAAGAATTTCTCCCTTATCTAAAGGAAGCTGGAGATGTGCAAGTCAGAGGTATAACAAGCAGGATGAGTTAGGAGGAGGAAATGATGTAAAGGGGCCAGACGGTTTGGAAATCTGCCTGCTTGCTTGAGTGTGTCCTATTTTGTGCTTTGGAGGATTGTATTGACATCAATACAACATCAATTTTAGAAACACTTGACTGGAAGCTGGAATCTGCCGACTGTAGGACAAAGCGACAAAATCCAAAGTCCTTAGGACTCTCAAAGTGTGCCAGCCCTATTTTTGACCTCTCTTTGACATTGAACTGGGAGAAAGCGAGGGAGGATTTTGACATAAGCCTTTCAATCTATCAGTTATTTGTCATTTCCCTCAGGCAATTTTTCCTGAAAGTAGTGGCCTCTATGCCTCAAAATACACTGGGGGAAGAGACTGTGCTATCAAAAATGGTTCATTTGCCTCTTACCAGACACCCACAAAGTTTTCCCGGAAGAGATTTTTCAATCATTTAAATCTTTGCTTTAAGATAGCTTGTTTCCTTCACAAGCAAAGAGGAAAATGCTACTTCTTGGTATAGAATATAGGCACGCCAAGTGTTAAACTCCACCTATTTCCTCTGTGCCCTTTTCAAAGCCTGGCCAGAAACATCTTGCACAGTTGCAAGAAGCCTGTGTGGTCCTCAGCTTCTCTTGACACGTCACTTTAGACAGTGTCTCTCTGCATGCTCCTTGGTTAATCTTCCCATCAAAACCCTCCTGCTTCCGTCCCTCGTGCCACTGCTTCTGTGTATTTCCCATTTTACGTCTTTACTGTGGTGTGGGGCAAGGGCAGTGGGCAGCCCCATCTGCCACCAGCCCCCTTCCCTGCCCAATCCACCAGCAGGACACACGGCCACCGGTCTTGCACCGGTGGGAGATGCTGTCCACCTTTTGAGTGTTCAGGTGAGGGACCCAGGTCTTACTTACGACATCAAGGGCAAGAAACTTCCTTTCAAAGAGAGCAGATGTTTTCCACGTAGTCATAAGTTTCCATGGAGGAGGCAGGACTTGATGCCTAAAACCAGACAGACCCAAACACCCCTAAGTTTCCCATTGGGAGCACATGACCTGATGGCCCCAATTTGTCCTTCCTCCTTCCCTTTCTCTGGTTCTTTACAGCCTCTCCTTCTCCATGCGTTTCCTTTTGCCTTGTCTCAGTGCTTGGCTGAAGCGCTGCTTACCCCACCCAGCGCTGCATGATGGAGAGCCAAACAGCACGTCTTGCCTTGCCCGGTCCACGGACTCCAGCAAAAGCAGTTACAATGCACAGGACTCCTGGTGAAACCGGAGAGCTGTGAGGGAAGGACCACAGGCTCACCTGGTCCCCGGGCAGCACAGACCCAGCACACTCTCTGTTTGGCCAGGAGATCTCCAAGGCAAAACCCAGATACCACAAGAAGGGGTCACCAGCAGTATTTTAGTTGTGGTGCTATGAGGCCATGCTATAGCAGATACTGTCTTTCAGACATGGTTTTGTATCAAAAGACCTTGTCCTTCATGAGGAGCTCAGAGCATGGTTTTTTGAGAATAGCCCTGGGTTATTTTTATCAAAGACAATGTGGCCACTAGAAGTAGCACAATGGGGCTCAGCATGACTTGCTTTTTTCCAGAACAATGGCCATTGTTCTGGTGGAGCTGAGGACAGTTTGGGCTCTTACCGACTGCCATTTTTATATAAAACAGGGGGAAAAAATAAAACAGAACCTGACTACTTAGCTGGGCAGAGCTGCAGTGGTTTCTGTATTGCTAGTGTGACTAAAAAGTGGTAAAACCACAATGCAGTCTCACAGGCCAGCTGATAGGATGAATAAGAAAGTGTTAGTGGAATCATACCTTTTTGGCCTGAGTAACCTGATCAAAACTGGCCCTGCTCTGAGCCGGCGGTTAGACCAGATGTCCTCCGGGGGTCCCTTCCAACCTGAATTACCCGATGGTACTCAAGAATGACAGACTTCTACAGGTCTGCAGAAAAAATTTGTTCTGAACTTTCACAGACATTAAACCAGAATGAGATTCAAGGTCCTAATGCCTTATTACACTATAAGCCCAGGACTTGATGTGGTTTTCTGGTTTTGTTTTTAAGCAAACCGCGTGGAAGCACCCAGGGCCTCCCCTGGTGCAGAGCTCCCCTCCAGCCAACCCTCCCAGCCTTGTGGCTCAGCCAGTTCCTCCCAGCTGGCGGCCGACGCATGTGCGCGTCCTCCCTCCGGGCAACACCCTGCAGTGGGAGCTCCTTCCAGGCCTCCCCCTTGGAGCTGGAAGGAGCGAGAGATGTGTCTGCAGCTAGAGATTAAAATGCAAGACCCGAATTTTTCTCAGCAGGACCGAGCGCAGAGCGAACGCTGCTTCTGCTCTTCCAGGGGAGGTGGAAGGCAGATACTGGCCCTGTTCCTTTTTCAGGGCATCCACCCCAGGCTTATCTGAAAATAGAGACCTATGCTGCGACCAGGCTGGTCTGAATGTCATCTTATGCCCAATAAAAGGGGATGGTGCAAATGTGAGAGGGTGCTAGCACACGCAGCACGGGGCTGCGCTCAGGGGACACCACAGTCCTTGCTTTGAAACATCTGCACCAACGGTGGCCATGGAGGGCTGGGGGTCTCTAGGCTGCCTGTGTGGGCAGAGACCAGAGGGAAACAGACCTGCTGTCAGGAGGGACGAGCTTCCTGCAAGGAGGTTGGTACTTCTGCTGAACCAGGCTGGAGAATGGTGGCAGGAATTTTTCAGCTGTTCGCACCCATCTCTAATTTCTCCCACCAACGCTCTGGCACAGCTGAAGTCTATTGATGTTTAAGAAGCTCTTGGAACTGGTTTCTTCTCTCAGGGTGTTCTAGATGCATGCAATACGCTGTGACTATGCTCCCAGAAACCTGTTGGATGGGCTGAATTTTGTAAATATAAATGCTAAGTCACAGATAAATGAACAAAGCAGATAAGCAGGTACAAGAGAAAATGCTACTGTAAATCCGAGGTGTGCCTCCTCTGTAGCTTTATTTGGGAATCAGGAAGACGCCAGCACTCAGTCCTGCTCAAGGTAATGGTAGTTTTGCTATTGGGCACACACAATTTGGACTGGGCCCAGACCCTCTTTCTCCCTCTCTCTTTTTTTAATTGCTCCTTCCATAATTACCGCTATTGTTGTGCGTAGTTCTTTTTCCCTTGTGAAACTTTTCATTACTTGAGTGCAAAAGCTATGATGCAAATGGGAGTCACTCCCAGAGAGTGCCCAAGGGCTGGGGTACAATTGCCCTGAGACAGGTAATGCTGCAAAATAAGAAGGGTTGGGGACTTGTTCCAGACCAGCTGGCATCAGCGAAGATGTCGTGCCATCGCTGCACTGCAAAAGAAGTGCAAGTGCTGTCAGCCTTGGTCATGCCCCAGAAGAACCTGCCTAGTTGGGCTGGGACTCACCTCTCCTCTGTGGTGGTCATACAAGAGGGGTTGGGCTTTTTCTCCCCAGAGCTATTTGAAAGGTCTGGGCAAACAAGGAAACTGGCCCTGGAGAGGAAACTCAGCAACTGCATGGTGCTGACAAATGTCCAGAGACAACAAACTGCAAAAGCATGGAGAAAATGGGGAACCTTGTTTTCACTTGTAGGGATCTCAGGTGTCAGGCACAAAGAGACCAGATGTCTGCAGAAAACCCCGTGATATTTAACATTTTATTTTTAACTAAAGCAATGTAACTTGTGGCTAACTTTCTGGTTTAAGAAAACGGAATCAGAGAGGAGTGAGGTTATTTATGTGTTTCAGTGAGACCCACAGAGCCTGTTCCAGCAGCTCTACAGCCCCAGCCTAAGCCCCTGGCCAGAGGGGATGTGCAAGTAGATGCCACCATGCGGGGAGCTGTGCTCACCTCTGCTATTAGCAGACACTACTTGAGCATGTTAGAAAGTGATACTCCAATAACCTTAAGCTCATATATTCTCTGCTTTCCTCTCACTCAAGTCAAGCGACGGTGCTAAACTGAACTCAGCACAAGGGAGACCTGGGTACCTTTCAGAATCCAAAATGGAGCCCTGCTTGAGTCAAGTGATAGAGAAGTATTTATATTTATTTTCTACCATGTAAATTGTGTACTTTTTTGCATTGCCTGTCATTCAAAGAATGGTGACTTAGGAATCCAGGGGGATGGAGGGGGATGTTTGGTTACTTTTTTTGCCTTAGCAGAAAATCATCCTTGAATAAAGAGCCTGGAAACATGATTAATCCCAAAGCTGTATGTTCCAGAAATTATGAACATGTGGAACAGAGACTATGCACAGACCTATGATGGAAATTGTTTCCCAGTTTTGTCTGCTAAGAATCACAGGGCGCCCCAACAAGGTGCTGTCAGGCCAGAACTTAACCAGAACTTCCCAGCAAAACCCCTTCATCAACTAAGTTTGTATTTGCGTAGTGCTAGGGCTGAATTTGGCACTGCCTTGGCAGTGGTTTGCAAATGGATAATTTGCATGTAAGTTCCCTTAGGTTCTTAGTCAAATATTCACACTTTTTTGTTTTCAATTTCCATTATTCTTCAGAGTACCAGGTACTCAGGGTACTTGAAGTACACTTAGGCACACTTGGATCTGAAAGTAACAGAGAGAGGGGTTAAAATATGCTTCAATGGCTGTCGGTGGAGATCTATCAGCAGAGAACTAGAATTGTTTCTCTGGGAGCATATTTCTGGCACTGTACCTGAGATGGCCATGAGCATTAGGAAACACAGAACTGTGCGTATTAGTAGTTGTAATGATTTACAGTAAAAAAGAATATATTTCACTGTATTTCGCAAAAAAATATTGCCAATTCATTTTACACAATTGGCAACCCTCTTAATTTTTTCACATTTTTGCCTTCAGAAACTACTTACCATTCAAAAAGGAACAAACTGCCTTTATAAACAGACAGGCAGACTAGGCCACAAGGGTTTTTCTTTTATGTGGGTGTTGCTATAGAGAAAGACAGATTATAATCTAGGGCTGTTGCCTGTGGGGTATCTTGAGAACCATCTAAATTCATCTATGACAGCGGAGGACCTAGAATGGGATCTCATAAGAAATAACCAGAATATTTCACAAAATCTCAGTATCTTGGCATTTCCAATTCCTCTATGCCAGACTGTAGCACTGTGAACAGTGTGTCCCAGAGACGTTGGGTGTCAGAGAGGTGTTCAGAAGAACAGGATAGTGCCACAAACTCAGCCCCAGAGCTGCAGAGTCTTACAGTAAGACCAGGTCACTTTCTTCCCAGGCTTCTATTTTCATCACTACTTCTCAGAAGTCTGGCTGATGCAGTACCTGAAATATGCTCTTTTTAGCTCAACCTTACAAGTGAGGGTAGAGAGCGTCTGTGGCTCTTTACCACAACAGTACAAGGAACCTTTCTGAGGCTCATGCTTCATGAGCTCAGCTTCTCCAGCCGTAACCATTTGGGTACAATGTACATAGCCTGCACAATGATTACTGCAAGAGAAAAATCCGTGATGCCTTTTTCTGCCCCAGGGTCTGTGCACTGCCATCAACCATGGGAGACTTTCTGCTGGCCCTGACTATAACTCTGTTTCCAAATATCTGCAAGCTCAGTTATCACAGGAATTACTGCAGTAAAACTACCCTGTGAGATTAGGTCATTTTTTTTTTAAAAGCTAGAGATGAGTGATTAGGAGAAAGAGGCCAGCACACTGACCTTGTGGCTTGTTCTCGTCCAGTGACTTTGAGACAGTGACGCCTGCTGGGGCTCAGCTTCTCAGAGCTGTGGGTATAAGCAAGACATACCAGGCTGCGTGTCACCAAAAAGCTAAGATGGAGGAGGAGACCATGGTAACAAGCATCTTGGCTGGAGAACTGACCTCGCCTGAGGGGAAAAATGCTGAGGTCAGGCATCAGGATACACAGTGGCCACAGGGCCACCTCTGCAGGTGAGGCTGGCGCTCTTCATCCAAATGACAGGCAGCTACCACCTCTCTGTCTTTGTAAGGTTCATTCATCTGGAAGATATGACTCCTGTGAGGTAGCACATCGCTGCTTGGGGATGGGGAGATGACACTTCAGCCTTTAGCCTTTACCTTTAGCCTTTCTCCAACAATTTTCATGGAGATGGATTCCAACTCTTCTCTGCAGTCTGGAGAAAAGCAGGTGTTTGCCATCCAGTGTGTTTTGAGCCAAGGCTTGTGCGGGACAGATGAGATGGGTCCAGCGATTCAGCGATAGAGGAGGTGTGCTAGGCACATGCCAAGCCTCCAACTATCTCTTCCCAAGGCCCTCCCTTGCCTGGGGCGAGGGGGGAGTGGGTCCCACTGCATCAGCCCCAAGGCCAGAACCCTTCTGCCTATGATGGGGTTCCCACTGCCCCCCCCCAAAGCTGCCAAGCCCTCCTACAGCACTGCTCTCACTAAACATAGAGGGTCAGAGACCTGTGCATTGGGCCTCTGGCACACAGGTGATAGCAACCCGAGGTGCAGCAGTTCTTATGCTTAAAAAACTCCATTTCATAGCTATAGCAGCTTGAATGGCTATGAGTTTGCTGATGGCCATGGCAGGGTTGTTCTCTCTCTCGAATGCCTATGTGCTCTGTGCTTCCCAGAGCCAGGCTCCTGTTGCCCCAACGGGCTGCCTCCCAGTCCATTGAAAGCGCAAGTGCTGAAACACCATCCACTTCTGCCCTGTGAAGAGGATGGTGTAGGGATGTTCAGGGTATTTTTGGCCAGGAATAGTGATGGTGAGTTTGCTGTTGACAGTAACACAAGAGAAACCACATCTTCCTTTATATTAACAACTGGCTCTCCTTTTTCATCGGGGAAGACCCAGGGGAGCTATAAGGACAGCTTTCACTTTCCAAAGAGGAAAACACCACCACTTTCTGCCTGTGTGCTGAAGGGCAATATAAAGCAGCGCATCTTTACCTAGACAGTTATTTAAACAGCGCAGATGTCTGGAGCAGTCAGCCCACCCCCAAACTCCCCACTCAATGTTTCTTCCTCTTGCCCCCCGGTTTGAGTTTGGCCCTCCATTTCTCAGCTTCGGTCCTAACAGCCTCCTGCTCCGGCTCAGGAGAGAGCCCGTCGGGGCTGCAGACGAGCCGGGTGCTGCAGGAGGGATGGCGAGAGGACCCACCCCGGGAAGCCAGCACCAAGCAGGTGGTGCAGGCCTGGGACCCCCCAGCCAGCGGGACGGCATCGCCCCCGCTGCCGCTTGGCCACCGCCAAGCTCCATGCAAGGCTGGAAGGTTTCCACCTTTCCTTCCCTGCGGCCGTGCTGGGGGGGTGGTGAGCCAGCCCACGGGAGCCAGCCTTACCGTGGATGGTTGTGAAAACCTTCAGGCTCCTGGCCAGGTGCCCTGGGCCAGGCACAGCCAGGGGTGGGGGAAACCTGGGGTGGGGGGTAGCGTGGCCCATCAGGATGACCAGGGTCACTCGGCTCTTGTCCCCATACCAAGTGCCAGCCACCACTGGAGCTGGGGAGAGACAGAGTGGGTAACAGTGAATCCAGTCCACAAGTACTGCAGTGATCTAGCTTGTGTGCATCGCTTACCCAGGGCGACCTGGTCAGGTCACCCAACTGCTGGGCTGGACAGCAATTGCACTAAACCCCTGTTTAAAGCTTCAAATGATGTCACGTAAAAGCCTATAGTTTGATTCCCAGGCATCCCTCATGGAAGCGCATCTGTCCTTCCCACAACAGGAGCACAACTGCAGGGAAGGCCTCTGCTCAATTCCTGCCCTGCCAAAAAAAAAAAAGCCGAAGCATCATTTTCTAGATTTTTTTGCTGATCTCCTAGATCAGGAAAGAAACATGTACCCACAGGGGTTAATTGGCTGGTCCAACAAAAGACATGAGAGACTGATGTCTTGACAGGTGGACTTCACGCTTAACGTGAGGTCTGCTCCATCACTTAATATTATTTATTATTCCTCAGCCCCTTCATCTCCCTCTCTATTAAGGAAATAGCTGAGGCTTTCTCAGGGAAAAAAAAATATTAAAAAGCAGAATATATAAATGGAGAGCAGGATGCCCTGGGAGGAGCTCTTAGGGATGAGGGAGGACCTGCTTATGGGACAAATTCTGTAAGCAGTGAAGATGACTTCTGAGCCCTGGCCCTGACTGCTGGGCTACAGGCACAGAGAGCACAGGTGAGGCACGCATACAGTCAGCAGCCCAGCCTGAACGTGGTGGTGGCTGGGCTGCCCCGAGAGCCTCCTTCCCTTGGCCTGAAAGTGCCACTGTCTGCACTTCTCACATCCCTTTTTATCTGCTGTGTTTCAAAGCTACTTTTATGTTAGGCTTGGAGGGAAGGCATGAGCAGGTAGTCATGGCTCAGAAAAACCAAGAGAGGCAAAGCACCACAGGAGAGCCCAGGGCTTGCACTGTTGGTTTGGAGCCTCCTCTTAGGAGCAAAATCACAGGTGTACATTATGTGAGAGGATGGGGAGCAGGGGGAAATCCTACTAGAGAAGGGATTAAAGGAAGCTGGGGAGAGCAGCTTACCTAGTTTGCTTGCTAAGTGGTTGCTCCTGCTGTGTGCTGTTTGTGCTGCCCAGCAGCATCTTCCTCGCTTGTGTGTCTTCTCCAAACTCCATTTTACAGCACTGGATGTATTGTTCTACAAGTGTCACCTTCCTGACAGTGGAGCTACTGCAAATATAAAGGTATGAGGTTTGCTGCTGCTTCCCAGATAAGAAGCTTTCTGATGCAGGGGGTAACTTTGCACTGCATAGTTTGATTTGAGGTAGCTGTGCACAGTTGCTCTCACTGTACAGAGAAGAAACAGCAAGGAGAATGAGTCAGGAGAAAAACATAATGAACACAAGAAGATTTTCTGTGCAAAAGCATGTATAGCCTATAGCTGCTGCTATGCAGCAGTTTTTGCTTGCAGAGCACAAGAGCTTAATCTGCTCTGTGGAGGCAGGCAGGCTGCTGACCACCCAGGTGCTCCCTGCATCCTCGAGAGAAGTGGGATGAAGGGGCTTCTTCAAGCAAAGCCCCAAGCCATCCCTTCTTGTATGATGGACAACTTCAGGCTCCAGCAAGTGTACTTTGGGAAGGCAAGTTAATGGAGTGGCGGCTTTAGGCTCAGCATGTGGATCCTGCTCCACTTCTGAGACAAGTCTGAATTTGGATGTCAGTCTCGCTAACTCAGCATTGTGTTCCCCACTCGCTGCTGGGCCGCTATGTGCTGAGAAAAAGCTGGCATGCCTGGAAGGCTGTTGGTGTGTTTTTCAGCTGTACCAACTACTTTTCTGAAAGGAGTGAGCTCTTCCTCCACACTATGCTGTGCTAAGCTGTGCCACCTCTGCTGCTGGTGGAGGTGGGTGGCTTGGTGTGGTACAGAAGACACCAAAAACCTGCAGCTCAGCTGTTTCTCCTTGATCTCCCAGGGCAGCCTTTGAAGCACTAGATGATATTACAAGATCCTTGATTAGCACCCTGAAGACTACAGCTAACAGGTAAGAATTAAACTGCCCCCTTCCCCCTAATTTTAAGAGCACTCATGCCCTGCTGGTACATTAATGATGAGGGGTGGGCCTCCCTGCATTTTCTGCATTTTCTTAGCCCTTGATGAACTACCTGTCATCATGGCCTCATACCCAAGCATGGACTGTGAATATAGTTTGCAGTCTGATGTCCCTGTGACCTGTCTCACTACTGAAATAAACAATTGATGCTAAAAGCCTGAGGTGATGGAGAGGCCATGAGAGGTGCATTTGAAAGCCAAAACTAAGAGTGAAGCATCTCCTCTCAGCATTTGGAGTACTGATGGCAAATTTTGCTGATAGCTGTAACAAAAAAGAGAACTGCCACTTCATTTGAGAGCTTGAAGTGGATTTAAAACAGTTTTTGTCCATGTAAGTGCACGTAAACATGTGGCTGTATTTTTTTCACACAGCCCCTTTCACCTTAGTCACCTCTTTCAGCTGAGTCAAGTTCCTGCTGCAGTCATGCTGAAATGTGCTTTACACATGGGTATCTGATGGGACTGTCTAGGTCAGGTTCCATATGTCTGATTTTACATTTTTACATCCCTGCAGCTGCAAATGCTTTTTTTCCATCATTAGTCTTTTTACAACCATGTCATGTTACTTCATGGTACTGTCTTACCCTCTGAAGCTGACTGTGTTGCCGGGCTATGAAATAGAGCTGGAGAGGATCCCAAAAGATGACACAGGGTTCATCCCCCAGACCGTGGTGGGATCAGTTGTCCCTGAAGTTTAGCCTTTCTTATAGCTGTCCTACTTGTTCTTTAAAGCCTCCAGCAGTGGAGATTCAGCAGTTTCCTTTGGTGGCCTACTCAAGTGCTTTGCTATCCTGACAGTTCGCAGATTCTCCAGCGGCTACTGCAAACGGTGTACCGTCTTCTGCTTTGCAGTAAACTTCTACATATTTGAGGTCTGCTACTGTGTCTCACTTCAGTTTTTTCTTCCCTAGACTAAACAAGCCTGCTTCTTTCAGTCTCCCCTCAAAGGTCAGGTTTTCTAGACTTCTGAGCCTTCTTGTTAGTTCTCCTTTGGATGGTCTCCAACTGATGTGTACCTTAAAAACTGGCACCCAGGGCCAGACACAGCACTCCACGGCCTTACAAATGCTGAGGGGAACAGAAGGTTTCGTTCTCATGTCCTACAAATGACACTGCTGTGCATGTGCACTTCTGGGCATGGATTTCCTGGGGAAGGCCTGAGAGCGCTGCAGCTCTGGCATTACGCTGGCCTGCATAGCACATGTACGTTGCCATGCTGCTGCGATTCCACAGGGTTCCCTGGCTGCTCACAGTGCAGCCTGCTCCAGATCTGTTGATATCTGCTCTTCTGTGTTTGCTCTGCATATGTAGCTAACAAACTAACACAGCCTCAAAAGCAATGCAATGCGAAGTTATGCTATCTCACACCATGAACTCCTCTACCTAGAATAAAAGACTGCAGTAGCCGCCTGGCCTGCTTATATCGCAGTTTGCATTGTATCGGATTTCTGCCATCCGTCACCCTCCATGATTCCCCCTATGGGATCATCCTGGGCCTGCATCATGCAGGGAGCAAAAATTGTGAGCAAATGAACTTCACGCATGATCGGGTCTTACACCAGCTCTCTGCAGCCACTGCATAAGCAGCCTGTCAGGGATGGAGGGGCTGTGTGACCAGAGCACTGAGCTCTCTGATAATCCATTTCTGAGGCATTATCCTTGGCAGGCCCAGTGTATGCTGGAGCAGACCTGTGGCTGCTTCACCTATCCTGCAGATCTCCCCACAGGGGTGCTTCTCTTGTGTAAAACTGCACCATGGACGGGTGGATGGAGCCTGGGGTCTCCAGCTGGCTACAGGCCGAGACAGCATGTGAAAGCTGGAGCAAAAGCGCTTTGCTCTAAACGTACCTGAGCATAGTGGTGGTTTTTGTCAGGCAGGGATTGCTGACACACTATTGCAACAACTGTAACCTACTGTTGCATGCCCTAACTGTACTAGCCAACTAACGGACCCAACGCGTCCCAGAGCAGTGATAGATGGCATGGCAATGACTATTGCTGCTCTGGTCAACGTTAGACTCACACATTAGCTGCGGAGCCGTGCGGGAAGGAAGCTGGTGCAGCGTGCTGTTGCTGAAGTGTGACAAGGAAGCCGCCCTGCTCGGAAGAAATGAAACATTCATTGGCTTTCTCTCTGGGAAGTCATTCTAAGCCATGGCCAGAAAGGGGTTCTGCTTGAGAACAGCCTGAAGATACCACTGCACAAGTGATATACTGGGAGATGGGGGAGGGCTGGGTTTTTTCAAGCATTGTGCTAGAAAATAGCAGACTTGCAATTATGGAGAACATCAAAGTGAAAGGAAGGGATTTTAAGTGAAGTTTTTAAGCTAGTGCTAAATAATGACAGGTCTGAGAGTTCAGTGACTCTCTCATAAGAAAAGATTTTCTGTGAGGGCAAGGGTGGAGATGGAAAGAGACTAATCCCTGTGCTTGCCCTCCCACTACCATCCTGCCGCTGTTCCCTTTCCAGAAAGACTTCACAACACTTGCCTCCAAAGCTTGTCACACTTGCTCTATGGCCAGTTTTGGTGCCTGGGAAGCGAGAAAAGCAGCAAATTCTGCCTCTTGCATCTGCAAGCCACGGGCACTTCATCTGGCAAGCTCTGCTCAGCCAGTGAGTGAGAACAAGAGACTCAAACCTGAGTTTCCCTCTTAGTGGCACCAGGAATGAGCCAGCCTGGATTTCATCCGCAGTCTCCAGAAGTAACCAGGTTCTCCTGCTTTCTTGCTACCTTGGCCATGTGGAAGGGTTGGCTCTGCCTTTCAGAGCTTGGCTTATGGAGGTGGGTACCTGCTGCAGCCCCTGCTGCACATGGCTTCCCCTGTGTCTCAGGGCAGCCTCTTCCCCTTCAGCTGCCTCCACCAGAAGAGACTGCACTGAGCATGGCCCTGGATCAAACCTTTGGTTAGTACATGGATATACCAGTTGTCAGGGATTTGTGTGCTTATGGTCTCCAATTTGAAGCATGCTCTCTTCTATGCTTTAATCCATTCCCTGTCTCTTGTAGGAACACAGAAAAGGCTGTTTTCTTTAGCATTTCTGGTCCCTGAGCCTCCTTATTGTTTGGGCCAGACAGTGGTACTGTGCCAGGGTTGTGAAATGGGATGTCCTTTAAAGACTGACACAGAAAACCAAAAGGGCTGAGCAAACAAGCCCACAAAGACCTGCCCCTCAGTACAGGGCAACTAGCAGGTAAAACATGAAAATGAGAAGCCCTAACCATGGGTGACTGACGGTCTCTGTGCCCATACCATAGCATAAGGATGCTAACCCCACTGAGGCAGTCATTTCACTGTACAGTGTGTTTCATGGGCATCTAATGTGACCCTGTGGGCGAGGTACCATTGGATGATTTTACTTTCTAGGTCTCTCTGCGGAACCAGCTCAGCAGCTGCCTGAGGTGAGTCTGCTTCACTTGCACATGATGCTGCTGTGCACTTCTGAGCAGCAAACACCTTCCCCTTCAAGGGTGAAGGGAGGAAGCAAAGGGAAGTGTATGGGCCATGTTGGTCAAGTACTCAATTTGCCTTGCAGGATGAAAATAGATACAATGGGTATGTGATAACAGGAATATGGGACTGGAGGTATAATTCCTGATTCTATTGTTGCTCAAGTGACACTGTGAAAGCAAAGGGAGCAATCTAGGGTATATTCTGCTAGAAAATTAAAACCAAGGTTTTCACAGGAGGAAAAAACCCCAAACATCATTTTCACAAAATGGCACACTTCAAACAATATTAGCAAGTGCTTACTATGTGAAGACAGCTCTGTAAGTCACTTTGGCCTTAAAACTTGTGCTCTGAACAAGCATGGCTGACCCCCAGTCAGTAGAAAGAGGAGATAACACCTTCTTCAGGTACTTGTGCAGTCCCAGAAGTCACCTTACTTCCAGGGTGCAGGGCTGGGGAGCCAATTTTGGAAGTTCAGGTAAATGGGAAGTGAATTAAAGGGCAAGAGGACTTAGGATAGTAATGGCAGGGTAGAAGAGGAATACAGCTCGGGTGAAGACGCCCTGAAGGAGAGAGATGTTTTGTACTTGGGAGCTTCATTCAGACCCCTTTTTCCTCTCCTCCGAACACAGCATCCCTGCCTTGGTTGTTCCTTTTTTTGCCTCGCTTCCAGCTATTCCTGGATGACCATGGCACTTCTTAAAAGCGCAAATTCTACCCAATCTCTGGGCATGAGCACCCCTCCTGCCCCCAGTCTTCCATGAAGCATGGTATACCCTACTGAACTCCACCAAATTAATGTCTGCATTTCAGAGGTGCTGAGTTTTTACTGGTATTGTGTCCTGCACTGGGGAAGTGGAAATGATGAGAAAAAAGTGTAACTTGTTGAATTCTTTACTGTAAGGGCCCAACATGCAGTTCAAATTTAAGTTCCATATCCCAGAGCTACAAAGTTTTTGTGTATCCGCAGTATATAAGCGCTGAAACTTGGCTGTGAGACTTCCCAAAACAAAAGTTAAGGGCCACTTCAACACAGTCTTGTTCGTTGTTGTACAGTGACCGAGCTCACCTGCCGGGCCTCATTACAGAAGCTTATGGATGTTCTTGGCAAGAAAACAGATATCTCCCCGGGGAAGCTCGTGACCTGTAGCTAATATGCTAAGCACAAAGAGAAAGAGCAGCAAACAGTAACCAGAAATACCCCAATGCCCTTGCACTCCTTCCTCTTTTCATCTGTTGCAGGCTGAAGAAGTAGGGTGTACATCCAACTGTTCCCACGGTGGTTCTGTCTTCTGCACTACAAAAAGCCCACTCTCCCTTCATTGGATCAGAAAGACCTTGTTGGAGACCCGCTTGGTCCGGTAAGGCTTGAATAACGCCCAAGGAAATCAGCAGCAATCTTGTACTGAGGAGACAAGAACTCCAGGAGACTAAATAAGGAAAACCAGAGTACTGCTGTGGTTACAGGCATCTCTCCCACCAGCAGCACCGGCTTCCGCAGCTCCCGTTGCTGCTGTGCCTCCCTCTCCCATTGCAAGCTCGTCTCTTCCCCTTCGTGGTGCTGGTACAATTCTTCACGAGGTCAGGGGTCAAGTGGATCTGGGAACTATCCCAAGTTTAGAAACAATCTCCCCCCCCCCCCCCCCCTTTACTATTGCCCGTAAGTTCACGAAACTCTGGCCAAGAACAGTCTCTCGCTTTTGTTAAGAAGTCTGTGAAAAGCTAAGAGTTGGGATGAGGTTAGGAGTGAGAAATTAAGATGCTTCCCAGAAATCCAGGCAAGGATTTTGTGAAGTGAGGATAACGAAGTTAGAAATAGAAATGGCAGGGACAATTAGGAGAGAGGCTCTAATACACTAGAAACCTCACAGTTGTTCTTGATTGTATTACATTTTATTGCACTGTTGCTGTACATTAAATCATCTAATCCATCCTCTGCCCTGTGCAAGAAGAAATGGGTAAATGAATGGGATATTGGCAATTAATAACATTTTTCTGTTTATAGTACCACCAACCTCTGTAAGAGATCGCTAGGTGTATTTTACACAGCTAAGAATAATAACATTATGACTATGGGGATAGTTGCTTTGTAACTCAACTCCAAGGAACAAAAGAGGCAGCATCCAGAAGATTAAGCTTCACAGAAACCCACCACATGTCTTAGGGCTTGGATCTCCATGGTGCTGAGCATCTCCTGGAAAATGCTGAAAATCCTCACTCACTGAATGGCAGCTGAGATGTCTCATCGCATTTGGGGAGGTGTGAAAAGTGGCTTTCAATAATGGGCTCTTAAAGTACAAGGGTGGGGAAGCAATACAGTAGGACCCCCTGCCTTAAAATACAAAGCCCAGGACTTCTCTCAAGGAATGTTTGCTTCCTGCCTCCCTTTGTTTCCCTGGATCTTACCAATTCCTATATTCTTCTAGATTCCTCAGGTTGGAAGTGTCTTGATAAATAAAAACTGGAAGGTAGGAACATTTTCAGACAAGTTTGTTGTCTCTAAACTATCATGTGATCAGGCTGCAGCTGTTGGTTTGTAATTTCTGTTACTGGGTGTTCATCAAGTGGTTTGTAAGAAATAAAAATTGGCCTTTTCTCTTCAAAACCTGATGATGTACATATTTCCCCAATGTAAATTCCTCCACTCTGCTTCTCAAAAACAGCCATCATCATCTGCACCTCTCTGCAGTGCTGAACAGTGGGGGGAGTTTCTTTCAAGTCCATTACCGTCTCTCCAGAGTGATAGGGCTATTTTGCATTCCCCAACACTTCATCATGAAGCACATCCAGGAGGATTTTCAAAGTGCCTGCTAGTCCTGGATTCCTTGGATCTGGCTCCCCTGAGCTGGATGCCCTGAATGGCCTGGTTTCCCAAATGGTCAGAACAACTCTGATAATTCTATTTGTGTTCATGATGTCTGAAGGCGTACACAAGGAGCATCATATGACACATGAAGACAGAGTACCATACAGAGCATCTGTCCATTATGGTCTGTGCAGTTCTTTATGCCAAGAAGTGAATGAATATATGCAATTTCACCTCCAATGTTTGTAAGAAGGAGAAAAAAGATTCCCTCCTTTTGGAAGAGGAGCTCACTGGTGTAATTCAGGGCTAAATCCTGCCTGATGTTGAGCATTTCTGCTTGATTCATCCCGATGCTTTGCAGCATCCTTCCAGTCCATTCTCAGCCTCCCTTTCTCCCACGTTCACGGGCCACAAACTCTCCGTTTCCTCTGAATGTGGATGAATTGGGACAGGAGCTCACTCTGCCCTGGATGGCGTTGCAGAACAGCGTTTCTTTGGGCTTCCTCTCACTTTTGTGAGAGCTGCCATCCTGCTTCTCAGTGAGACTACCAGGGGAAACTAATAATGCTGTTACCATTTTTTCCTCTCTACTTGTTTAACTGACAGAAACCCACGTCAAGCGTTTGTGTATCAGTACACCCCTTAATGGCTTGTGCTTCTCTCCTAGGAAGCTGCTAGATGAGCCAAACGCACTCTAATTTAGCGTTTTCTTGTTAAACAGGATATTTGTGGGCAGAAAGTGGCAGGTGCGCCTGGGAGGCCTGGCGCAGCACGGCGCAAGGAGGGTGACGGCGGGCGGCTGCGGCACCGCACGACTGCAGCTGTTGACCCTGGGTGCGAAGCCTCGGCCGCCAGTGCTGGCAATCCTAGCCTCGACCAGCAGTTACCAGTCAGGAATAAGAGAAAACAGTTATTTTTTTGGCACCCTAGGTGCGGGCACGCCTGCGTGACCCTACGAGGAAGCTGTATTTCGAGCGGAGTGGCGGCAGGACTGCAGGGCTCCGGCCGAGCACCCTCGCTTCGGGGCTGGGAGGCCGGGCCGCCAGCTGTGTCACACGAAAACATCCTCCCCGTGACAAAACGCTGCCCTGACCCGCGCTGCGCGGCCACCCCCCGCACCGCTCAGCCGTGCCGCCCGTTAGGGCGGATCTGTGAGGGGCCCGCTCCCGGTACGGGCTCCCACGCCGCGGAGCCGCTGAGAGAAAACGCCCCGAAAGAGGCACTGAGCCCCCCGGCATCGCCCCGGCCCGGCCGGGCTACGGCCCCGGCTCGCCCGCCCGCCCTCTGCCTCAGCCGCCGCCGCCGCCGCGGGGGAGCTGTCGGGCGGTGCTGGGGGCGGGGGTGGGCGGCCGCAGCCCGCCTATCGCGGCGGCTGGGTACCGTGACGGACGCGCGGGGCGCGCAATGAGCGAGGCGCTGTCGCTGGGAAATGCAGGCTCGGCCGCGGGTCCTGGCCAATAAGAGGCCCCGGGGGCGGGCCGCGGGCGGGGCGGTGCGTCCCGCCCCCGCGGTGGTGCGCGCGGCCGAGGCGGAGAGGTGGGAGCGGGCGCCGCCGCCGCCTGCTCGGGCTGAGCGGCCGCGGGGCCGGGCACAGCGGGCAGCCCACCGGGACGGCACGGACGGGACGGGGACGGGCCTCCGCCGCCGCAGCAGCAGCAGCCGCCGCAGCCATGGATCACTACGACGACCCGCAGCAGACCAACGACTACATGCAGCCGGAGGAGGACTGGGACCGGGACCTGCTCCTGGACCCGGCCTGGGAGAAGCAGCAGAGGAAGGTGGGCGCACCTCACCCCCTTCCCCTCCCCTCACACACACACCGCGGGGCCGCCGGGACCCGGCCCCGCCATCCCCGCCGGTGCGCGCCTGGCCGGGGGCTGGCGCTGCGCGGCGTGGCGTGGCGTGGCGTGGCGAGCCGGCGGGGGCGGGTGGAGCGGGCAGGTGATGGCGGGGCCGGGAGGGAGGTGCCGCGGCGGGTGTCCCCGTCCCCCCCCCCCCGCGGCAACAGATGTCCGCCCTGTCACCGGCACCCGGCCCGCCACGGCGGGCCCGGCCCGCAGGTGCGCCCGGGCGGAGCCCCCGTGGGCTGTGGCGGCCCCCCCCCCCCCTCCCCTCCGCCCCCCCGCCGCCGCCCCCTCGCCCCGCCCCGCCCCCCGCCCGCCGCGGCCGCGGTAAGTAGCTTCTCGTTTGAATGGTGTGGTTTAGGGCAGGGCTTGCGCGGAGCTCATGTCCAAAAATGGTAACATTCGGCCCTTTTTTTTAAACCGAAAGGGTGGTGTCGGGGAGGGGAGCTCAGGAGGAGCTCCAGCCTCGCCGCTCTCTAGTTATTTTTTTTTTTTTTCCCTTCTCCTTTAAACCAAAAGCATCCTGTATTAGATCACTCAGGAATCCTAATCCCCGAAACATTTCCGTTTTAGTCACTTTATCAGGCAACAATAAAGCAGAATTCGAAACAACGCTCGTGCTGAACACGGCAGGGGCACCTCGGGGTGCAGCAGGCTCCCGCCGCTCTTCCCAGCCGGTCACTTGTTCGCTCCGGGCTCGCGTTTTGGATCGTGCCTTGCTCTGCCTCAGCTGCGAGGAGGCGGGAGAATCCCCAAACCCTCCGTGCTAGAGGGGAGGATACTGCTTGTTTATGCATAGATGATATAGTAATATATATAACGTGGCCCTAGGTGCGGGGCCTCCTGTAAGGAGCTGGGAGTAACTGGGAAGGAGGGCACAACAGTGAAAAGACTTTTCTTCCTCTTTAGCTTCTCTGCTTCCAGGTGAAGAGTTTTCAGGTTCTCCTGTTCATAGCTGTCTGAAATGGTGCCACTCAGAAGTCTTTCCACTGGAGTCTGATGAGTTATTTGAAGGTGATAGCTATAGAGCTGCTATCAGTGGTTTCCTTGCTTGGAGGGACTGGGGTGGTGAGAGTAGACAGCATGAGAATTAAAGCACACAAACAAGGGCGTTTAGTGGAGAAAGAGTTGATGGCAGTGATCTTATATTTCAACAAAGGAGAAAGAGGAATGTAATCTTGGGGGTGGTGGGGGGTGTGAGTGCTGGATGGCGTATCAGAAGCCAGGGCTCTACTCCTTTGAGGAGGGAAGCTTCTTCCTTTTCAAAAGATCTGCCTGGCCGTGATCTGTATCTCCAGTTGTACGCCTATATCTGGCCAATACATCTAGAAACGGCCAGTGGGGCCCAGAGTGAGATGGGCAGTATTGCTCACAGGTTGTGAGGGAAAATGATTGTCATGCCATGGGGCTTTTTGCCTTTCACAGTGCAGGGTGAGGCAAAATATCTTGTATGTAGTGGGACACTGGCTTGGTTGTCAGAAGCAGGAGCTGAACCTTTGAATTAAAAAGAAGTCCCAAACCCCAGGTTGTGGTACATGCTGTAAAGTCTTTTAATATTACCACCTTCCAGGAGATTTTAAGTCCTCTTGGTCCTATCACAAGAGGGGGACAGAGAGCTACTATGTTAACTTGGGTTACTTGTGCAGAGGAGGGGAAACGCCAAGAGGGAGTTTTAAGGAATTAACACATCTGCTTCAAAATAATCCAAGCTAATTTCTTTCGATGGTCAACCACTACCAGTTGAATTTGATGTGATGGCTCTTCCCAGTTGCAGCCTGTCAGGCTACTGCCCCCTCAGAGGGATCGATGACTGGACCCCAGCCTGGGCAGGCTGTGCAGATATTGAGGGACAGTCTTGTTCCCCTCCCCAGGGTCTGAATGTGACCAAAAGCCCTGTTGGGGTCTTGGGGCTTGCTTCCTTCTTAGGTGGGGAGATAACTGTCCACCAAGCATAAGCCTGCGTTGTATGGTGTAGTAAAGCTGTCACCCCTTCTTACCTGTGAAATGAAATCGTTGCAGTAATGAAAGCTAAATGTTCATTACTGTATGCATTAGTTAGTAGCTTACTAAGGTGAACAGGAGAGATTCATGCCTCCCAAATATTCCTTTAGGGTCTCTTCAGGCTCAGTCTTTCCTGGTTGACTCATGTGGTTTAGGTTTTCCTTCACCTAAGGAATAGCTAGAGAATTTCTGACAGAGGAGATCTGCCTGATTTAAGTACTAAATCAGGCAGTACAAAATCTGATTTAAGTACCACCAAATTATTGTTGTTGTTATTATTTATAGCACTGAGGCCAGCCAGTGAGGCAGACTTGAAACTTTCGTGCTCAGGCCCTCTCTGGGAGGGGAGACAGCATGTCTAAAGTGGTGGCACGGCCAGTAATCCAGTGAGCAAATGTCTGTGTGAGAAGTGGCCGTGCCTTGCTGGCCATTTCCAGCTCAGCCCCTTGTGCCCCAGCTCAGTAAGGCCCTGCAGGCTGGGGGTAGCTGTGCCACAGTGCTGTCCTGTGTGGCTTTGTGCAGCTGGAACTAATTGAGACTTGGGAAGCAAACAGTTTAGAGATGTTGCTCAAAGATGAATTGAATCCAGCCCCCCTTCTCCTGGTTGCATGGGCTCAGCAGAGCTCATGGCAGGCGTCGGAAGCGGGAAGATCTGATTTTTAGTAACGGCCTCAACAGGCGCGCTGTAAGGACAAGTTTGCTGAGTTTTTGGGAGCTGGTTCACAGGTTTCCTACCTGCGCTGAGAGACAGATATGACAGCCTTCACTGTCTGGGATGGTGCTTGAGATATGATCTCATGAGCTGCTTTGAGATGGGTAAATAGGTGAGCTGCAGAGTGAATTTCATATTTGCAGGGTGAAGCTTGGCATCTTGAACATGATACAGAGAAGAGACACTGGTCTCGCACCTCTTCCCACCTGCCCCTTCCTGGGAAGTTACTGTTTTACAACGTAGGGATAAAGTGACAGTTCTTGGGAGGAAGGCGGCTTTCCATGTGAAGCCTATTTTTCATGTCTATCAGAAGAGACTCTAAGAGGTTTTAAAGAGCTCGTCACAGCGTTGCTATGCATAAGTGGCAAAAAATACAATGCACAGAATAAATTCAGGTACTTCTCACTTGATATAAGCCTCTACACAGCCTTTTGTGCAGGAGCAGGGGGTCTCTTTTGCGGATTAAAATACTTTCCCCTTTGCACTGTTGAACTCCTCTCAGTAGTTTGTTCTAACAGCCTTTTCTTTCCTCTCCTTCCTCTCTTCTTTCCTGTCTGGAGTCAGGCCTCAAAGTAGCGCTAGCCAAGGCATAACAAGATTGATCCTACTGTTTCCCAGTGTTATAAAGCAAAACATGCTGAAAGGCATTGCAACAGTCTCACCTAGCTGTTGAGATAGACAAGCTTGCCATGTAGAAAGTATGTATGTGGGTGTTTATTGGTCAAGAGATTGTGACTTGTGCCCACAAGGACGTTTCTCCCTCTTGATGACAGATGGCCAGCTGCAGTGTTCAAACTTTTCCTGAGTCACCCTGGGGGCTTTTGGTGAAGGAGCTGGATTTGCCCTTGAGGGACTGGGTGAGCCACTTGGTGCTCAGCATGCCTGGCTTTTCTTCACAGGTGAGGCAAAGGGTAGTGGTGAGAAGGACAACCTCCTGCCACCGCCTCCCAATTGTCCCAGGGAGGTCAGGAATGACACTGGGGTGAAGCTGGCACTGCTTTGGGGTGCTGGTAGGGGTCAGCACTTAGGCCCTGCATGCAGCAGGCTCTCCTGTTGGCCACTCTTGTTTCATGAACTGGTTGCTCAAGGTGCACCTTGTTCAGCGTTTATTTTAAAATCTGGCCTGAAGCAACTTGTCCAAACTGTAGAGCTGGGTGGGAAACTTTAAATGCAGAATTGCTTTCTGACCTGCTGTCTTGACAACATGAGTAGGAGGCAGTGTTCATTTGCAGCATGTAGAAAACAGCCATATACAACTGAAATGCTGTAAGGAATGATAGTAATGCTTTTCTTTAAAAAAAAAAAAAAAAAAAATTGCCTTTATCCAGTGCTGCTCTGCCTCACCAGGTTGGCGTTTCTGTGGCAATGTGGCAGTAAATGATATCTCTGGCTGAGAGAACTGCACTGTTCAGATTTATGGTGCTGCTGAAGCAGTGATAGCACAGACTTTGGGAGCAACTTTTCTGCTCTAAAGAAGTACTTACTAAGTACAGTTATTCATGAACTTACAGAAATTCCCTGTTAGAAATGGCAGACTCCCAGAACCCCTCTCGCTACTCTGTGCCATGCACTGCATGTAAAGATACACATAAATACAAGAGTGATTCCATAACCTAAAAAGCCATGGGTCTCACAGCCCTATTGTGTCTGCATCCAACAGGTCTTATTGCTCTTGTTGTTATTTGAATTTTGCTGTGCTAATCACCTTTCTGTTTGAGGTGGGGTTGTTAATGATAGAAAGTACCTGCTAAACAGAGCTCAGGTCCCTCATGGAAACACCCCACCTCCAAGCCTGCTGGTAGCATGCTCAGATCAGGTGGTATGAGTGTGACTAATATCTCTGACAAAATGTAAAAGTCACAATCACAGCTTCCTTTTCCCTTGGTTTGAGTGTCCTCTTGTCCAGACAGGGTCTATTTTGAGAAGGGTGTCCAGATTTCCAGAAAGCTACAATTGTGGTGGCTGCTGTGGACCCACACAAAGGTGTGATACCACGCCTAATCTGTAGTTTGCTAAAATTTTTTTCAGCACTATCATAGATTCAGCCTTGAGGTAAATAAATGTGCATTGTTGGTGAATGTATAGCACTGGGTCCCTTTGCTCCCACTGTGAGTGACACTGCATAGTACTCGATGGGCCATAGCAAGGGATGGTCCTTGCATGGTCTTTGTAGTCTGGGTGTGCTGTAGGGAGGGTGGTCCTGATGCACCTGAGGGTCCTCTGTGCTTATTTTGCACCGACCAGTATCGATACAGAAGCAGAATAGTGAAATTTGGAAGGCTGCTTGCTTAGCTACTCTCTTACAGTCAAAACAGGCAGGCAATATAGGTCACCAGATATCTCTTATCTTTCAGATCAAGTTTTTGTTGTTTAACATAGGTAGCTTATTGCCAGATACTTGCTCTTCAAAACATTAAACTCAAAAGTTGCTGTAGGGGGGCTCTGGAAGTGTCTGGCTTTGTAGATCAGTTATTCATCCTTGAGTGTGGGAGCTGCCTCATACTTTCTGTGATCAGGTTTCATCAGGATGTGCGCTTGTGGTTTTTTTAACAAGAACATGATTATGCATTGTAACCTCTTCGTGCATGATGAATGAGGCATGTGCACTTTGCAGTGACTTATCCGCCTATTCAGCATCCTATTTAAGGGGGGGAGGCTAAAGAGAAAGCAGGCATGGGTTAAAAAGGAGACTGCACATTCTTTGGAGGGCTCTATAACAGATCCCAAGGATCAACTCATGAGAACACAATACTCACCAAACTGTATTGAACTGTTCCTTCTCCTAATCCTCTAGGGAAGGGTGAAACACCTCAAAGGCATCCAGCTACCAGCCCAGTGATGTAAAGTCTGTCTGTCTGGGGAATTTCTTGCTGACTGCTTCAGGCAACCAGTTTAAATTCTTGTGTACGTGATTTGGTAATGATGATTTTGCCGTGCATAAGTGCAAAGGCTAGAGAGGGTAATGTTTTCCTCCCTGACTGCTTGCAGTGCTCAGTGGTATAGCTTGGGGCATCTGGCATGCCACGTAGGGCATCTTGAAGCAGAAGCTGTTTGGAAACTTCAGTTTTCTTGGCTGTCTGGTGAGAACTTGTCCCCTTAGAAGGAAGCGGGTGCTTTTGTATGAGGTGGTGTTTGTCTGGCTATGAAATTCAAGTGTAACTGGATGGTACTGTGAGAATGTGGGCTGGTAAACCTGTTCAGTAAAAGTGTTTGTGAACACTGGGATCACATTTTTAGAAGCCATCTGTGTTACGGCGGAGATCCAGTGAATGGTACCTGCTCTTCCCAGCACTGAGGTGACCACCATGAATGTTGGTAATACACTCCCCAGCTGCTCCTGCTGTAGGCACCTTGCTCTTCTCATGTATACTGTGTGAGAGGTGCAGTTCTGCAGCCTAACATGTCTCATGCATTTTTAACTGCAGGAGGAGCAGGGTTCACTTGGCCTCCCCAGCCAGGTTGTGAGCCTATGTGCTTTTCTGTGCCACCTCATTGGGATGCACTTAAGACTTTGGCCTGGAATTCCTAAGGTTGGCACAAGCAGCAGCGACAGAGATGGTGAAAACTTGCATGGCTGTGTGCTGGGGAAGGACTGAGAGCATCTTCCAGCTGCCTGTGGATTATCACTGTTGTGCCTGACGCTTAGGCTGTTCTCTGGGGTGCACTTACACTAGCAGAGGATGGCTGTGCTCTTTCTGATGATGAGGTGCAGAAAGCAGTCACTGTAGAAAAGAGGCTGGAGAGCTGTCTGGGGAAACATTGGGAAACTGCTAAAATACAACACATACAGTGGACTGGTCTCACTTTAATGTGTTGCATCTGCCCCAGGGGCTTGCTGGATGTATTGCTGTGATTTTTAGAGGTATTTTGTACAGTCTAAGCAATGGTGTTTGAGGAGGATGGGGGACAGAGTTCAACAGAGTTTACTTTTCTTTTATGTAAGAACATAAAACTGATTTCTTGCTGTGTGTGACTACCGGAAACATGATGGTTACCATAAGGAATGTGTTTAGCATCACCTACAAATCTTGTATAGCAACGTAAAACCCTCTCATCCCCTCAAAGCCATAGGTGAACTGTGCATTTGGGGGGGGGGAAAACACGTGTGTAGTATGCTTGGCAACTGCTAGGTGGGAAAAACATGACTTTAGCAAGAAAGGCTGAGAGTCATCTTTTCTTTGTAGAGTCATACGATTTGCTCTAACTCTGGGATTTTGGGACTGAAGCATGTTACGCGGAGCTTGGATCTGTTGGGATGAATTGGTGTAGAGGGGTGAGATAGGCTTGGCAGCAGCAGGACTTTCTGTCTGGTGGTAGTCATGCCAGAAAAGTCTTAGAGAAGTCTGTGGAGCGACCTGCTGCTTTATTTTGACCCCAGCATGTGAGACTGATGTACATGTTCTCAACAGAGTCACCCAGATTCTGGAGACAGAACTGGGGACTTCTTGGGCCAACCCAAAAGATGCTTAAGTGAGCAAAACGACTAGCATTAATATGATTAGCAAAAAAATCTCACTTCCTGTTCCCCTCCCGTCATTGCCTTCCCTGCTCTCATTCTCCCACTGCATGAGAGCAGAACTTGGTCATAGGATGTTTGTGGTGTGGCCTGGTGCCAGTTTAACCTCTTGGCTCCCTATTAGGCAGTAAAGCAGAACTGTTTTTTACCTGTGTTGGTTTCCCGTTGTTGTGTCTTTCCTGCTCAGCTGGCAATGTGTGTATCCTATTGGTAAGGGCTGGGTCAGGCCTTTGCAAGCCAACCTTTGTACCAGTACTGCAGCTGGCTGACCTCAGGCTTTTACCTGCAGTTGTCCTCTCTTCTCCTTCTTCCAGATCTGTTGCTGCTTTGAAGCTCTACAGCATGAACAAGGCTCTGCAGAGACCTTCTCCACCCTCAGTGCACTGAAACAGCTCCCATTGACAGGGCTGGGGTATGCAGGAATAAACAGAGGGGGGTTTGGTGTCTCATCCAGATGAATCTTTGATTTGTCATTCTACCTATGTAGACTGAAAGCCTCCTGGAAATGTGGTGATCCCTGTGGTGTGGGAAATAACAGCAAAACTGGCCTTTCCATTGTATTAGAGCCAAGATGGGAAGTGCTGGCAGGTGAAAAGGCGCTGTCTTGGCTATTAACACTCACTACAGTGGACACCACTGATGTGAGTCTCCATATATCACCTGTCTGTTGCTCAGACTGGAGTGGTTTCAGGCAGGTCTCTGAAGGCCAGCAGTACAGGGCTTCTGGGCAATCTTACAGAAACACAGCAGTGTGGATAGTTGATAGGCAGGTGAGGCTGCAGGGCAGACTTCTTAAGCAGCAACTTCTTCCACATCCACTGAGATGGTTTACGTGGTCAATGGAAAGGCAGGGATGACTTAATGTATCAGCTGGTTGCTTCTTGGGCAGTCTGCTTGACTTTGCAGTGACTGTGCATTGCTGCGGTGTAGGGCCTGCCCTTCAGGATAGCACAGTTAGGCTCTGCTCGTGTGTCCTTTGCACGGTCCACATTTTCAGAGGGAGCCCTTTTATCCCTGTGCCACACAGCACAGTGTGGATGGGCAGCCCGTTCGCTCCGCTCCTTCCACGAGCAAGTGCTCAATCACCAGAGAGGTTTCATGCAAAATACTCATGCTTCCTTTTACAATACTGCAGACAACTCTTGCGTCCTACAGAGGTGCTGAACCAAGGCCAGTTGGCAGCGGAGGAAGGACTTCTGCTTTCCATAGCCTTTGGATCAGCAGCCACTTGCTGCTCCTCGCTGCAGCATATGATCCTAAGTACTCAAACTTCACCGCTGCTGTAAATGGAAGTTGCGCTGTTACATCTTTGCTCCAGGAACTGGCCCGTAAAGGCCTCTGAGAGATGAGGGAGAGTGAGAGAACCATACATGGGTCTCTCTGCATCCTAGCTGAGTTCTCTTTTCTTCATCATGGAAAGTGATGTGTACATCCCAGAGCCCTTTTTCCTGGCCAGATTCCTTGGCTCTATAGCAGCTGAGTTTCTCTTGCTACCCAGTGTACACCTGTGATTCCCCTCAGTTTATTTAAATCTACCCTTTAGTAGATGATGAGTTAGTTCTGCTACTTAAATGTATTATCCCCAAGAAAACCTTAAAATTTGGCTCCAGAGGTGGAAAAAAAAAAAAGCAAGTTAATTCATTTCCTAACTACTAAACAATGCCAAAGAAAGGACACTTCATTTAAAGCTGTTTAGACCACATCTATGCCAGGGTTTATCACAACGGAAAATACTTAATTTCCTAAGGAAAACTTTGATTGCAGCCGAAAACAGTTCCAGCTTTTTAAGCATATTTATGCTTCCAGGTGAGTTTCCTACATGTCTTATCTGGTTTGGGAGATGTGGAGATCTCCCGCCGATGAGGGAGGGGAGAGCAGTAGCTCAGATGCAAGGGCGTGGTGGGAAGAGGAATGTGGGGGTACGTTTGTTCAAGCCTCTGCCTTCCGCCTTCCCTCTGGCTCTGCTCGAGGTGTTGCTGTGCAGAAGGAGCATCTCCAGAGGAAGCGTCGGACGCGTCGGTCTTGGCCACACCTGGCTCCACACACAAAGCGAGACCTTGTGCTTCATCAGTGCTTGCTCATCAAGCACCTTTTGGCAGTGGCATTTGCAGGCGGCTGTGCTGCATAGAGAGGGCTGGGTGGGGGCAGCGGGGGAGTACATTCATGAACATGAACCAGTCTGTTTCAAAATGGCTAACGCGTGGAAACTTGCTGTTTCCCGAGGGTTTTGTTGGGCCGTTGGGGAACCCTGGCCAGGGATGAGACTATTTCCAGCTGTGGTGAGCCAAGTGTGAACTCACTCTGGGCAAGATGCCCAGCTCTACTGGTTTTCTCCTGCCAGAAATCCTCACCCTCCAGCCAGCGATACCAAACTCAGTTTCTGCCAGTCCTCAGCTGAAGACCTCTGAAGGGAGAGGAGAACAAGGAGACCAAGCAGAGCAAGATACTGCTGAGGAGGGGGTGAGGGGAGGCACTGAAGAGCTTGCGCAGGGGTCACAATGGTGGGGTGTTGCCACCGAGGGGTGGCTGTTGTGGGTGAGGGCTGGCGAGGGGTACAGGGACCTGCTTTTTCTAGGGCAAGTGGAGAGGGAAAAGTAGGTGGTGGGGGTGCAAGGAGTTGGCTTTCCTTGGTTAGGCAAAGCTACCCAATCTGCAGGGATGTATTGCTGGCGGTACCATCAGGGTAGTCATCTGGGAATGAGTGTTGTTCCCTTCATTGTGGTTTCAACACACTGGGGATTTCTTCTGTAAAATAAGATATTCCTTTCCTTTTCTGTAGAAGGTGCTGAAGGGCAGAAGGTGCCCTTCAAGGGGGAGGCTCTGCATTTGGGACCTCTTGCCCTCCACAGAAAAGGCATGGCTGCAAAAAACTTCACTTTCCAGAGCTGGCAGTCCTTCTTGTTGTGGCCTCTGTGCATTGGGATAGGAATTCTTGCAGGCATCCATTGGTCCAGCTGCTTTTCTGCAAAGACTGCTCTGCAGTCAGATGCTGTGGAAGAATAAGGAGATGTGTGAGAGTGAAGTGTGCAGGGACCCTCCCTGCATGTTCCTTGTATGGATTTTTAGCAACTGGAGGGACTAAGGGATTAATGCCTGATACTGTGGTCTTTCCAGTGCTGGCAACAATTGCTAGTGAAAGGAAATTTCTAGCTGCACTTTCTGGTGAGTGCCTTTGGATCCTGATCCTGTGAGTGTTTGCATTCGGCTGTTTGGTTGGAGCTAGCAGGTCTCTGTTAAAGAGTTTCTAAAATGCCTGTAGTCACAACTCCTTGCATGCTGAAACAAAGCATCACAAGCATGATACTGTGTTGGTAACTTAGCACGCACACACCTGCCTGCATCATGTTTTCTGAGTCCAGTCATGCAGAGGTGTTGGAGTTGACAGGGCCAGCGTATGAACAGGACACTTCTGTTCCTGCAAGCGCACCTCCTCCAACACTGAGAATTTTTATGTGCCAGCGTATCATTCAGTGACATGTTAGACTGCTCCTTGCTGTTGCAGCCCATTGGAAATGGTCTGACCCAGCCAGCTACTGACAGCCTCCTACAGGGTGGACCGCTGAAAGCTGTTTCCATCCTAGACCCAAAGGAGTATTTCCCTCCCCTTCCTCTAATGGCTTATTTCTTTAAAGCTGTTAACTGGCCATAATCCAATCATTACTACTGTAATTAGTGAACTGCTTACAGTAACTAAAACACTTGAAGCGTTATATCCTCTGTGTTTGTAGAGCTTGGAACAACTTTTGCCTGCAGTCCTGTGAGAGGTGATTACTGCTGATGGCCCAGGGGTGGGTGCAGGGGACACAGGGCAAGCCTGGCACAGGCCATGTTGCCTCTTGTGCCAAGCCCCAGCTGGTGCCATGTGGGCTTCCCATAGCACGGAGAAGCTCAGGAGCCCCATGGAGGTGAGCTAGTGTGCCCAGCTCATGGTGATCTCCTGCTGCCCTTTTGTCAGAAAGGAACCTTCTCTTTGCAAGCTGTGTCAGAGGACACTGGTGCTGGGTGGAACTTGCAGGGCAGCTGGTGGCATTGATGTATTGGTACTTAACATTTGGTTTATTACGTGGCAGAAAATCCCTACGTTGCAGCAAGCTCAATGTCTCCTCTTGCTGTCAGAGTACCCTCTTGTCTCTGTGCACAGTGTCTGTCCTCTCTCCCCGCCCACCAGATTACTAACTTCATAGGCAAGGCCAAGAGACTTCAGCTCCTCTCCCTGCAGATTCATTCTGCAGGACTTGGGGTTTCTAAGCAGAGGCATCCCTCTGCTGCATTCTTCAGCCACTTCTCCTTTTGGGACCAATGAGCCTGGCTTTCCTGAAGGTTTCTCCTGCTCTCCCCTTCATAACCTGACAGGAGGACAGTACCAGCATGCTTATCTCCCTCCAGCCTGTGTTCTGCTTCCTCATTTTTACCTCCTGAGATGAAGCTGCTTGTAACTCAGGCTCTTCCTTCTTGGGGAGGAGGAGGACTGTGGTGAGCAGCAAGTGTGGGTAGCTTTTAAAGTAGAGAGCCCTGTTGGTTGAGAAGGGGTGAGGGTGGGTGAGTACACGCAACTGCAGCAAGCAAAGGTCCCACAGTGGTAAAATACCTAGCTGCCAGCCATCAGTTGGCAGGCATGCTGTACTCAGCAGCCAAGTAGGGTATTCATTTGCAGTATTTGGCCTGTGATGGGGTCAGAAAAATGAAAAGTCTTTTTGGCCCGAGGACAAGTTTTTTTTTAAAACAAACAAACAAAACCACAAAAAACCAAAACAAGAAAACAAACAACCAAACACCCTCCCCCACCCACCCCCAAACTCACCCTCATCCCAAAACCCACTCCCATTACAGGGTTTTCATTTTGCTCTTGAGCAATTATCGTGCAGTTTTCCCAGGCTTCATTCCTGCGTGGTGCTGGGCAATAGAGGTGCTATAAGATGTGCAGTCTGCATCATGGCCCCTGGCAGCTGAAATGAATAGAGAAACAACCTCTGAGTATCCATATGCTCTGGATTTAGCTTAGGAGGGGAGAGATGTTCTTACTCCTCTGGATCTTGTGCATGCCGTCAGCCTCTGCCCTGGCTGTCTATATACTTACCTTATTGCCCCTGCTGTTGTCACTGAGTTGCATGAAAGATTTAAAATGTACTTGTTGCCATGGAGGTCAGAGTGGTCAGTAAGGTGAGGAGGAAGTCCTAGAGTGCCAGTGGCCATAGATCTATGTGGTGGGCGCCGTGATGTGCCAAGATCTCTGCTTGAGGGCCTGAGCAGAATCTGCCTGTTGCCTTGCACTCTGCCTTTGCAACTATCTGTGTCTTCCTGCAGTCTCTTGCCATGCTTGTAGCCTGCAGGGTAATGGGGGACAGGGACAGTGTTTCTGCCCTGTGTTCATAGACCACCCTGCACCAGAAAATTCGGATCTGTGAGCATGGTTCCCAGATGCTGCAAGGCCACAAGCACTGAAGAGATAACTGACTTTAAATGGACCCTTTTTTTTTTTTTTTTGAACTTGTAAGTGTTATCTTAAGACCACATAAAAGTTGCTTCCCTGTTTGTGGTAGTTGCTTACAATCAAAGAAATTACTTTCAATTTCATGTTCTTCTGCACTAGCACCTTGTGTTTGACTTGTTGGTGGTTTTAGGTACTGGTGCAGCTACTATCAGCACACCCTGCTTGAGTGCTTCCCAGTATCTGCTCAGGTTGAGGTTTAGTAATAGACTGCTTTAGAGTGGTGCTTCTGTATTTCTGTCATCTTTAGCTTCAGATGTCTGCTTTCAGCATATTGCTACAAAATTGCAAGTATAGATGTCCCTTTCTCCACACCCTTCCAACTCTGCTAGTGTAGTACAGCAATATTGGGTAGTGAGTTTCTGATGTGGGCGTAACCAAAGAGAATACAATCACCAGCATACTATTTTTTGTTAAATTTTGCTTTGAGTTTAAAGCCTCCGATGGTACTCCTTGATATCTCTTTTTCTGCCTATGTTTCCCTAACCCAAATTCTCCCTCTTCGTCTTCTCCCTTTCTTTGCCCTGCCTTCGTTAATCGGAGCTGGGAAGGGAAATCTGTGTTCCCATCTTGCTCTGCCATTGTGTTCAGTGATCTCGCATGTTTTGGGTTGAAGATTGCTGTTCTGCTTAGGTGGGTTGCTGGCTTTTGTGGTCTGATACAATAACAAAATGATGCGGTGCTGGAAAGAGCCTTTGAAACTTTTTGTTAGTAGGTTTTTAATAATAATCTTAATCTCTTTCATGTAGAGACTATTTTGGTGGTGTCCGCTTTCCTTCAGAGATTATTTGGAAGTCCCCCGCTGGCAGTGGACTCCAGCAGCCCCTGAGCAAACCATGCTCTGCTTCTGAGCAGGGCAGCAGCAGAGAGGCTTGAGGTAGGGGAGTGTTTGCACTGGGCACAGTTAGGCTGTGGGAATCGAAGGTGTAGATTCGGCCTGCACAGCCCATCCAATGGAACAGCTCTCTAGGCAAAGAGCAAAGCTCTTCATCAGTGCCAGGTTGCAGTATGCAGTAAGGTGTCCTTTGGATAAGTGTGCCTCTGGGTGTGAGTACTGTCCTGACGCTATAGCAAAGAGTGAGGCATTGGCAAAACTCGCTTGGGTTTCTGTTCCCCTCTGACCTTGTGGATTGGTAAGTCTCATTTTCCTATGACTTCTTCTCATGTGAACCCTTAACAAGGTTTGGTAAGAGTGCTTATTTGTCATGAAGTTGCAGTGCACCAGAACAACAACCACCCTTCCAATCTTAGTAGAAGAGAATAGACTAGTCATGCCTGTTTCTATCAAACTAACTGGGGCTTAATTTACCCCCCATTCGCTACTTGCTTTGCCTTTCCAAGAAGATATGAATGGGCAAAATATTTTACATACGTGTATTGGGGATGGCATACTCCAGAGTTCTTGATGTAGTTTATGTAGCACTTTTCTGCCTTTTGGCTAGTAAACTTTGGTACTTCTGCAGCCTTACAAAACGAGTGAATAAATGTATTGTGTAATTGCAGTCTGTAAAGTGTATTCTAGACAGTTTGCCAGAGGGTGACATAAGGTATATTCAAATTGGCAGTCCCTGATGATTCTAAAGGCCTGCCAAAATCTTACGTTTTGCACCTAATTTATTTAAATTTTGCATTTGTGAGTGCTGAGTGTTCTCTCTTCATTGATTTACTTGGAGCAAGACTCACTCCTGATGCAGTTTCACAATCTTCAATCCAGTCTGACTGTGTACTGTCACTGCTTCTCAGTTGGATGCACCTGTGATCAGTACCTGCACACGCTATGGAAAAGTGAGTTTTCAGCCAGATGAGAGTTGATCCTGCTGAGCCTAAGATTAAGAGAAGGAGGAGGTGGCAGGGTGGGCGAGGTGAAGGGCAAGTGCAGGGTGGGACTGCCCACTTTAATGGCAGCTTGTCAACAAAGTGATCAATGCCAGCCGTGAAACCAGTCACTCAGCAATATGGTATTTGGAGCCGCAGCAAATGCAGAGGGGACCTGGCTGTGGCAGGCAAAGGAGCTTGAGGTTTGCGCTCTGTTCCAGGCGTCTGAATACCTTTTACTGGGTTGGAAAGCAAAGCAATGCTTTCTCACTTTCTTTAAGCCCTGCCCAGATTCCTTGAATTTTTGCAGCTTGGACCAGGTGATGGTTCTAGTCTGCATGTGAGAAGAATAAACTGTCCGCCAACTCTCCTTAGGTAGGAATGCAGCCTAAAACCACCTCTAGCCATGCAAGAGATCTGAAATTATGGGGGAAGGGTTTTGGAGTGGGGGAATGGAAATCTGCTTGTAAGTAATGTTGGAAGCGGTGAGAATATGCTTATGGCTTGATAGAGTAAGGGGGCTGCACTAGCAATAGCTGCCTGAGAAATAACGGGACCCCAGCTTCTCCTTCACTCTGTTGCAAGGCATAGCCTCTGCATTGCTCCAACATAACTGCTTGTGGACATGAACTGTGAGCCAGATGAAAGAACTTAATCAGTGTTAAAATTAATTTACCAAAACAAGAAGGAGAAGAGTTAAAGCTAGATAGTTCCCCACAGTGAGGGAGCAGCAGGAGAATGGGAAAGAGCTGGAGAGAGTCTAAGAGAAAAAAAAAAACCCAAACTTAACTGTTTTTGCTGTGGAAATAAATATTGGTGGATCTGTGTTCTGAACATCACATTGTCTGGTTCCCCAAGCACTGGCCCTGGACTGGGATTTGGCACCTGTCTCATTTTCAAGTCCAATGCAGTCTCCTGCCTTCTGGAAGCCAGTGCTTAATAGCTGGTCAAAGAACTGCTGTGCAGCAGCTGCTGAACTGGGAAAGAAGCTGTTTCTGTTGCCTATGCAGGAACATTAGCTGCCTCCTTTTAGGCCCTGCAGAGGTTGCCAGAGCTCAGAGCAGTTCACACAAACCCAGTTGCTGAAGCTTTGAGGAAACAAAGCTGCTCAGCAAGTGCAGTCCTTTAGCCCTCCAAGTCTGAAAGCTCAAAACCTGAAGACTTTGCCATGCTACTTTGCAGAATACCAGACTTCTTCCATGAACAGGTACTAGTAGTCTGATCCCCATCTTTAAAGAGCGGCAAGGCTGCTGTAGGCAGTTTGGGGAGCAAAGGGCTGTGCTGTGGGTTGGCTCCTCATGCCTGGGAGCTGGTGCTTCCCTGTTGGGATAATGCAACAGGGCCGGCTGGTGCTACAGTGAGCTGAGTGGGAATCCCCTGTCAGTGGAGAGATGGTCTGCTGCAGCAGCTCCACTGATGGGTGCCTGGCTCTTTATTCCCTAGCTCTGATCTGATTTGCTTTTGCTGCCTGGTTGCTTTTCATATGGACCTGAATTGCTCTGCCAACTGTTGCTTCAAGTGTAGTTCAAAGTCTGCAGCGTAAACATGTCAGGGCTCTGTGCTGCATCTTCCTGGGGACAGCTCAGCCTACAGCAGTCCTAAATGCAGAGAAACCACACAGACAGCAGGAGACAGGCTCTAAATTATCAGGGTTGGGTTCTTAAGCATCAGGAAGTCAGAAAAAAAAGTGCTAGAGAGTAGCCTGCTAAGCAATGCAAGAGGCTTAGCTGTTTTGGCAGCTGAGAAGGGAAGAAATAAATTCTAATTCACTTAACAATACCTTACCTGTGTGCAGAAATGGGCTGGCTGGCTCATGGCATGGGAGACAGTCTAATGTGGAAATGACTAACTTCCTCTGGCAGTTGCCAGTGCAGTGCATAGGATGTAGGAGGTAGGATGTGAGGAGGTCCTGGGCCACTAATAAGTGTAGTTAGGCTTGTTAAGTACCAAGTTGAACTTAATGCTGTGAAAACTCCACTTACTGAGTTGGATTGCCTGATTTGTGCAGGAAGAAAATGTTTCCCTTACAAGCACAATGCTCTGTGGCCATCTGACTGCGTAAGAGGAAGGAAGAGTCCTGCAAAGGTTAGATCCTGCGTGCCTTGATGGTAGGATATGTGATCCCATGGGAGGGAAGAGGATCCCGTGAGAGAGGGGGGCTGAAATTAATTACTTACCTGGCTTCCAGCCTGCTGGTTCAGGTCATTTTCTCTTACCAAGCTGTGGTGGGTGCTGGTGTAGGGTTGCGTGGTCATAACTGCACAATACGTGTGGCAGCAGTTGAAGTGGGAGCGCAGCGTGGGATGCACTGCACCGGATGCTTGTGCAGCAGCCGCGGTGCCCCTGGGCGATGGCCAATACCTACTGTAGTGTGTAACAATCGTGTGATTGCTTGCTGAGGAAAGGGTTGGGACAACTGTGTCCTTGCTCTTCAAGCCCACCCGCTGGTTATTCAGCGTGTTGGGAGTGGGATTATTTCTTCCTGGCCCACACACAAGATCAGCTTGAGCTTCCCACTGTGGGATCTTAATTACCCATACCCTTTTCCCTGTGAAGCTGCACGTAGACCAGTGTTGTTGTTGGACATGGCCGTGGCTGGTGCCCAGTCATATGCTTGGGTCAGAGTGGGGTAGATTACCAAATAAAGCAGAATTCTAGGGGACTGGTTATGGTGGAAATCACATTCATCCTTCTGTTGTGTGGATGTGGTTTTCCAGAGGAGACAGCAGTAAGCACCAAGCTGAGGACAAAAGGCCAATCAGTCAGTGGAGACGCTGTTTTGCTGTTCCCACTGCAACTTTGTGCTGACGTGGGGCTGCCAGCAGGAAGAGGGTTAAGTGCACATATCACATGGCACAGTTCTGTTTACTGCATACTTATCATAATCGGGGCTGGCATCCAAATCCGGAAGATTAGCACTTGACCAGAGATCCTGAAACAATATGTTTCATGTTGGTATTCCTGTGAAGCTATGCAGTCTGCCATCAGCTCCCTTGCAGAGACCTGCTCGTCACTGCAGCCCTCGGAGCAAGCTATGGGGAGAGCAGAAAATGGACAGTTTTAGGAACAAAGACTGGATTGGACTAAACTGCATTTATCGTTGGTGTAAGCTTGAAGCCAGGGGAGTTTTGCCAGGAATTAACTTACGCCATAGTAACTTGATCTCTACCAAAGGAGATTCTGGCTGGACTCTGGTCTGAGATTAGTGCATGAAGCTACCCAGGATCGACAGTGACTAGTCTGGGAAATGGGACTGCCCCTTGGCGTAAGGGTTTGGATGGGTGTTGCTCAGCAATTTGGCCAGTACTGAATACAAGCAGTTGTGGTGGTGGAGAACCAAGTATAAAATTCAAATTAGTTTTTGAGGCATGGTTTTGGACAAGAGGGAAGGTGTAATTTTCAGCACAGTCTATAGCTTACCCTTGCTATAAGTGTGGGCATAACTGTAGCAAACTTCCATGGGGCCCAAGGCAGGGTGTGACTTACCTTCCTACTACTCCTGCACAAGGCAGATCCGTCTGTTTCTTTCTGTCACCTAACAAACTCATCTCTGCCCATACACAGCATGGGGCTTTTCCCTTCTTCAGTCTAGTACCAGTTCACATGTGAAGACCTGCCTTGTCCTCCATAGAGCTTCAACACATGGCAGCAGCTTACATTGCTGCTGATTTCCAAAGCCATTTCTGAAGACTTCTATCATCTCTTAGGAATCGCAGAAGTTTGTTTTCCCCCATGCTTCCAAAGGTCTTTTTCCATCACATTTTTTCTGTCTTATCTGAAAAGTCTGATCATGATCCATGGATGAAGTTTATATGAATTAGACATGGAAGAGGAAGGATGGAGAGGTGTGCTTTTTTTTTCCCCCTCTCTGTGATGAAGCCAAAGCTAATGGAAAAAGAACTTCTCTTGACCATCCTGTTTGTTATTGGGGTCTACCTCCTTTAGGAAGCTCTTGGGCTGAAGGGGAATAGGAGACGTTTCCTACTCTAAGCACAAGCTTCAAATAAACCTGTCCATGTGTCTGTTGGTAATGTTAGAAGGACCCTCCTCTTTTTCTCAACAAAGTTGACTTTTGTTTACTGTTTTGTACTTCAGCAGGAAGGAAGATGAGTTCCTGCTTCCTATTCTGTTGAGTGCTAGCTGTGACTGCTAACGTGTGGTACAGTTTCTTAGCCACAAATATTAAAAATACAGCAGTTTGAGTCTGTCTTGAATTAACTTTTCTATATTGATCTTACACTGAACTGGATTATTGTAGATGAAACAGAAAGCTACTTGAACTTCCAGAAATAATCCCAAATTCCTCTAATTAAAAGGCTTGTGGTGGATGTCTTAGGATGCTAGCAAGATATCTGTTTTCAGTAGATATTGACAGATCTTGTATGGATATTGCTAGAATAACATTTTTAGGTCTTCTGAAACAAGTGGCAATAAATGTTCCTTGGCTGTTTGTACCAGGGGTAATTTGACTTCCACATGGTAACTAATGCTGCTGTCATTTGCATGTACCTTGCCTCACTCAGATGATTCATTAGTTGATAAAACAGATGACAAACATCATGGCAATGATGACTTGTAGATTGCACACAAACTGCATGTCCTGCTGTCTGTTTGGGTTATCTGTTTCTTGTCAGTGGTGTGGTGTTTTTTGTTTTGTCTTTTTTGTTTTGTTCTTCCCCCCCCCCCCCCCCCCCCCCCCAAGTAACATGATGCAGGATCTGCTTATTTTATTATTCCTATCTATCCATGTATGCATATATTGCAGTAGAAATGATTTAGGCATTCCCTAGGTAAAGAATAAAATATCCTGAGTGTCACAGATCTGAAAAAAATAAGGTAGGTCAAAACCGAACAAGACTCAACAGCCATGCATTTTACTGTGTAACCATTAGGAACAATCACCATGTATCAGTTGCGATAGTAAGCTGAATTGCAAATGTTTTGCTTAGCAACTGTTGCAAAGGAAAATTGTCAGGCAACCGCAAAATTAGGAATGGTGAGCACGGAAGGCACTCTTTAAAAAAGAGATGAACTGTACTCTGACGTATTATCTGTGACTAAATGATTTGGCATTTTCTTACACAAACATGTAAGAATATGAGCACTTCTGAACATGCATCAAAGCAAGTTCAGTCTAATCCCCTAGCTTCATAAATACTCTTGCTGGCTTTCTGTGTGTAGTAGATATCTCTAGGCGGCTTCCCAACACAAGGCAGCAGGGTCGAAGAGCTTGATGTGGTAGTAACTTCTACAGCCAATCTTTGGGCAACAGTGATGAATTTGAGTAGACACCCAGCCATGGTAACTGAAGAGTGGTGGTTGGCTTAGTCATTCTCCATTGTGAAACCATTCCCTTTCCCCTAAAATAATGTACTTGAGAGGACTGTGACTGATATCGTGTTTGAGATTTCCCTCCTGTGGAACTGCACCAAGGTTGGTGGTGGTGTAAGCACGAGTGTGAATGAGCTACTGCTCTGTCCACGGTTAAGTACATAGCAGGACAGGGCAAGATGGCAAGTGACTGATCATACGCTGTCTGCAGAAGGCCTTGCTCAAGGAGTATCTGCTGTGGAGCTGCCTGAACGGAGGATGAGTCTACAGTAAAGAAGGCTTTAACTTTGTCATGTATAGGTATGCACATGTTATAGAGAACACTGTGTTTAAAAGACTCCATGAAGGGTGTTAATCCAGTGGTCTTAAGGCCTAAAGTCTGAAATAAGAAATTGGTACTAAGCTAAACGACTGCTTTAAGCACTTGTGTTAAACAATGTCTACTTCCATGTCTCCTGCCCTTGCTACTGTAATCTTAACAAGGGACTGTCTTAGGAGAGGCATATGAGTAGCAGTTGGGTATCAGAATACAAATACTGTCAGGGTAAGAGCACATTCATTAGGTGTTACTTATTCATGGGAGAAATGATTAAAGGCAAAAGAAACCTACCTTGAACTGGCATGTGAGATGTGCCTTGGAGTGTGCAGGAGCCTTTCTACAGGGTTATCTGTGAGAGGGTGCTTGACACATGTCTTAAGGACTCCTTTTTAGTTGATTGTTAAATTCTATGCAAAAATAGATTTAAAAGTTATGTAAGGAAGACTCGGGGTACAGCTTAGTAGCAGTCTGCTCAGGCTATGTGCCCAGTCTTGGAGTGAAGGTTTTGTTTTTCCCAGTATCCCAGTGTTGCAGTGAGGTTTTATAGTGCTTTTGTTGCCCTTCCAGGCCAGGTCTCAGGTGGAACCAGGGTACTGTCTCCTAAGTACCTGCCCTTTCTTCCTTGCGTGTCCTAAATATATAGCATGTGGCCAGGGGGGAATCAGTGTTTTACTACGGTGACAACATAGCTTAAGTAGAAGTTCTCCAAGATGAGAGCTTCCACATTTGAACAGAAGAACCTGGCAGGAAAATGTTTTCAGCAAGACATTATCTTTTCCTGAAACTTTCTTCCCACCTGAGTCCAAGATACTTCTGCAAGTCCTGTCCCTTGCAGTGGAAGGAAACTGGAGAGGATGTCCCTCATTGTGATGGGTTGCAGCAGCTCTGGTATGAGCATTGGTGCCGCTTGCTGTGCCTTGGACTTGCAGTTCTGTCATTCAGGGTGCCTGTATGGGTTTTGTGTCCTTTAGCAGGAATCCTCTCTGCTGCAAGCCACAGTAGCTCCCAAATAAAGGTAGAGTCCCTGCTACCTCATCCTATGCTCAAGTGAAATGTCTTGTGTAAATCGTTTGCCTTTCCCTGGGCAGAGACTTCATTTTATCTTTCACGTCAGGAGCGGGAGCCTCTTCAACCTCATTGCCCCGCCGAACCTGTGGGGTTTCAGACACAGTAGCAAGGGGTGCGTGTTGCTCTGTTAGACAGCACTGTAGCTGTTGTGCTCCATCCCTCCTGTGTCGTCTTCATTGCCGTGCTGACGAGCACAGTGTGAAACAGGCCCCGGGGATCCTCCACAGCTGCTGGAGGAGGCAGATGCTGCTGGCAGATACCAGGGAAGCCTGTGCTGTTGTTACTGACTTGCCCTTCCTTGCAATTAATAAAAATAAACTGTTTAAAAAAAAAAAAAAGTGCTCCTGGGATATACCTGCTTTTCCAAAGACTGTGTAGTTGGTGGAAAGCAAATGGTGTCTCACAAGAAGTGGATGGGAGGACGTACGCAGGCCTGCTGCCAGGCCCGTCCCTGGTGCTGTGTGGCTGCCAGGGCCTTTGCGGTGCCTGTGAGACCTGGGCTGTCTCCATCCCCTGGATACCAGCGGTGCTGCACTGGCTTCTCCCTCTGGCTTGTGCCTCTTCGGCAGCAGTCTCCTCTCTTTCTTCCAGCTCTGGCCCGTGTGCTTGGCAGAGCAGCCCATCAGCCCAGCACAGGGTCCCCCCCTTCCCCCGCACGGCTTGGTGCTCAGTCCCTAAAATGAGGGTGCCCCTCCGTCCTGTGCTGGTGGCTCTGCTGCCTCCCACGTCCATCTGCAGCGGTGCCTCATCTCTGCCATCCTCCTCAGGATGGAGGAGTGTGCTGTGTGTCCATCTTGGTCCTGCCGGTCTGCTGGGGCACCACTGGGTGCTGGTCAGTCTGGAAGATGAGGGGATTGCCACCCTGCTGCCCTCCCCATCAGCGAGAGCACACTCTGCCCTGCAAGCAAGTCGGCCATGCCTGTACCCTGTGAATTTATGGGCTTCCTCAGTATAGCTTTGTCTCCCTTCACCAAGCTGGGAACTTGGCAGGTGTATCTGCTAATACAAGAAATCAGCTGACTTGTGTCAGGAAGCAGGGGTAAGAGTTGAGAGACCAGCTCTGGTAACTAAGGCTGCTGAGCAGGCATCCATCTTTACGTGATTCAGGGGTGTAGTGGGTGGGCACAGCCAAAAGAGCCTGTTCAGAAACAGAGACAATGGCTGAGAGTACGGATGTGGAAAGCACAACATTGTGGTGCTTGTGCATCATACCACACCAGCAAATTACACTCTGAGGGTCCTCCGCGTGATTTTTCCAGGATTGAAAAAAATCCCATGTAGCCTAAATTGAGGTACTGGTAAAGGATGTAAAAGGTTGTGGGATGATAGAAACCCAGGATGGTGCTCTGGTCCTGTGGGAACTTCTTTCCTATTGCTGGTCATGGGGAGCATCTTAATGAGTTCAGCTTCAGTCTTACTGCTAGCACGCTGTTTAGGTTGATAGGCTTTTCCAAAATTGCCATAGAAAGCTCAAACCTTCTGGAATTTTATCATGCTCCTGGGTTGAATAAATCCCATGCCATTTACTAAAGAAACTGAGATATTTTTATTTTTAGGAAATGCCATTCAGGAATTTGTGGGATTAGAAGTTTCTCTTGTCCCTGGGGAAAAAAACCTCTTCTGCTGTGGCAGGGCCACAGGGTGACAGACTTGTATGGTGGCTTGAAACCACTGCTGTAGAGCACCTCTGCATTTTTTTAATGGGTGCCCCCTATTTTGAAAACCATTAAGTGCATAGGTTTACTGACTGTTGATTTGTGCAGCAGAGTGTTTCATGCATCACAGAAAACAAGATGAGCCCATGTCCTGGACAGTTTCTAGGTAAAATTAGTGGTTCCAGCTACCTGCATGCAAGTATAAAGCAGTGGGCATCCTTGTAATTTGTTCTTCCTGACAAGCTAGACCACAGATCGTTTCCTGTGGTCAGGAGCCACATCTGAGAGTTTCAAGAGCAACGTATGCAAGTTGGGGACCTTGTAGCTAAAATAACATACATTTCAAATGAGATCAGAGCTTACTAGAAATTTAAAAAAGCTAAGGAAAGATACAGGTTAGATGTATGAATGCGTGCATACTTGGTTTAGGCAAATAATGTGTTGTGATGGTTCACAGTGTTTTTGATGCCCTGTTTTATAGGGGGTGCTGAAGCATGGCTTTTTGAAGCAGCCCAGTTCTGTTATCCACCTAAAATTACTATCTTTGTAAGACTGTTTCAAAACTTGCAGTACTTAAGGTAAAAAGCACCCCATCCTTTGAATGGTTTCACTTCTGCGTGTAAGAGAAGGGCACCTCCCCGTGCTACCCTCAGAGCTGCTATTGTCGGTGGCGTTTCACACTGGTAGTTAATATGCAACTACAATGTCCACAGAAAGTCTAGATTTCAACAATTATTTCTGTACCTTGACAATGTCTTTTTCAAGAGTGGCAAGGGAGGGGCAGGAAAGGGGAGATTTACTTTGTATTGCCTTAAAAAAGCTAAACAAACCAACTGTAAGCCACATAGTATTGATCTGACCTTCACCTAAGTCAAACTCTGCATAAAATCTGCCATAGATGTATGGAACAATTGCTGTGTAATTACATTCTGCTCTTTCCTACTGAACTGTAAAGCAGAAGTAAATTGAACATCTCTGATGATTTAAGGAGTTTGCTTACAAAAATGTTTTTTTCCTGCTCTGGTGTTGTGCAGGTTCAGGACCCCACTATGCTCTGCGTGCAGGCGCAGCACAGAGCAGTGTGCTCTTACTGTAATGTCCATAATTTTGTTCATCCCATTCCTTCTTTACCTGTACTTGCAGTCTCACTTTTAGGGTATTGCTGTGCATTAAGCAGATGAGCTGGTGAGCTGTTCAGGGCTCTTCCCTGTTTTGTCCTGGTTTATTTTGAATTAATTTAGGATCCAGTAAGATGTTTGAGTAGTTCCAATACAACTGAATCCTTGAGGATTTATCACCAGTGACTTTTTATTTGTCATTTTGTTACTCACCTGCCTTTGATTAAATCTACTTCTTCACAGCTAGGATTTATAAACCAAAATATGTTTTCACCTTACTGATCATCTTATTTTTCCTCTATCACTAATAATTATATCAGGTGATATTTGCGCTTGTATGAAATGTTGTGTCACCCCTCTGCTTAGTTCTCTCCATGATGGAGACTGACCACTTTATGCTTTCATTTTCTATCTTCTAGCTAGTTTATATTCCAGGAGAGAACATCCCTCTTGCCCTATGACTGTTTGCCTTCAAAGGGTCAATGACGTTATGATTAACAGCAAAGTTAGGGAAAATAAGTCAGAATTCAGACAACAAAGAAAGGTGCAGACTGCATGCTTGTTTCTGGATGTGTGGCAGGATGGGACAAGTCAAATAGGTTTGTTCCTTATTAGACACCAGCAAGCGTGCACCAGAGCAATGTAGGAAGCCAGACTTTGTTAGTTCTGCTGCTTACTGAATGGCTTGTTATCGAAGAATAAATGGGTTAATATTTGATTTTGGGGGTGAGGCATTAATTTTCAAGAAGAGCTGAAACCAAGTAGAAATTTAATACAACAGTATGTAGGAAAGGTTGCACTAGCATTATTTTGCATCCTTCAAGAATGGCATGTTGCTTGTTGTGTTATTAGTGATTTGTTTGAGTTGCCAAGGGTGACCAATGCTTAGTAGTGCTAGGAGGCTAAGGCACCTTCCTGGGAAAAAATCCCTGCTGATAACCAAAGCAGCTGTGGGCTTTGATAGCCCAACAAAGGTGAGTGGGGATGGGAACACAGCCTCAGTGATGTTTAAATTTAATGCCATTTTAGTAGTTAGCCATGATGACTTAAAGCCTGCACTAGGAAGATGGTGTTGACTTAATGCCTGTGGCAGGTACAGTCAGTTCAGCTGTACTATGGTAGCTGACCCATTTAAGTGTCCTGGTGGTAATGTAGGTGGAGCCCGTTGTCTGGAGGGGCAGTACTTCTAGCACGTTCTCCTCTGCTGCCCTTTGTGATGAGACCTGTATGTCCTTAGATAATGGATTTCCATTACTCTGCCTGGGAGGCAAGGCCTGTGGTGGGATACTCATTTTAGTCACCTGGCATAGAAGGCTAGTGGATTGCTCTTGGCACTACAATTAAACTAGCTTCTTGGTGGGACTTTCTTTGTGTTGATCAGGTCTGGTACAATTTTTGAAAGCTAAGTGCAATTCTTTGTCATACATGAGGTGGGAATTAAGTTCCTGTGTTGACTCTACCACATCTCTCTTGAGAAGATAAACACCTGGAGTAGGATATACCTCAAGGAAGGGGAAACTTTTCCAGGGCTCACACCTGGTTTGAAAGAACACTTTGGACCTGGAGGTTGAGCAGCTGCAGTTCAGGCACACACTTGTCCTTGCTGCACCTCGTAGTGGAGTAGCAATGTTCAGCAGTGGGGCAGGGTAGAGTTGTCTTAAAAACTATGGCTGAGGTTTTTTTGAGCCTACCCCCTTGTCAAAGCTGGAAAAACAGCTTTTGGGAAACATTGTTACCCAGTGTGCAATTACACTGCTGCTTGTGTGCTTCTGCTGCACTGAACGGTGTGCAATTAGCCTTGTGTACTGGGCTGTTCAACAGCCCATCGCATGTCAGGCTGCCTTTAACTCTTTTGCTCTTACAGCTTTGCAAGTCTTCAGCCCAGGAATCCTTGCCTAAATTTAGATGTAGCCATGGCACAATGCTGAAATGTGATGATGTGTCCTGTTGATTAAGTAGGCAGTGTGTGCTACAAAGCAACACCCAACTTCCGAAGTGTGTCTTGCATGGCACCTCTCCCTTCCTTCCTCTGTCAGCTTGGAAGAACTCGAGTGAATGGATGGCACTGCATTAATCCATTAGCATTTATGTGGCCAGATCAACAAGCAGTGCTTTCATGCCATGATTTCAGCTGCAAGATTCCCGTCGTGCCCCCGTGAACAGGCAGAGAAGCTGTGAGGGCTCCTGGTGCAGTAGTTAAAGCCAGGTCTCAGCCTTCAAGACTTCATGAAGAACATGTGCTTCCTGGGGTGGTCACAGCGCATGGAGGGCTGCTGAGTTCTCTGTTAAATTCTGACAAGTGAAGATGAAGAGATGAAGAGCGGCACACAGGCCCTTTAAGAATGAATTGGCAAAAGAAGAGCTCAGTATTTAAATTTAGTGCAGACAAAGAGGGAAAAAATTCCCTACAGCATCTGGTTTATATTACTGCTTTCTGCTTCAGTAGAGGGTGTGTTTACAGTGAAGCTCTCTGGTGCATAGCAAGGGGGGTGCTCAAGCTGTTTATTTCTGGGGGACTCTGAGCTCAGGGTATGCCTTGCAGCTACCCTCACGTCCTCCCTTTGGCCTTCTTAACTAATCCCATCTCAGCTGTTGAGTGGATGGGTGCCCTGTTGCATCCGAGGTGTCTGAGCACAGCACTCCATCTTCCAGGACTCTCCAACAACGCTTGCTGTCCTGGCAGCTTCCTATTTTGCTCAGCCTAGAAATAGAGACAAATAGTCCCCTGATTATGAGTTTATGCGGACATGTGACCGGTGGCTACCTACAAAGACTATAAAACTGCTGATGCATCTGTGTCCTGGCTGTTTTAATGCTTTGAACAGAGCCAGTCACTTCTGACTTGTTCTAAATGCAAGGTTGAAGCTCAGCGTGGGAGGTGGAAAGAGCAGAAGGATGGCTGGGTTTTAGTTGTGGTGGAATTTCTCTTCTGTGTGTGTGTGTGTGTTTTCTTTATTAAAGCATGGTTTGTGGTCTCTGAGCAGTTTCAGCAGAGCCGCACGCCAAAAGGAAGCCTGAACATAGTAGTATTAGTGGAGCGAGCTACTCGTCAGAAAGTAGTAGAGCTTTGCACAGGTAGTGCTTTGCACAGGTCTGTGGTAACCCCTGCAAATGCTTCCTTCCATCGGTAGTTTGTGCATACTGTAGTGTATCTCCTTGAGGACTGACTGCACCTCTGGTCACATATGCTGTAGAAGTACAGTTGTTGGACTCAGCAGCAAGCTCCTGTGCTCTGTTTGGCAGGCAGGGAAGTTAAAAAATTCTCCTGAGTTCAGTAATAATATAATTGTATTGCAAGATTTCATCCCGTTCAAGGATAAAATACAAAGTTTTTTAGACCTAGAGCTGTGAAAAAATAATTCCTAGCCCATGGGGCTAGTGATCGTTTCAGTGTCTGCTATTTGAAACTTTTGGGAATAGATGCCGTATGTTTCCAGGCAGAAGGAAGAGGAATGGAAAATTCTGGATTTATGTTCATGTATAATACAGATTTTTCATAGGGTCATTCTCTCTGGCTGCTGCTGGACCAAAGCCTGTTGCCACCACTGCCAGACTGAGATTAAAGCTCGTAACACAAATAAACTCTTCCCCCAGCTATTTTTGCAATTTCCCTCATCCAAGAAAACACAAAATTAGTCCCCACCTCCCCTTTTTCCTCCTCCTGTCCCAGGATGAGTCAGAAGCAGTTCTCATGTTGCAATTTTCATCATCCCTTCTCTTCAAACAGCAGCAAAGGCAAATAATAATTAATCTTTGTCTGACCCCATTCAAATCAGTTCCCCATAACTACCAGTCATCCTTTATAACTGAATGCATCTCCCTACAGATGAATCAAAAGTTAAACCCTACCCTTGCCTCTCTGTCATCCTCGTCCAACCAACCACTATCTTTCTAACTGCTGTGTTCATTTCCCAGTGACTGTCCTCCTAGGGGCAGCCTGCTAGCAGGGGACAGAAAATACCTTTTCTACATTTAGAAACTGTACGGTTGATGGCAAAACTGGCAGGACTGTGTGTGTGTCCTGTCTTCTTGCTGATGCTTTGGGAAACAGTGGTACCTAGGGGCATGTTCACCAATTACAGCAAAGGGCCAGTCCTTAAACTGTTAGAAATGTTCTTTGACCAAAAATGCATATACTCTTAACTGTAGTATTACAGCTTTTTTTTCTTCTTTTTTAGTGAAAAATGTGTGTTTTCCATGGGGGAAAAGCAATATTAGGGTAATTTTGTTTTGTTTTTTCAACAACAAAAAAGAAGACAGGTACTAGAAATCCCAGAATCTCAATATTTTGGCCAGTTTCCTTTCCCTTCTGCAAAGTACATTTGTGTATGCAGCTAATGGTTCAGTTGTATCTGTGGGGTGGTTTCCAAAGGGAATTGCATCTCCCATAATTTGTACCTGTCAGACTCCTGTAAAGTACCATCCTACTTGGTAGCTTATTGTGGAAGATGCCTTTGAACAAGTTCCTGCACAGTAGAAGAAAATGGGAGCATGAGGCATCTGAAATACATACAGCTCCTGAAAGATATCACAACTCCACTGCTGAAGCAAAATCCTGCAACTTGTGACAAAGTGCTTCTCTTATATGTGCCCGTGCAGAAAACAGGCCCTTTTCTGTAGAACAGGGAAAAGATGTCTCTGATTCACTCTAGGCAATGTCTCAAATTGTCAGAGCTATCCTGAAACTCGCTCACTTTTCTAAAAAGGGTGAAACTGCAGCTGTCAGTTGGGAATACTCACTGTCTAGTAAGAATATAGCTGGGTGTATGGTTAGGGTGGAAATGGAGCTACAGAAAGGAAGGGAAAATCCTAACAACTTAAATTGTTAAATAATGTAGAAATGTTTAAAAAAAATTTAATTTTAACTTTGTTTCCAGTGGGATTTTACTCCTCTTCCATCTTCTCTTTCCCAAGATAATATTTACATTAATGCACAGCATCCTGGGACAAATGGCAAATAAGAGTTGTCCTAATCCTCTTTCTTCCAGCCTAAAGCTCGTCAAAAAAAAGGTTATCTAGCTCTTTTTATTGAAAACAGCTAAAACACCATTAACTCAGAGGTGTATTCATTTTCCTTGCTGAAAATACCTGATTTTCCTCCTCAGATCTCTCCTCCAGTCCTCTGCCCACCTGAAAGCTCCTCCTGAGAGAGGGTAAACATTGGGGTTTTTTTCCTCTCATCCCTTAACTGGGAGTGCTGAGCTTTGGAAACAGTGCTAACATTTTTATACCCAGTATGATGCTTCCTCCTCTGGCCCACTGAAGAATGCACCTTTTATACCAATGGCGTTTCCTATAAATGGAAAGGCTCTGGGTATGTGCAGAGCACAGTGAAAAAAAACCCCTAGTACTGGCACTCAGCATCCAGTTTACATCATCCATCCTCTCTTGTGGTGAGCTCTTTGACCTCATCTCCTAGAAATGAGCAAATGCAAGAATGTGAACGTGTCTGTGGCTAGGGCTTAAATCACACTCTGTCCTCAGCCATTGGAGTTGCTACAGCTCCAGCTCCTGCCTTCAGATTATTTATATGCTTTCCTGACTGCCCCGCATACCAAGTTAATTTCACCAGCCAGGTACAGTAGTGTGGTGTTACTAATCTAGGTTACCTTTGGGCTTGTTTCATCTTTCCAGAGGGTGACTGAGGAGCAGAGTGTGACTTTTACAGAAGGTGGTCCTGGGCTGGTCCCCAAGTCCTCACCAGTCAATGGGGATGTCCGTTTGCCCAGGGCATCGATGCTGGGACTTGCCTCCCCGCTGTCCCCTCGTGCTCTGTCTCTCAGAGAATGTTGTTTGAAGCCTCCATCTCTTTGAGGTGGAAAAGTAGAAACAGCAAACATTTCCTGATGAGCTGAACTGGCTGGTAGCAGTGTTTTCCTCCCAGTTCTTTCTGCAGTGTGTTTCCTGCTATGTTCCCATAGGTTTTCCTGTCATCAGGATGGTGAAAATCTTGCTGCTAGGTTTAAGAAGAGATCAAATTTTTTCCCATTAGTATCTGGCAAAGTGTTCTGTGCGTCTGCTTTTAAAGAACACAGCAGCTCCTTATGGCTCCTTTGGACTTGGTTGGAGTCACCAGTCTTTTTCTGTTATTCTGCCATTGTCCCCAGCAGTGCAGGGCCTGATCCCAACCCCCTGCAGTCAGTGGAAACATTCTCCTTTTGGTCAAGCCCAGAAAGTTTGCTGACTGCGTTTCCCAGGCTTTACCTGGGGCAGCTATTCTAACAGGCTCAATACCCTCCCAAAGTATTGCAGATCCCTGGTGCATGTGTCTTTAAGCCTCACTTAGTTTTTTTCCTTTTCAGAACAGTTTTGGAAAATTAGACTGTAAAACCATAGCACAAGCTTTTTAAAGAATAAACAATACCAATAGATACTAGCTCAGAGCTACCGTGCTACCTAGAACTGAAATTGCCTTTGCTAATGGTTCAGGTTGAATAAAAGATCAAAGCAAAAAAAGAAAACCCCAACAAACTTGAATGTTTCTCTTTCCCTTTTAATCCTTGATATCAGGCGCACATCTGACTTCGTTTAGAGAAAGTTTCTTGCTTTGATAAACTGCTTAAACAGTTTCAAGACAAACAAAATAATTAAGGTCAAAATAGATAAAAATATGAGGTTTTGGTCATGAGATCAAGGAAGTCTTTAAAGACTACATCCCCTTAAAAATAGGTCATATTCTGCTTAGATTCGCAGTCTGGAGTCTTGGTGGCCATGGGCAGGGCAAAGGAGCATGAGTTTGGAGCAAAGACAGCAAATTGGGGGAAGCAGAGAAGTGCAGTGCTGTCCTCAGCCAGGTGTTATGCTGGGTGAGCCAGCATTGCCTCCATCTCTCTTAATGCAGTTGCTGCTCTCTTGGGGTGTCTGAAACACTGAACCACAGCAGTCTGGAACAAAGCTCCTGCTGTAATTATCCCCTATCATAATTTTTAATCTTCAACTGCCTTTTTTTTCTTACTTTGCTTTAAGATCTCCATCCTGGTCTGAACACACATGCTGGGAAGACCTGACCTGACCTCCCTTGCTTCTTTGCTCCACCGCAGTACTGAGCCTCAGTTCCTACGCTTGCTACATAGAGCTGTGCCCTGGACCCCTGGTATGGCTCTTACATCGGATAGCCCTTGCCAAGCTGTTTTTTCCTACCACCACTGTTTCTGGTACCTTGGCTCAGATACTCAGACACCTCTACACCAGTTTTCACTGTGCTGTCCAGGTGTACCCACAGGCTTGGCACAGATCCCTCAAAGCACACCTCAGTACTGGTCAGGGCTGTGTATGCTGGGTGAAGATATGAGATCCCATCACTTGCAGTGCATGTGGTGGTAAGGTGGTGTTAGAAACTTGCAGCGGCATGCAGATGCCTTAGGGCCCATGAGTTACTAATTAGACCACTCCTTGGGCTGTGATGCACACTGAGAAACAGCTTACTACTCAGTGCTAGTGTAAACAGTTTAAATCCTGTTTTATCCTAGCTCTTAGATGACAGATTCATGCCTCAGCAAGGAATATGTCTTAAGATCCCAGAAAAGACCATCTTCATAATCTCACCACCCACAGTAGCTTTAGCACTTCCAGTATCCAATTCAAAATGTCGCGATGCAATTAAATTTTAAATATAACCATTACCTGAATAAACACCCTTCCCCACAACCACAGGACACACAGACACTGATACATATGAATCTGTGTTGTTCTTAGCTGTTTCATGTGCTGGGTATTTAAACTATAAGTGAAAACACTGTTGAACCTACAGCTGTGCAAATGTAACTTGAAGAGTTACAGCCTGGGAGGAAAGATGCCTGTGTGAACTCCCAATGATTCACTGAGGATCTGATCATCCTTGCACTTGTCTGTGCACTGTTGAAGGCCTGCAGGTTCAATGAGACACATGGTGGACACACTGGCAAGCTTGTATCAGAGTAAGGACCTACTTCTCCTCATACATGAGAAGGTGTAGATCTCAGCACCATCCCGATTATCTGTGTTGGCTTCACAGAGGTAACAGCAGTAAAAAGTGACAACTCCTGCTGCTCTGTGCGTGTGAATGAAAGAGGCACATCTACTTAGGGGTAGATAGAGGAGTAGCTCCACCTTTTCGCAGTCTGTCTGTTGGTCTGTGTCGCAGGGGTGGAGGTGGGAGGGAGAGGGGGTGCCAAGGGTGGTCCCTGTTCAGAGTTCCTGAGGCTCAGTTCTGTATTTTGCATTTTAGAAGACATTTACCGCTTGCATGGGCTAGCGGTGGGACTTTTGTTGCAGTGCCTTTATGTAAACATTCAATATCTTGCCTCCACCCAGATCAGTTAAATCCTTTCATCCAACAATAGATGTGACATTCCCTGTTCTGACCTGACATTTCATTTCCCTCCAGAATGGCTGATGGATCTCCCATACACCTCCCACATGGGCTCTCAGTTATCTTATGTCTGAGTAACTGCAACATCCTTTTTTTCTGACCTCCATGAAGCAATCCAATCACACTCACCCAAACAGCTGCAGCGATAATTTTTGTTACCCATCACTTATAAACATGCCTTTCAGTTCATGTCTCTCCAGTAGCACCCCTTTCTTCACCTTGTAAAGTATGAGGTACCTGTCTTTGTTTTCAAACCCCCATGTCACCTCTCCCATTCTTCTTATCTCTGCTGTGAGATGTCAGCTCTCACCTCCATCAGCCCCTTATGCCAACTGTCTGCTCATTACATTTTCAAAGAAATGCTTTCTTGCTCTTGTTTGTGCTGCCTCTCTCAATTAGGAGTCATTTGCTATAGACAGCCACAGTTTTGCTGTTTCTCCTCCAGTTAGGCTGCCAGCACCAACTGCATGGACCAAGCTAGAGCAAATTCAATTGTGACAGCAGGATGTAGCTTTTGAGAATGAGGTGATGGCATCAAAACATAGCATGATGACATGAAACATGGGAGAGCGTGAGGGAATCGGTTCTGCAGTCTTGCATAGGAGGCTGCTGTTCAGACACAGTTATGTAGCTTGTAGGGACTGTGAACTGTTTGTAGCTTTTTTCAGATAGGCCAGTCTTTTTTTGGATTAAATCTGTCTTTAGTTTACTATGATCTCAGTAAAGAACGTGACAAGGGGTAGGTTGTGGGTGCGCCGAGACCACTGCCAAGCACCCTGACTAACGCTGCCTCGTTGTTCTGAGATGCACTGTTTCCATCCTGATCTCTGAGTCTCATATTGAACGTGCTTTGCAGCACAGAGCAGCTTTTCACCCTGTGTCTGTGTAGTCCCTAGCACAGTAAGGTCCCTACTGATCTTCATGGCCCTTCTTTGGTAGTACACGTGCGTCACGTCTCCTAGGTCATCTTGTCCTAGGAGCTATTTTCTTAATTTTGGAAAATCCCATATCAAGTGAATGATCTTAACAATTGTAGACCTTGTTCAAAAGGAGAATCCTCTGGAGCTGGGAGTGATGCATTTCACAGCTGCAAATGAGCATGAGAACTCTGAGCATTGACAGCACATTAAGTCACAGTGATGATGGCCAAGGGGGCACGTGTATCCAAAAGTCTATTTTCTTCCTGTATATTTTAGCTAAGAGTTTGTGTCACCGGTGATGGGAGTGAAGCCCACATACATACTATATCCATGCCATGTAGCCTTCAGATACAGGTATCCTTTCTGATTCCTTGCTCTTTGTCAGGGAGCTCTCAGGCTTCATGCCAAACACTGCTTTGGAGTCCCTTTCTCACTTGAAATGCAGCTATAGGTTCTTTCAGCCAGGACACTTGCCATCATCCCTTAGAAAACCAAATTATTTCAATTTTTTTCTGACTTCCAGAGTTGCAGAGTCACTAAAGTTCTGCAGCCTGAAAAGCCTGGAGCAACGCTTTGTGCTAATTTTGCAGCATCCATACAGAGCAGTAGGCAAATACATTAAGTTGTTTCAATTATTCAACCTGTTTACTTAGCTCTGTATTTAGAAAGCCTGGATAAATGAAGCTGTAACTTCCTCCCTTACCCTTCATCAGCAAAGCAAACAGCTGAAAAAGAGCCACAGAAAAAGCAACACCTGTGAATCCTCTAGGAAGCTGGAGGAAGCAGCACCTTAGGACAGCAGCACACGAGATGGACATGAGGGCTCTGGGTCATCCCAAATGTCTCTTGAACCTACACTGCAGAAGGGCTTTCAGCCAGATCAGCTCCTGCACTGCTGGCTTTGTGGACTTAGTATAAACTGATAGCCTCCCGGCCCCATGAGAGCAGACAAAGACAAATCTTTAGCACAGCAGTTGCATTTACATCTGCCTATGAAGCAATGTGAATCCAGTGGAGGGAGGGCACTTCCCTGTCCTGCTTCCAGTTGAAAGAAGTCCCATACCCATCTCCTGTGCCCTCAGACAAGCCATGGCTGGAGCAGATCCGCATGTCCTGATTCATGTTACAGTGCCAGGCATTCGCTGTCTTCACCCCCAGCCTTTTCCTGGGACTGAGTGGGTGACGCCTCACCATGAAATCAGTACTGGGTCTGGATAAACCCTCTGAGGCAGTTTGACTGGGCAATGAGGTGTAAAGTGCAGGCTTGCTGTGAGGGACATAAGGCTGCTCGTGAAGGTTTTCTTCTTGGTGTCCTGGCCCAGTCCTGCACTGGACAGTTGGAGTTCAGCCTCTGTGAATCAAACAGTCTTGCTTTCAGTGGTTTGTTGCCACTTTTCAGTCCATGAATAGTTGCATCCTAGAGCTCAGTAAAATGATTTCTTCCTGTATATCTTCAAATGCTATAAAGCATTTGGGAAGCTCAGCATATAAAGTGCAGAGACAAGCTCTGTTTAATTTTTGTTATGAGAGAGCTTGAAGCAAGTTGACATTTATGAGCTGATTTCATAGGAGAGAGAAGAGCATAAGGAAGAGTCTTGCTAGTCTGAGTTTCACAATAAACTCTGAAAGACCATACTTCTAGCCAGTTGATCTCCTTGTACAGTTTTTTTGCATGGTTTTTGCATGTCTGAAGACTTTTTAAGTTCCTAGCTATTAGTGCTCCCTGGTAACTCTGAGATAAAGAGAGCTTGTACTTTACTGATCTGAAATGCCAGCCAACTCATTGATTTAATGGTCAGTAGCTTTCAAATGCCAGCAGCAGATTCTTCCTGATATGGTGCAGCTCTGTAGCAGAAATGGAGTTAAAGGCTCCAGAGGCACAAATGTAGAGAAGAACAAATATTTACCCTGTGTTGGACGGGAGGTGCGCTGGATTGAGATTTCTGCCCTCGCCACTTTAGGCCGTTGTTAGCTAATAAAAGGGATTGTTTTGACTCCAAAGCAGTTAATACCGCACCAGTGGACAACCAGTGTGGAAGGGACTCTGGCTGGTTTTGAGGGGTTTTTTTGTACTGTCTTCCAGGAGAGGAGAATTAAAAATTGTAGCAGACACAGAACTGTATTCCACTGAACTAAAATGAAAACTACATTGAATTTACTTGTGCTTCTTGCAAGTGATGTGCTGATTTGTTGCCATTATCCAAAAGGATGAATTGATTGTCAGGAGGGTTTATTTTCCCTGTGCAATGTTTCCTAGCTCCTCTGGACAAGGAGAGGCTTTGGTGGTGAACTTCATGTTCCCAGTGGGATCCAGCCTGGCTTATGCAGTTACGGTTAGGGCTCTTACTGCTGTAGTGGTGTTCTCATCCTGAGCTGCAGAGACAGGTTTTGGGAAGTGGCTGAGAAGCAGTGACTGAACTCTGTGTTTCCAAGCTGCAGGGGCTGTGCCCTGGAGTTAGGAAATGCAGGTAAACTTACAATTTTCCTTTTCACCCTCAGTAATTCCTTATGCAGCCACCAGATGGTTCTTTAGGTGGATGCTGGTAACACACAGTATAATGTAATGATACCTCCCATTTTCAGGACGTAGTACTTCAGAAGCAGTGTCTATATTTTGTCTTTCAGCCATGCTTGGAACTCAGCAGCCGCAGTTAAACCAGAACAGGACATTACCACTGATGCCAGTGATACTAAACTCCTTTTGTGGAGGTGCGAAATAGTGCTGCGAGTGTCTGTAATGATTTCTTCTGAATATGCATTTAATTCCTTGAGAACTGGCCAACTCTGTTGGAAAGCAAAGCTCTTCATTGTGCAGCGTTGGTCTCACTGACTATCATACCTGTAATTCTTTGGAGGTCAGCTGCTGATAGTGTAACTCTTCAACACAAACCAAGCTCTTTGAACTACCCCTGTGTTCTGGAGAACAGGCTAGGAGAGTAAATGCTAAAAGAGTTTATCAAATGCCTGCCTTCTTTTAAAAATTGTTAGGTGGCTTCAAATGCAAAGCAATGTACAGTGGAGGTACTTAAGGTTAGAAGATTAAATTGGAGGGTATGGCAAATGGTGGCTGATCTCTTAATTCAAGTTCAAACAAAAGGCACTTTGGGTGGCTCCCTGGACTTGCGATGAGGTTTGTGTAGAGGATCTCCAATCCCTAGAGCTCCTCGGCAAAGAGAGGGCAGCCATTTGTGAGTATTTTTGGGTATCCTAGCAGACATCCAAGTATACCAAGGAATAAACCAAGAGGTGTAGTATACAGAGGTGAGGGCTGTAGAGCTGCACTTCCTCCATCACAGCTGAAAACCACTAATATATATGTGTATAAAGCTTCTGTCACTTGTGGCCTGTGGGCACAGAAACTATTCAGTGGGCCAGGAGACTGTGTTTTGGCTTATCTGATCACACTTGTACTTCATGACAGGCCCTTTCAATGCCCAGCTTTCTTCACTAGGGTTGTTTGTGTGATCCGTCTTGTCCAGCCATGGCCTTTCTTGTGCCAAGGTGTTGACAGGATCCAGGATTACTTTGTAATTACTCCCTAATTAACTAAGCACCTCCTTGTCAGCTTATACCACAGCCTTGGGCAGAAAAAGAAGCTGCAACCAAGCCTGTCTTTTGAGACCGTGTTGAGTGTGGGATGGGTGACAAGCAGCTACCCGCAAGACCCCGGCAATGCTTCCAAGTGCTTTAAGGTGTGAAACGAAGATTTGGAGAAGGAGGTGCCACAGAAACTGTCGGAGAGCAATAGCACCAAGAAGGGGAAAAAATCACATGAGACCATGGGGGTTAATGCTGGTAATAAATTAGTGCTGAGTGCAGCGAAACTTGGACTGGATGGTTGAGATTTGTTTCATGGCCTGCCCAGCCTTTCAGTCCAAAACCTTCCAATTAAAAAGCTAATGATGGCCTAGTCTGTCTGTTCAAGGAGCAAGAGAGAGAGAGATTGTGGTGACTGTGGGTTAGCATCCTCCTTACTTGATACAGTATATTCAGCTTCCAGACTACCAAGGTAGAAAGGATCCCATTTTGGGGCAGCTGGAACTGCTTTAGTAGTAATTCTGTTGCTTAAAAAAAGCCATGTGTGCAGCAGTTTTCTGGCTGCTCTTAATAAACTATTAGTTGTTATTAGCTGAGTGCCTCAGTTGTTGTTCCAGATAATTTCATTTAAATAAAATTCCTTACAGTGTGGAATCGGCTGTAGAATTTGTTGCAAGACTTAGCAGATCTGTCCCAGCAGTCTTGTGATGTATGGCGTTGTAGTAAGCAGGCGCCGTGGAGAGTTTGCTTTCAGGCCAGACAGGGAATGCAGCCTGGCTGTGCATTCTGAAGCCCAGGTGCACTCCTCTGAACACAGGACTAGCAGAAGAGCAGCACTTGCAGCTGGGTAAATTGATTTTGTTTTCCAGCTGTGCACGATGTATTGTTTGAATATACTGCTTTCTTTTCTGGTGATTGGAAAGGGAGTTGTCTTGTCATTTCCCCTACAACACTAGAAGAAAGCCTGGGCTAGCACCCATAGCTTTCAGCCTTTTAAAGACCTCACTTTGCAGATCGCATGTGGAGACAGCATAAAACTGTGCTACTAGCCTGAAATTTGTGTGCTAGCAGCTCCATCTCCTTCTTAAAAGGAGCCAAACCTTTGTGGACACATCTCAACAGCAGAGCTGCGTTGAAATACTTGCTTAATATTCATCCCCCAGCATAAACACAAGGAAGGAGTGTGCCTTGGTGGCTGTGAACACTGCCTCCCTTTGAGCACGGTGGTGGTGTTCTGGATAGGCAGTGCTCCACTGAATTCTTTCTTTGGTTGCTTAAGCCAGACCTTTCTCCTGTCAGAAAGGAGGCAAGCAGCACTGCTCTGGCTCAGTTACAGCTTCTCCGGGGCTGTTACACAAATATGGCAGTGTCCTGGCTGTGTCAGAAAGTTTACGCTCACCCAAGGAAAGCAGGGCTGCATGGAAGACTGATTTAGCAAGGAGAGAAGTAAAGAGCATCTGGAAAGGTCAGACAAAGCTGGAATGTCACTGTCACAGCTACAAAGAGATAAAACTGCCCATTTATTTTTTTTAGTATCTGTCACTTATGTGGTTGTGGTAGCTTCGACATTTACATTGCTAAAATTGCTCAGCAGCTAAAAGTGCCTTATGACTGTTTTCTTGCAGCAGAGCTCTTTAGATGCACTCCCAGCCATGTCACAGCACTGCTGCTTCCCAGGCAGAAGCATTCTTTAAACTTAAAAATGGTGACTTACTGTCCTGCTTCCCCAGGTTTCAGGAATGTTGCCTGAGCCACTTTGGTACCAGAAAGGTATTGAATTTGAAAAGGACAGTGTGAAGAGGAAAGGGTATTGGCTGTCAGGAACAAAAGCAAAAGTTTGGGAAGTGCAACGAGTACCAGAGAGTGCATGTGTGCATGCACATGTAATACAGGGAGAACCAAAGGTAGGTTTGCAGTTGGCAGGACTGGAACATAACTGGAAAGAGATAGCTGAAGATGGTATCTCATTAGAGCTTTGGCTGCAGGACCTCCAGTAATCACCTGGCTGTTGCGTTTAGTTAACTTGTGTCTGGGCAGGGGTTAATACAGTGAACTCTGAAGAAGCGGGGACTTTTCATGTCGTGTCAGAAAAAGGGTGTGCATGCCTGTTAAAATAGGTGTGCAGTTAGGCTTGTAGAGGTTACCCCAGCAGTAAACCTGCCTTGTATGCTGAGGCAGCAGAACAGTTAATCATATTTGCTTGCTTTTAGTAACATGTTATTCTTTTTATTATCTGACAGGTTATGTTGTGATAGAATGTGAAGGTCCTATTGTTCATACAGCAACCAGCACACAAATAGCAAGAGTTGATCTCGGTGTCAGGGATCTTGCTGATGATGCTGGGATGTAAAAAAAGGAAGCTACAAATCATAGTTAGATGGGAGCGGGGGCCACAGAGAGCAATGATGAGAAATGCATGCATGTACATGCAAACGCACACACGCTCCTTGATCAGGCATCCTCCATTGTGAACACTGAACAGGAGGCAGACCTGCAAGTGAGTCCTGGTGATCTGTTGCATCCAAAAATGAAATTAAGAGTACAATATATGGAAAGATCCAAGGGCCAAGAAACACAACTCTGTTTGCACCTCTTGTACAGTTACCATAGAAAATTTATGGTGTGAGACTTGTATGAAGAAAATCCAGTTGATGGTATGTTTTTGTGCTATTATTTAACAGTAAGTAGTTTTCCAGCTCTGTGAAATTTCTGTAAGCCTCAAGATTAACAGAGTATTTGTTTCCTCGTCTTTGGGACAGGGAGTTAGAGGTAAGCGGGATGATAATCTCCAGGCTTCTGCGTCTGCAAGCAGCAGGGAAGCACATCTGCTGCCTCAGAGCAGTGGACTGAGGAGACGGTGCTTCCCACCTGGCAGTGCATTTCTGCCCTCCAAACTGTGGTGTGCCTCACCTCACCCCAGCAAACACAGGTGGGTTTGGTTTTTTTTGTCTAGCTGCTCCCAGGGCTGGACCTGTGCCAGAAAGATGGCTGGCTGCTCTCCGAAGCCCTTTCCACTTTCAAAAGCTTGTTTGCTGGTGACAGGCAGCACAGCAGGGCTTAGCGGCCACCCTGAGCTGATTGCCACCCCTAGCTGTGACTCAGGGTGTGGGGAGGAGTGGCTGTGTTGCCCGGAAGGTGGATGGGGTGAGTGGGTGGTTTCAGTAGGTTTCCTAGAATAACAAAAAGGATCCTGTGTAGATGCATGAAGCCAAGTCAGTAAAAATTGCTCCAAACAAGACTGCCAGGATTGCAAGACACGGCGGACAGCAAAAATTTCAGCTCTCCCTTCTTCCCTTGCTCCCCCCGACTTTCCAGCCACATTTCTCCAGCCTCCTCCTATCTGTCTGTCCAATCTCCTTCCAATTTACTACTTCGAAGTAAGAAGAGATTTTACTCCTGTGCAGTATATGCAGCAAATACAATATAAAGCTGTTTTCTGATTATTATGTTTTGATGGATGTTGCTCTGGGTTGGTCTGTGAAGAATATAGTTTGTGAATCTCATTGCAATTATTAAAAGCATTCATAATCCTGCTTTCTTGTAAAATGGCCTAATGCATCCACACTGGGCTGCTGGTTGTTGTCGTTCCCATACGCTGTTGTGCTGCTTATGGTATTATGCTTCCTGGAGTTTGTGTAGGACCTGAAGGGTCCCTTGAGAAAATGTCTGCACATCTGGGAGTTGTGTAGTGGGAACTTCATGTGCTCTGTCTATTAACCCTTCATGGTCCGTGTCCTTGAGGAGATGAGGTGTCAGCTCTGCCACTGATGGCTAATGACAATGTTTTGCAGAGTCGTCTCACTTCGGCATGTCTGAGGCTGTGATGTGGTGGAGATGGCTCCAGCAGAGAAGTTGGGGTGGTGGCTCTGGGACTTACTTTTCCACTAAGCCGTAGGTGATTCGTGCAGCAATAAAAATAATCTCACTGATCTGGTTATCCTGCCAGGCTTTATAATAACGCAAAGTTTAGAAGGTTTGTGGTTTGCTTTTAATTTCATCTGTGTTTCTTAGAAATGTAGACCTGGTCACCCTCTTCCATCCTCAAAACGTGCAAAGAGATGCCCAGTTGAGCTATACCAGGATTATCCATGATTTAAAGCAGAACTTTCTGATCTGTTTTAGGCTGATGGAAAACAAACCCAAAATGGCTTCAGAGAAGTCATACAAGAAAGAAAAGTGCAGCCTGGTGGCCTGTGAGTTAGACCTCAGGTTTCCTCCTCAATTCAACATGGATTTTGTAATGTGACCCAGGGCTAGTAGGTATCTTGCTTTGGTCTGCTTTCCAAATATGAGAAGGAGGTTCGTGGGCACCCACAACCTCCCTTTCATAACTTGCTTTTATATTTTGATATGTGATGATGATGTAGCATTTGAAAGCATCTCTGCTCTCATTTGCCCCTCTAGAGGAGTGAAGGAGCCTCGCTGCAAAAGGCAGCCAAATAAATGAACCTGTTCTCACAAAATACAGCACAGGCAGTGGAATGAAGAAAGTAGCGCAAAAGGATGTACTTCAGGATACAGGGCCCATTTTCAAATAAAACCAATCTTATTTGAAAAAAAAACCCACTTTTATTTCTCAGGAGAATAACAATAAAAAGCAATAAAAGGTGCTTAATGACTTATTCTTTTTTGAAAGCTTCTAAATCTGGAAGGAAACCAGGCCATCTTGAAAAAAGAGATCCCAGACTTTCGCAATACATGCATCTGTCCAAAGGGCCATTGCCATGAAAGTATTTACAGCTGCACTGTTATCCTGCTCCATCCCACAGCCCCAGTGGAGAGCAAGGCCAGAGCACAGCAGTGGGAAGCTTGGCAGCTGCTGAACAATGCTTTTTCCAAGGAAAGATTCTGCTATGCTATTTGTAGTTGTGTAAGCATGAATGCAAGCAGGTTATTAAAGGAAGCCCAGCTTCCAGACAGATAAGAACAAGCCCTGATGCTCTTTGCCATTTGGGGTAATCTTTCTTTTGAAATCCTCTGCATGGTGTAAGCAGTGGTGAAGCATTTCTAAATTTTTGGCATGCCATGCTTCAGTATCAGCTGAGTCCATTCTGCTGTGGTTCCCCAACAGCCTAAGATGGCATGACTGCTGTGGTCCACTCCACCCTCCTGCCTGGGCCATGTATGCCCAATTTTCTCTTGCTTGTTAGACTTTGCTAAACTGCCTCCATGCACTACTGAGCAGAACACTAGCCTTACCAAAGAAAGTAAAGAGTTCTTTGCTGGGTCAGTGAGTTGAATTGGCTCCGGGATCACATCTGGGAGAGGGAGGGAAGAAAGACCTCCTTTCCTTGTGTAGCACTGAGCTTTTGGAGCTGCTCATTTTTTGAGCTATTTAAAGAGTGATTGAGGGGTTATCAGTTTGTACAAAGGAAGGATTTACTTGGTGTCCTGTTCAAACACTGTGAAATGCATTCATTAGCACTTGGACAAACTTGTTTGCCTTAAAAGAACTAGTTGCAACCATTTACTCTTCAAACAGTACTTCTGTGTCAAACAGCTTCTGCATCTCCAGGTTGGGCTCTTTGATTCACCTGTTTAAGACCATGCCACACTGAAGTGTCTGAGGTGTTCTATATTTGCTTCTCGTGTTTTGACCATTGAATGGTAGCACTTTTCTCTTTCGGACACATTCCCATGGTGCTCTTTTGAGATAATCCCTACTATCACATCTCTTGGATGAGATGGTCTCTTCCCTGTCAGTGCCCCACATGCCCATTGTTCCGAACATGGGCTGACAGATTGCAACCACAGAAAATGTGTCTTGTCATCAGTTGTGGTGAAATTCATTTCTCTCATATGAGACATCCTCTTATCCTGACCACTTGAGGTCAGAAGGCATTTCCAAAAAGAGTTTTGTTTAGCCTGAATGCTGCTGGCTGTGTTGTAGTTTGGACCTCAGTCCCTCCTGCACTTCAGACTCATATTATTATTCCAGTGGTGGTGCACGATATCACTAATTACAGAGTGGCTGTGATTTCTATCATTGAGGTGGCTGCAATGATCGTTCTGCCAGAGGCTCTCAAACAGTAGGAGTCTGGGACTGTACTAGACAGTAGTGTCACTAAGTAATGCATACTTTTATCCTTTCTAGGACCTGCACTTTTGCTGAGACAGGTGGTAGCATTGTTATTCAGAAAGCATTTACTCCTCCACCTGATGGGGGAGGGAAGGTGGGACAGTCACGAAGGGGAGGGAGGTCTGCTTAGCAGCAAGTTGGTGAGAACGGAGGCAGCAGGACAGACACTACTGGGATGTGTTTTATGTGGCTGAGGAGCTCAGCATGCTGTCCCTCAGTCTAAGGGCTGCAGTGTTTGCTGGGGATGGAGTAGACCAGAGGCAGTGGGCCATAGAAGAGTGGTCCTTTTTTTCTCAAGCACATGTCTAGAGACTAGAAGATCTGGAATGCTGTTTTCTGTTCTCCTTCATATTATGTTAAGATGTGTCATCTAACACCACTGGAGTCCTTAGCAATCTGAGCACTTTAGCATGCCTTAAAATCAGTTTTAAGGTATTTTAAACCAAACACAAAATGCAGGAGCCTCTCCAGAAAATCAGACATGCTGGAGCCATGAAGTGACTGTCTGTCTCAAACTCCCTCTGTCATAGGAACACCCTGCAACTTTTTTGGATATTTAGGTACTAACGCTTGTGCTCGACAAGGACAGTGGGTGGAAAGATGATAACCTAACCAGCATTTGAATCTATGTCATGGTGCCTAGCAGCACTGTTTTGGTTCTGAACTGTTGTTTGGCTTCTGGGAAGTTTACTGACTGCTTTTTTTTTTTTTTCTCTTTCTTTCTTTCTTTCTTTCCTGTGTTTTAGACATTTACAGCATGGTGTAATTCTCACCTCCGCAAGGCTGGGACACAGATTGAGAACATAGAGGAAGATTTCAGGGATGGTCTTAAACTCATGTTACTTCTGGAAGTCATTTCAGGTGAGAGAGGTTCTGTGTGGTGCTCTCAAGTGTCCTGAGCATCTCCATTCTGAAATCTGTCCTCCCCCTTTCTCGCAGAAGAGGGACAGCAAGGGCTGTAATGCTGCAGATTTTGCTGGAATATAAGAACAGCTGCTTTCTGATTCAGAACAAATTTCTCCCTAACCAAATATCTTGTCTCCAGCAGTGACCATTAATGTGCTTTTGGAATGTACTCCAAGCCTCATGGCCTGTGCACGCTGCCCATTGCATTCCTGCTCCTGCCTCTCGGCTTTCCTTTGCCAGTCAGGAATGCACAGCCTCCTGTGAAGGCTCAGGCAATGGCTCTTACTGCTTGGCAGGGCTGACGAAGCAGCTCTGGGAAGAGTGTGGGAATGCTACACTGGCAAATCATACCAAAGCCACATGACAGTGGGAATAGGAAAAAAGTTATTGGAAGAGGGGAGTCAAACCAGTAAATCTTCTGTGTTGTTCAGTTTCAGCTGTGACTGAAGTTTTTCCATTCTAGTTTCAATCTGAGCTCAGTGCTCAAGCCTTCAGGGAAAAAAAAAATCCCAAAAAAAAGCAAAATCCCAGAAAACCCAGTCTGAAATAAAACCAGTGGCATGAACAAGTTAGGTCAGATTTGTTTTCACTCCCTATCACAAATATCCCACTACTTGACAGATATCTCCCAGGGATTATTTCATATAAGCAGTAATCCCTACTGATGTGCTGATGAAATAAATACCTTAATAAAGTATTGCGGGAGGCACTGAGGGGGGGATAAGACTGTATGTATGAAACTGGGGTTGTATGCTCACAGACTTTCTTTTGATGGCTTTTTGAGCCAGTAATAGCAACCCAGTGACTTGTATTCCTGACTTGCTTGGTACGTTTTCCAATAAAATTGCCATGATAGAAGCACTCAAACTGCCTTCCCCTTCCCCGATGCTGTCAGTATATGTGTTTTTCAGAATTTATGAATATAGGATAAAACCTCAGGGTTTTTGCTCATGCTGGTGGTTTGAAGGGATCAGAGTTCAAAATATTATCAGAGCTTTGCAGCACGCACATTGCTTCTGCAGTGCCTGTAAGAAATGAGGTTGCAGAGTCCTATTAGTTTATTTTCTGTATTTATGTTCCCTTGCAGAAGAGGGGCTGCAGCCTAGAAGCTGGGGCAGATGGGCCTTGATGCTTAGTTTCTCATTGCCTAACTGGAAGATAGGGGAGAGAAGCATGAATAGGGGAGGGCGGATGAGGCTTGGTGCTAAAGCAGGGGGTCTTATATCTCACACTGCTTGATTTCCTTGCCTCATCTCCCACTCATCCTCTCCTGTTGTCCCGTTGGGAGCCCACTGGCAGGGCCTGTTGGACCCCACTCAGTTTGGGAAGAAGCTAAAGGCTTCCGCGTGCACTGGTGGTGTGGGCATGGCATTTACCCATCTGCTGCAGAGCGGCTCTGTGCCCACAGCCCGCCGCTAGATGACCAGCGGGCAAAGGTGTGGGGAGCAGCTGTGGGCTGCATCCCACCAGAGGCCACGGTCCTTCACACACAAGGGACTGAGCATCCTCTCCTTAGAGCCAGCAGAAGCTAGAACCACAGTTCTAGGTACAGGGGCAAAAGAGGAGAAATTTAGCACAGTTCTTTTTGCCCCCGTTTCGTTTCCATCATTGGTGGTTCAGTTTCCAGTTGTGAGCCCCGCTGCTCTTGTGGAGCTTTCTTCCAGCTGCTGGCCTCGCTAGTAGCCCCTTTGGCCAGCAGCTGGGGAAGCAGCAGCCCAGCCCAGGAGTAGCGTGGGGGTAAGGAGTCTCCTGCTGGCTGGCAAGGGCTCGCCTGTATGTTCCTGCCACGGTTCCCACTGATCACCTGCCAAGAGGGTGAGTCTCCGGATGGCTCTAGGCCTCCAGTTCCAGCTTCTGGCCTTTCCTTTCAGCTCTTGGCTCACTCCACACCTTGCTCTTCCTATATTTTGGGGGACTGCAGAGCTGCTGATGGGGAATTTGGTGTGGGCAGGGGTGCTCTGTGGCAGGCTGGTCTTTTCCTCTAACCCAGAGGGTGATGACCATGAGAGCCTTCAGCCGTGAGCGCGCTCGGCCAGGCTGGCCAAGAGCCCCGCGGAGCCGAGTGCCTCCTCTGCCTAGCTGCCGGGCTGCGGCGTGTGGGACCGAGGGGCTGCTGTCTCCCTCTGCCCCCGCCGCAGGGGTGGCTGCCGTGGGGGGAAGGATGGAGCCTGCCTCAGGGAAGCTGCTGGAGACCCTGGGGCTGGAGAGGGACTGTGCCACCGGGGCTGTGGGAGACCTGTTTCCCCCAGCTACTGTGCAGGGGACAGTCCTGGGACTTCCTTGTTGCAAATCCTTTCCCGCTGGCCTCTGGTGAGAAGTAACAGTTGCCCCCCCCGATTGCCCCAAAAGATACACTTTCATTTTTCACCGCATGCATTTCCTTCCCCTGACAAAGCCATTTTAAAAATACTACAAGACTGAAAAAGGCTAAGCTTATATTTAGTACTTTTAAAATGAAGTTATAAGGCTTTTATCCCCCCCCCCCAACAGAAGGAATGACTAATTGAAATTTTTCCTAAACAAATTTGCTGTAAACAACTTCTGTGCCAACACTTCCTTGCATTGTTTGGCTTTTAAAGTACAGCCTTGGGCTAGTACATGAGAATCAGAGAATGGAAGTGAGTAGACCATTTTCATTGTCCCAGCTGGGAGAAGTACTGAGAAATAAAGCAATGATGCAAATAGCTGAAAGTAGAACATATTTCTAGCAGGCTTCCCTTTTAACAGTCCATGTCATTAATAATGTATAGCATGGAACCAGATGAAGCTTTTCTCTGGAAATCTAAATTTGTAATAAAGTCCAAGTCTGAAGGAAATAGCCATCAGGTTTTGGGACTTAAGTTCTCGGAAAAATGATTCTGAAACAAATATCCTATTGTGGTATTTGAGAGAGGGAAACTGCAGTTTTGCAATCACCATCAATTGCTTGAGGATCACATTGCTGTTAGAGGGAACAATCCTGCTCTCCCCAGCCCCAGGGAGAGCAGTTCAGATGCTCTCCCTTGTGTTAGCACTACACATGCAGCCACAAGGTGAATTGGATCAGCTTGCTGTTCCAGCTGAAACCTAATCGCTTGTCTTTATTTTTCTTTTTGCAAGGCTAGTTTACAGTCACATGAACTGAAGAAAATGGTTATTTTTTAGCTGGCTCAACCCATTTGTTGACATTTGGCAACATGAGTCTGCTTAAGTCTATTGTGAAACGATATGTAAAAATGTAATTGTGAAACTGTTACAAAAAATGCTTCCACTTTTATTTAGAATGACTAGCATTATCCAAATAGAAAAGGAAAGCAACATACCATGACGTGTACTTGAGGCTCCATTAAAGCAAAAGAGATTTTTTTTAATCCTAGGATGGAGGTAATACCATAAATACATCTTTTTACTTAAATTGTCAGACATCAGTGTTTCATTTTGAAAGTGAATCTGGTTTTATCCTTAAGCTTGAGAGCTAATGACACTAGCCTACAGTAATCACTGAAACACTTTTAAAGGATTTTCATTTTCAGACTTTTTTTCTTTGTAGGGCATGGCTATGGAGATAATCTATTTTTCTCCCTTTTAGCTTTTCTTCCCTCCTTTGTTAGGAAACAAGCTATCCAGTTTTAGTATGAAAAAGAGTTCTTTAAAAGGTACTTTTCTTTCTCACGCTTAAGCCTCAAATAAAGGTTTTGAGTCAGCTCGCATGAACTTAAATATTCAGGTTCAAGATATAGCAGGAGACTTTTGGAACTGAATAGGTCAGGTGAGTAATTACTTGCCTAGACTTGCCCATTTGATCTCTTTTTAATTGTCTCATACCTTTTTTCTCGAAGTGCAAAACCTGCTTGCATTTTGTTTAGATCTTTTTTGTATTCTGGAACTTGTGATCTGAAAGTGCTGTTCTGTTTGCTTTTTGGTGTTGTGTGGTTCACAGGTGTTGTGGTTTAACCCCAGCCAGCAGCTAAGCACCATGCAGCTGCTCACTTGCTTCCCCCCCACCCGGTGGGATGGGGAGAGAAGGGGGGGAAGTAAAACTCGTGGGCTGAGATAAGAACAGTTTAATAGGACAGAAAGGAAGAAAACAATAATTTTAATAAAATGACAATAATAGTAATAAAAGGATTGGAATATACAAAACAAGTGATGCACAATGCAATTGCTCACCACTCACCAACCGATGCCCAGTTAGTTCCCGAGCAGTGATCCGCCCCCCCCAGCCAACTCCCCCCAGTTTATATACTGGGCATGACATCACATGGTATGGAATACCCGTTGGCCAGTTTGGGTCAGCTGCCCTGGCTGTGTCCCCTCCCAACTTCTTGTGCCCCTCCAGCCTTCTTGCTGGCTGGCCATGAGAAGCTGAAAAATCCTTGACTTTAGACTAAACATTACTTAGCAACAACTGAAAACATCAGTGTGTTATCAACATTATTCTCATACTAAATTCAAAACACAACATTATACCAGCTAATAGAAGATTAACTCTATCCCAGCCGAAACCAGGACAACAGGTGGTTCCTGATGTCCCATCTAATTCTATTTCTAGCAGAGGTACCTTTGAAAGTCCACTTGCCTACCCAAGCTTTAATTTCTTTACTCTGTGTTGGGTTAGTGTTAGTAAAAGTAGGCTGTGAGCATAGTTGCAGGCAGCCTGTCAAGAAAGGCATGACTGCATTTAATGCAACCCTTTCAAATAAATAAGGTTAAGAAAGTGCTTTTCCAAATCTTCCAGCTTTGTTCCAGTCAGGAGCTGTTGTTTGCCCTAAGACTCATTTCTGTCAGAGATTTACCTGCTCTTACCTCAGAGCTAGGCTGCTTACCTCTCTCTGCCTCATTATAAACATTTAAAATGCATATCACTGTGCACACCATTGTATGGAGTTAGAAATACATCAAACATGTAATGGAAAGGAGTTGAGATGACAGTCCTTACAGTTATAAAGCCACTGGCCAAATAACTGATTTTATTTCCTGATGCAGGCAGTTGTGGCCATTCAGGGAATAGACTAGAGAGGTAGGAGGTCTGTATCCTGGCTAGGGAAAAGAAAAGGCAGGATACAGGATCAGCCTCATATTTGACTGTAGGGAGTTCCAAGAAGGAGACTTTTGCTTTGTAAATTGGGTGTTGTAAATGCTGGAGGGGAGCTCCTCACCTGTCTTTGTGAAGGAGGGAAGTTTGTGCCATTTCCAGGCATCGTTATCTGAGGTTAATGGTACAGAGGTTAGTTCCACTGCCTGGGTCAGTGTGGTTTTGAAGGACTTTTTCACCTCTGATACAAACCTGCTGTGGAAAGGACTCAGTGCTGATAGTTCCTCTGTTATTAAATTATCAGCAACAAAAAGATACTTTTCTGTCTGATTCTTTCTCGGGGTACTTAACGGTGAGTGTGGCTGTCCTGCATTCACTGTCGAGAAGGGATGCAGGGAGGTCTACCCTCTGCCTGGCTGAGCAGCAGGAGCCACCAGTGTGGGGAAACACCCACCAGGGAAGAAAGTGTTCAGAATTGTTATCTAATACTCTTTTTTCCCCTTTTTTCTTATTAGGTGAACGTTTAGCTAAGCCTGAAAGAGGCAAAATGCGAGTGCACAAGATCTCCAATGTGAACAAGGCCTTGGACTTCATTGCCAGCAAAGGAGTCAAACTAGTATCTATTGGAGCAGAAGGTAAAGAAACCAGCTGGTTTGTCTGGGCCCAAGCTGTGCTTAGCTGTTGCCTTTCTCTCACGGCTGCATGTCATTTCTCTTTGTGCCTTCCTAGCCCTACGATGCCCTTGTAGAATAAGCTGTGGAGGAAAAAGGGGATATATTAGGCCTTTACTCTGGAATTAAATCCTACTTTCACACCAAGTTGCCAAACCTGATTCCCACTTGGGCTTATTGGTCAGGTCCACCTATTTTTCTCCTGGTTCTCATGAGTTAAGGAAAACATTGAGCAGCAGTAGAAACAAATTAATTGAGATGTTTCTTTCTTGAATGAAGAAAAGTCTCAACTGAAGCATAGCAGCTGCTTGTATTTAGCTTGTTGCAGAGCTGCTGCAAAAAATCCCCTATTGCTGTAGGACATGCCATGGGTCAAAGCCAAGTGCAGGCCCCAGCACAGGTCAAGGATGCCAGAGGCTCCAATTTTCAGAGCTTCTTGGCTTCTTATTGTGCATCCCAGAAAGCTGGGTGCTCTGGCTGGAAGCCTGTGTATCGTTGTGTAGAGACCATTGTAGACAGCACCAGGGATGCCCTCAAAATGAACTGGCAGATCATGCAGACAGCAGGGAGTTGTGTAGGATTTTTGTCTTTTTAGCAAAGATGGTGGGTGTTTTGCAGATATGTCACCTGAGACCCAGAAGGGCTTGCAAGTTAGTAAGAGAATTTGCTCTTTTATAAACCTTAACGACTTGTCATCTTAGCCAGACTGTGTTGCCATGACACTTGTGTTCCTCTACTCTGGACCTGTGTGTGAGTCCTGCCTAGGGACTCATGTTGTCACTGCTGTGGAGACACTCTGCTTCTGTGGTATTTCTAGGTTTGTCTTTACAGTGACCACGGAAAATGAGGGAGGTTGTTATCTCCATCTTACAGATGGAAATATGTGGTTTCTTCAAGGAAACTCATGACAGAGCCAGGAAATGAGCCCATGATACAGTCCTGGATGAGCATTCCTCCTACGGGAGAGTCATGGGGCTGCAGGACTGAGCCCTGCCTGTTCTTAGCCCGGGAGGTCAGAGCAGTGTTGGCATGCTGTCCCCAATTTTGGCCTTTCAGGCATGCTCTTGGGGACATCTCCAAGACATGTGCCCATCCTGTGGTCCACTTGTTCTGTGTCAGATCAGGCAGAATACCTCAGCCGCTGCAGGTGCTTATGTTTGCCTTACCGAGATCTTTACCTCAACGTGCTGCTTTAACTTTATGGAGACTTTGGAACAATTTGAAACTAGTGTCCAGGGACTTTGCAGACGCTTATTCACTGGGTTCGGTATTTAAGAGCAAAATGCAAGGGGTGAATGGCTCAATGATATTGATATTTTTCCTGCAAAACTTTTCAATTTTCTCAGCTTTTCCCACATGAGCAACCTGAGGCAGTTGCTGGCCCTGAGTACTGTTTATGTAACACAAATGCATATCTAAGGTCATTTTGTGCCCTTACTAAAAAGACTGGTGCATGCAGTGTCTGATAACAGTAGTCCATATCTATATGGGACCCTATCTTCCTCGCTCTATTCCCTTTTTTTTCCCCTGGTTCTGCTCTCCCTGGCACTAGTTTGCCTTCTCCTCTCCTTTCACTGGATTTTTCCTTTTTGATTTCTGCTCCTGAATCAGCTGTGACTGTACCCTCACAGCACGTAGAAATCATTTGCAAGTAAAATGGTCTGTGACCAAAGATCTCCAGGGCCCAGTTATTCAGTATGGATTCATAGCAGTTACCCTGCTCAGAAACAGGCTGTGAGGTGGCCATTTTGTGACAGAAGCCATGATTTATATCAGTCCGAATGGTGATCCTGACCTTCCCTGCCAAATGTTCCTGGCTCTCCTTTGTCCTGGGGCCCATGCAGCTACATGGTGAAGCCATATGAGTTTCTTTATACTACCAAAGGTAGCATGGCACTGAAGTTTGGACCAAGGTTAGCTTTGATTTTTATACAGGGTGCTTGGGCCCATGCTCTGATGCCAGCTCAGGCCATGTAAGTGTGATCACCGCCTGGGCTTCCCTAGCCCCACACCTGCCCGTGCACCCAGACCAAGCCCAAGCCCAAGCCACTCTGGTTGTCACCCTGAAACATAACCTGCTGCAGGGGCTTCTGCCTTGTCCATCCAGGTGCTTGGTGTACAGTAAATTATACATCAGCTATGAAAATGGACATTTACTTTGAACAGCACAGCAGTAACTTTGTCCATGGAAGGGATTATAAACCTTTCTAGAGCATGAATTTTAAGGGCTTACTTTCAGACTTTAAGAAAACATCATGCAGCAGCAAAGTAGAAGATAAAAGCTGATGAGGCAGTCATAACACTGCACCGAGAAAATGAGTTGTAAATGCCTCAGTCAGGTTGGACTGATCTAGGAAGTTTTGCAGGTGGCTTTTCTCCCAGAGGAGAAAACCACCATCCAGCAGCAGTGTGGTGGTACTGGCTAGGGCAGCCCTCCTCACCTTGAGGTGGCTTGCTCCATCTCTGGGTATCTGCTGGGCAGCAGGGTTCTGTGTGAAGCGTCTGCAGCCCAGCTGTGGTTCTCTGTATACGTTGGACAAATGGCATTGGACATCAATGTCCTGACTTTATTTATTATTATTTTTTGTGGTTAAAAGATAAACTTTAGAAAGAATCCCAAGGAAATTCTCAGGTCGGCTTAAGCCTTGTGAAACCTTGTGTTTAATCAGAGTTAGAGCCAGCAAAAATGTTTTCATGGCATTTATCTCACATTTCATCAAATAAAGATCCCTCTGCTGTTCACAAGCCAAGCTCTGCAGCCATGTCCCAGTGAACAAGAACCAGAGTTGAAGACGACTTCCTACACACAGCATGAGTGCAGGATATATTCCATGTTAGACAGCGTCCACAGGATCAAAGCAGCTGTGGCATAGAGCAGATAGATCTGTGTAAATCTGGATCAAGGAAGGCTCTAGCCTAGTGCAGCTTCTAAATAGTTTTTCATCTGCTTTTAAATCTCACTGTCATCTGACACCTCAGAAGCCGCCTTTTGCAGTAATAGATTCCATACTGGTGTCAAATGCTCCTGGGATGTAACAGATTGAATAGGTCAAGTATGTGACCCTAAGACTGTTTTATTTGCACCTCTAATCTGCATAGAAAGTTGCTGCTTAGACAGATGTGGCTCAGTTCAGCATAAAGATAACTTTGGATGAGCTGTTCCCTATTCTCACCTGTGCAAGTGAAAGGAGAAATAAAGCTTAGAGATTTCAACAATTGCAGAAGTCCCATCTGAGCAAAACATCTACTGAGGCATCAGGCAGAGCAAGCATACATTTGACAGTGGAAAGAGGGTGAAAATAAGGTCTCTGCACGTCAGTGAGTGAAACATAGCATTGTATTTGTCCCTATCTCCCGCCCACGCACAATTAGGGAGTTGAGATGTACACCCCCATCAACGATGCCAGCCATCTGTCCTAAATATGGCTGGACCATCATTAGCAACATGCTTTCTGAAGACAGGGGCATAGATGCTTGTCTTGCTTTATTCGGCTTTTGTTAGGATAGACAAAATGCAGAGCAGCTTTTATTTTATGTCACCGCTGTTGCTCTATGTCTCCAATTCCCAGATCATAAAGCTATCCTGCCAGTTGTTCATCCCCTGCAACTCCTTCTCTCCATGGGGTAACCAGAGGCTGTGCTCTCATGGGCAACTCAGAAGTAGCTAGTGGGGATAACAGTTTCTGTAGCATTGATTCTGCTTCTAACTACCCAGGCCAGGGTAGAAAAGTAAGCTTAATCATTTTTGCATTTTTCAAAATGAGTTCATGCATTTAAAAAAGGTGGTGGCATTTTAAAAGCCACATCTATGTAGCCAGCCCGTCTTGCTCCTAAGGACTGAATATTTGTCAAGCCCTTAATTGGCTGTCAAACAAATGGATGAGAGTACTGTAGTTTTTGCGTATTTTGTTCATGGTATTTGTTACAATAATGGGAGCTGGGTGGAAGCATATTCACCGGTGCAAAAAATTTCTTTCCAGTGGATGCAGATGCCTCACCAGCTTTAGCCAGCAACTGATGCACCCCCAAGTTGAATGTAAATCACATTAATAACATGCACTTGCTGCTGCTGTTCATATAACAGCTGGTGGTAGTGGAAGAAGTGCAGACAACAGTTGCAGAGGTCCTGCCTGGGAAGAGCACTTGGAAAGCACAGTCAGGCAGAAGATACTGTCTGATTATTAGCCTTTTAATATGTGAACTGCTTTCACATTACTAAGCCTTAATTATATCAGTGGGGAGCAAACCTACAGTATCTTTAATTAAAGATCAGATTGTTCTAGCTTTGTAGTGTTAACGTTCAACTTTTTAACAGTACGTGTGGAGTTTCTTTCTCTTCATCACCAGGAAGCAGAAGGCTTCATGCAAACCTGTTTTGCAACCATGTTTTTTACTTTTGTTTCTTGGCTATGTTCCACTATATTAGAAAGAGACTGGCAGCAGCTGAAGGGATTGTAAAGGAAAAGGAGGTTGGCATTGGGGAATGCAGGGCTGGAAAACCGAGTGAGTGAGGGCCAAAGAGCATATGGCCTTTCTGATCAGGCTGGCTGACTTTGTAACCAGGTTGCCAGGAGAATTTTTTTAGCTCTAGAAATGAAAAATGCTTGCCCACTTCTAACAAATAATAATGCTTTTGTCAACTCTATTTAAAAGAAAAAAAAAAGTACTGGGGATGGTATTGTTGGTTAAATCTCCATCCTGGGATGGGTCACTCACTAATCTCACTGACATCAGTATCTGCTTGGTAGGTGGTGGGTTTTCTCTGTCTCAAGAAAAAGTAAAGTGATATGTAGAGATGAAGTGGTAGAAATATTCTGGGCTTCTTCCAGAGCAGCTTTGCTTTGGTGCACTGCTAAGGAAGAATCAGGCATGGGAGCAGGGAGCACACATCTTCCCTTTTAAATGAGTAATGCAATGAACAGGGCTGGGGAGAAGAGATGCTTTCCACCTTAACTCCACCAGCTAACTTTATAAAACTGGAATTTGAGAACATGACCAGAGCATAGTGCTGAGTTCTAATGCCATTAGCAACTTAACGCCATCTGGTTTTATGTAAGTATCTTGACCTTTATTTCCAATTAAAATCCATGGAACAGTAATATTAATTACCTGTTTCAGCTCACTGATTGATTTATTAGTGTTCATAAAGCATTTTCAACATTGAAGTATTGCCATCAGATTTTAATCTAGTCCATTAAAATAAGGAGCTCAATTTAGTTTCAGATCTTAAATATATCCTATGGTCCTCCTGCCAACTGCTGTGGTTTTTACAAGCATTGGGGTTTTTTGCTTTTTGAAAATCCCCACAAAGATCTATCCCATGAATAAAACAAACAAGCTGAAAACACAGATGCTTTCTTTTATATTTTAGCTGTAGTATCTCAGGTATTTGTAACAATAGTAAGCATTTTCCTTTAAGTTGATTGGGGTGCTTTATTGGAGGGCTAAAGAATGCAAAAAGTGCAGAACTGAATATACTTGCCATCACATGACATTTTTATACATCAGCCTAGCAGACAACCCCTGACCCCAAAATACCTATAAAAAATTCATTTGTGAGAAAACTGCCAAGAGACAAACATAGTTTTTTTTCATGCCAGCAACAGTAACTGTAGTTCTTTTGTACTGCAGTGAAAAGTTGTTGGCTATTTAATTCTCGGCAAACTGATGCCCCACCAAGATATCTGTGTGTATTCTTAAGTGCAGAAAGGAGTGGACACAGGGGTTTACTACAGTAGAACAAGGTGACGTGTCTTGTTTTCTATCTTTTAAACCTGTAAATCCCTAAGGCAGATGTATGTCAAAGCACAGTGGAGATTATCCTTCTGATTTACACTGGAAGTTGCACTACATGTATTGCTAAATCACAGTTTCTGAAACCATGTGTTTCAGGTGTATGCTACTTGTCTGCTGTTTTTTACTGTACTGAGGTTCACATTTTGAAAATTTTTCATGAGAGGAAAAACTTTTCTTAATGGCTTAAAAGGAAAATTTCAAATATTGTTACTTTTGTGACAGGATCCAGATAGGTGGCAGTTGCCTATACTGCAAATTTCCACTTGCCCCAGAGCATGATGTGTTCCTCCTGGGCAGCTTTGTGGAAGCAGTGGCACAGAGGAGTCTACAGCAGTACAAAAATGGTTTCTGGCAGCCTTGTTAGGACTTGAATTATTCTACATGCAAACAGTAGGTTAATTCTAACCCTTTTCTTCCTGGAAATACTCTCGTAACTTGTCAGTTGTTTGTGAAAGATCTTTCTCCCATGCAGGAACCTGCCAGAGAATGAGTAGGAGAAGGCAGCTCAGCTAGTTTCACTATCCAAAAAAGTGAAGGCTGTAAATTTTATAAAGTATATATATAGTCTGCGCAGAATTTTTGTAGATGCTGAGGATCAGCACTTGAGACCCAGCTGCTCACCATTTGGACTGTTTGGCACTAATCTATATGTGGCGGAAGCCTCTTTCTGGGCCAGTATCCCGCCCAGCACCTCCCCCCAGAACCTTGATCCTCCATCCTAAACAGATTATACCTCACACAAACAAGCAGTCGCTTTCTAAAAACTTCAGGTTGTTGACCCTTGCTGATATATATTCTGGAGTCCAATGAGCAATAAAGCACAATCTGCTTAACATCTTAGTTTATGTTATGGGCTGGTCAGCATGAGTCTTTGCTTCCTCTTCAAGCAGGATGCATTTACTTTGAGGAATGCTCTGTTGTGTCTTTTGGCAATTATATGACTGAAAGAAGTCCTATACAGGCAGTCTGGCATATTTAGGCTTGTTTGAAATTAAAATGTTGATGTTTCTTGGTTTTCTTGGTGACACAACAAAACCAGCTGTCAGAGCTTATCTGCATGGGAAGTATCACTGGTTTTTCTGATATAATTACGCTGGGGCAGTTATATAAGTGACTTGGAGTAGACATATCAGAGTAAGAGAGGAAGGCTTTTCTTTTTCCCAGTTTGGCTTATATGACTTCTAAGTGATTGGAATTAAACCTAAGAAGGTGTTTCTAGACCCCTGTGGGCAATTACACTGATCTGAATTGGTACATATTCCTGGTCTTTTGGATCATCAGTGTCTGTTTTATGCTCAGTATTATACTGGAAAAGAACCAGTCTGATTACAGGGTACTACTGGGCAAGACTGTGCTGTATCAGCAGAGCATCTGGGGAGGCAGGGAAGAACAGTTTTCAGCTGGAATTTCAGTTCTCCCATCTGCAAAAGGGAGTGCTCCCCAACGCTCCTGTTTTACTAGGATTTCCACTTGCAACTTGATGCCTTCTATGTCTTTTCTTTCTACCTTTTTTCCATAGAAATCGTGGATGGCAATGTTAAAATGACTCTTGGAATGATCTGGACCATCATCCTTCGTTTTGCCATTCAAGATATCTCAGTTGAAGGTAAATCTTAGTTCTTTCCAGCCACTGCTCAACAATGAACAACCAGGGTAACTAAATGGCTTTGCCACTTAAAAAGCCCAGAATGTGCTCTTAGGTGAGTCACTGGAAGATCCTAGGGAGCTACCCTTCCCAAGCTGCCCTGTCATCTCACTGACATTTCTGGCCAGGTTCAGGTATACTGAGAAGAGTTTTTCACATCCTCTTCTTGTAAGACATGTTAAGAGCAGCTCAAAACGATGGCTAAGCCTGAAAGCCAACTTTGATGTTGGAATCTATTGCATTTCTTGCAGGCTGATTCAGTGACTAGCACTGAAAATGGACGTATCTTTTACAAGTCCTACAAAATTCTCCTCTCTAATCCCAAAAAGCTATCTCCTTATTACAGAACCTCATTAAGAAAATATTAGTAACAAAAATATCCCAGTAGACTCTTCCAAACAAGGAATTTTCTGGCAAGTGAAATTAAATAAAGCACAATTCAGGGCAGTCTGTACCAAAGAGGAGTTGGTGATGTTTTGCTAGCATATGCTTCAGAAACTCCTGCTTTCTAAGAAAATAAGTTAATTGGGGTGTTTTCTTTCTTTCTCTAGAGACATCTGCTAAAGAAGGACTTTTGTTATGGTGTCAGAGGAAGACAGCCCCCTACAAAAATGTAAACATCCAGAACTTCCATATCAGGTGAGTTACAGGCAAGAACTTAGTTTTACAATCTGTGTTACTTTCATATGTCTCTTGGCATATTCAGAAATGTTCCTGACAGACCTACCAAGGCAATGCAGGTGCATGTTAGACTGTAACAGTGTAGTCTAGAGAGACACCTATGAAATTAAAGGCAGAGGTTATAAGAGGATCCAAGTACCTACATCCCAAATCCTCATTCTGGTTACAACTGCTGCTTTCGTAAAGTTCTTCAGAACATTAAGTCTTCTGAGAGCAGCATATGTGCCATGGGCTAAGCAAGACAGCTTTTGCTCTGTGAAAACTCAGAACACTGTAGGAGCCATGAAATTAGGCTGCACCAGAAGCTTTGTAGTATGGCAAAGCTGGGAAGGGGTGAGAGGTTTTCTTGCTCTGCTCTTAATGTTTCCAAATTGGCAGATGTTCCAGTGAAGATTCTGCATAATAGTGCTTTTTCCAGCACATCTTGAAGAGCTGTATGAACCATATAAACGTAAAGCACTTTTCTGAGAGCTTAAGTGCCATCCACGCTAGTCAGTACTATCATGGAGTTAGCTATGGGCATCTACCTTTTCCCTATGGAATGCACTTGTTTCTCCTTTAGGGCTTGTATCTACACCTTTTTTTAACCCTAGCTCTACACCTGTCCTTGCATGCTCCACAGGACATGCGCAGAGTTCAGCACAGAGAACTGGCAAAAAGGAGGTGGTGATGCAAAGGGCAAGTCCTAATCACAGTGGATTTTTGTAGGGATTGAAAGAAATCTTTATTGCAGTCTCATGCAGGTACAAGACATGTCTCCTTCCCAGCACTTACAGAAGCACTGTTAGCTAGAAACTAAACCAGAATTAGTCGCCCTGCTGTCTTGGTGCCTTCCCTCACGCTCATGCCTGTCACTGTGTCTCTCCCTGGCTGAGCACTGTTCATTGTGCTCTCTTATGTCTCTCTTGTAGTTGGAAGGACGGCCTTGGTTTCTGCGCTTTAATTCATAGACACCGTCCAGAGCTCATCGACTACGGGAAGCTACGAAAGGTACAACTCAATTTGTTTGTCAGACCAGATGCTTGGCTCCTTGGAAGTAAAGAGAGAGAAGAATTAGCCTGATAAACATAATTGGAGAACTTCAGCACAAGCTGGCAGTTGCAGGACTGGGGGGAAGGAAGGAGGGATGAATCAGTACATTCAGGTTTCTTAGTGAAGCGTGAACTTAATGAGCTTCCTGCTTGACTTTCCCTGCTTTCAGACTGCCTTATGAGAGACACACGTGCCCCAATCCCAGCTGATGAGCAAAAGCTGGCAAATTCAGTAACAACAAATGTGAGACTAGTTCTGTGCTAATGTCACAGACTAGCAAGTCAAATCAGACTTAACACTTGTGCAGAGAGTTGGACAGAAACCGGTTACCTGGTGTTCAAATGCAAAAGCTCATTGAGGCGTCTGTGTGCCCTCACTGGACACTTGTCACATGCTTGCAGCTTAGCACTGAACCATCTGCAGTACTGGGCTTCTCCTGGCATGTAGGTGTTGGGTGCCAGAAAAGCAATTGCCATAACACTCAATTTTACTTTAAAAATTGCCACTGGTAACATGATATCTAGCTGCTCCAAAGTTTGCTTCCTGTGTGTCTTGGAGACAAGATTGCTAAGTGGATGATGAGAATAGGCATTCAGTGGTTTGTGCTGCCAGCAAGTGTCTTCACCCAGCAGGGCAATGGAAGACCAAACTGGGTTCTCATCCTGCTGGCATTCCTGCAGTCTGCAGAGATCCAGTTTCACTATATCTGTGCACATGTGGAGTGAAATGTCACCAAGAGCATAATTCATGTGTCATTACTGGGGCTAATACACAAAACGTTTGACCATCTGATCTCATGGGCTGGGTGTTATAAAGTGCACGTGTGCTTGATGTTAGCTAGGGAAATAAACATAGAAGACCATCACTAATAGACCTGGGCTCTTGGATCACTGTGCAAATAGACAATTAGCTGCATCCTTGAAGCAATGAATTGTACGATGCCTGATCTGCTTTTCAGTAACCTTTTAGATCTTTACTGTCTTGCAGAGCAGTCAATTAAATTATCTGATCACTCTTAGTGTCTGGAGTCAGCACATGATGAATAAACAGTGGGGAGAGACTGTACCTGTTTACATAAACAGCAGCAATAAAAAAAGAAATTATTAGAGCTACATTTTCAGTGCCTGATCTTGGGAAAATAAAAGCAGCTAAGCAATGTGCGTCTGACAAACCCAACTGGGTAAATGCTACAGTGCTCTCTGTTATCAACAAAGCCCTAAGCCAAACCCAAGCGAAATGAGAGTGAGGGAAAGAAAGTTATTTGGTCATATTGCCTGCAGGCTTTTTAACATGAAAGAGAGGGTGATTGTTCTAGCCAAAATCAATGTAGATGGGAAGGGATTTGTCCTCCTTGGAGTAAGGTTAAAGGGAGCCAGCATCTCTTGTTCTCCACTTGCCTTTGATCCCATCCTTCACCAGGTTCCCTCTGCCCTCCTGCAGTCTTCTGACTCTTTCTGTATCCTTTTTATTGTTGTTCTGCCTCAATTACTCTAAAAGCATGAGATTAAATGCATGTTTGAGAACTCTACCAGAGCTGAAGTCTTGAGCAAATAGCTAGGAAGAACTTAGCTCAGAGCCTAGCCTTTAGTTCTGGCAGTTGATGTGTGCTGAAGGAAAGTTGCCTTTTTTATGCTAGATCTTTGAAACCCATTTGTAGAATGTATAAACATGGCACCTTCCTAAACACAGTATTTGCATGGACTATTTCTGTCACTTGTTTCCTCCTTTATCGCTTCTTTCTCCTCCCTTTGGCTCAATTCAACTGATTCTTGCCCTTCTCCTTGGAGCCTACATCCCCTCTCCCCTTTCCTTCAAAAACAAACCAACCAACCAACCCCAGCATTTTAAATCATCCCTGGACCTGCAGGTGACTTACCTTGCAGAGAAAGACATGAGAAAAGGCTGCTGAGAAGCAGCCATCACAGTGTATAGTAGATTAGACCTCCACTTCCAGGTCTCTTCCAACTCTAGGGAGTGATTAATGGCATCTCAGTTGTGTGTGCCTTTGGCGATGTTGTGTGTGTTTCCGTGTACACACACACACACACACACACACATGTATAAGATGGAGGGGTGAACATCAGTCCAAGCTGCCAGGATGTCTGCATTGTACCTCCTGTTTGGGCAGCATTCTTGTGCAGTTTTAGTGTTTTCTGCTCTTTCTCAGAGGCTGTGTCTATGCTACAGACCCTGTATTGGCAGTGTATGCTAGCAAAAGGTAACCAGTGTAGCTCCATGTCTTCTTCCCAAAAGCTAGCAACTTCCGTTGTCACCACCGTTTTGTACCAAGTTTATGTTCCTAGCTATTTTTCCTAGTCTAGCTATATCAGTGAAGCAAGCACAATTCTTTTCTGCCTACATGCACTGCCTAGCTGAAGTGATTTGTATAGTCCAGGCCCCAAAATAAAATGTGCAAGTCCACCCAGCTTGGTGTCTGATTCCCTGACACCACAGCTAGTTATTTGGTTAGATGGTTTCTATTCAGTGCAGGTCTGTCTGCTATTGTTCAGCTCACTGTAGATAAGATCTCAAGATTCAGCTCATGGTCTGCATGTGAGGGACATGCAGAAGATGAGGTTTCCCTTCCTCCTTTTACCCCTGGCTGTAGCTCAACTGTTAGCCACTTCTAAGATCTTTTTATCAAGTACAATGGCTGACTGATGGCTCCAGACACCCCCTCATATACTGCAATGCATATAGAAATGTGGTATGTCTACTGCCATGTTGGATGCATTTATTACAGATATCACTGAAAACATGAGTTTTGGATTTCTTTCCTAGTGTCTTCAACTCTGGCAGATATAGTAAGTGCTTGCTCTCTTGATTTTCCTCCCCTTCTATCTCCTTTCCTGATTGCTAGTTAATAGAAGATTTTTTTTATGTCACACTGTAATAATTGCCATGGCAACCTTATGTGCTGCAAGGACTTGGAAGTAGCTGGAGGAGGAGAGAAGAAGACTCCCTGTGTGAGTTAGGGTTGTGGTGAAAGAGGAGGAGCTGTGGTAGTCTTTAATCAGCAAAAGCAGAGAACATGCCAGGTGGGCATCTGTTTAGGGCAGGTTTGCTGTCTGCCACTGTTAAAACAAGGTAATTCCTCCATAGTAAAACTATAGCTTTCCTCATGGTTGGCCTAGCTAGAGCCTGGCAAGCCATTGCTCCTTTTCATGTCTCTGCCATTTCTGTGTTCACATAAGGAGAGTGGGAACTGAGGCACCTCTGCAGAACCTTGTCTGGGTCAGTGCTCTTCTGGGGTATGTGTTTCAGCTGTGGAAGGAATCAGGGGACAGGTGACTTGGCTTTTGTTTGCTCTGCTGCCTTTGGGTCCCTAAAGCATGGCTGCAGCTGTGGTGTTGCTGCGCTGTACTGCGAGGCTTGGAGCTGCCAGGCCAGTCTTTTCTAGTTTATCCGTTTTCATGGGAGTCAACTGATTTGAAATAATGATTAACTGGTGAACGATGGGATGAAACTGAAAGCAGTGGATTTTGGAGGAATTTCATAGGGCTCAAGACCCAGTTGCAGTCTTGGACAAGCCCCCAGGGAAACCCTGCCTCTTGCACAAAGAAGCATCACCTTTGTGATGAGCAGCTCCATTGTCCATGAGGGGTGAAGATTTTCCCACAGGGAACAGGGTCTTACTTGGATTTAGCTCTCTGCTCATCTTGGAGCTAGTCTTGGACTTAGGTATCTTGCTTTCAGTAGCCCTATCTTTAGCTTCATTCTCCAGGAGACTATGTGATCACACATCTGTCTTACGTACAAAGTAGAAGTCTGCTGGCTTCATCTAGGTGAGTCTCCAGTTTCCCGCATATTAAGACTTACAGCCCTTCCTTTGGGAGTGCCCAAGCCTAGTAAGTTTTCCCATCAGGAAACCTCTCCCAACTTCCAGCTTAAAATTTCTTTTTAACCTTTGGCAACATTGCTACTGGTGTTGTTACTTGGAAACTGATAGGAAAGCTATCTGCAGTGACTTTGCTCCTCCCTTTCCTCCAGGAGAGGCTGACAGATCTTCAGGCAGCTCCTTCAGATCGGTCTGTGCTAAGGAAGGGTCTGTGTTAATACTAAACACTCTATCAGGGCGTTAGCAATGCCATAGTGGTCATGGTCAGCATAGGCTGAAATTTGGTACACAGTGGTGGCATTTCTACAGAAGCAGAAAATGGCACATGGGCTAGCGGAAAACTGGCAAGGGAGCTGCCACTTGGCATTTCTCGATGCTCCTACACTTGAGTGAAAGAAAGGCTGTTACTTTTCCATCCTAAATGGAGCTAAGGCCCTGTCTACACATAGTGAACAAGGTATGTTATATACCAGCTAGTCTTACCTCCTCAAATAAGGCTTTTGGTTACACTTGGGTTCATAGAAGTTTCTCCACAGCAGGCACAGGAGACAAGTAGGTTGAAGTTGAAATGGTACCAGCCTCTAATTCCGTGGCATAGGGTGGTTCCATGTGACTGGAGGATAGTAAAAATCCCCTGCCTGCACTGCTGCTAAACTCTGAAGAAGTAGATATAGATATAGCTTATGTAGTCTCCATTGAAAGTGTATTATATGGGGATAAAGTACCGTTTGACACTGAGATGGGGGCCTGTTACCATGTTTGACAGCTGCTGGTTTCGTCACAGTGTGCCCATGCAACATTTCCTTGCTTAATATTGACTTGTCCCAGTGGGCTAAATAAGGATCACTGGTCGTGTCTGTTTTGATGGCCTCTGTGTGTGATTTACTTTGGTAGGTGAAACATTGCTGTCTACTGGAGACATTCACCCAAAGCAATATGATGCTGATATGGGATGCCAACCTAATACATGCATTAATTCCTAGGGCAATGCTGCAGAAAACTGCTTTTCAGAATAGCTCAGTTTCCTAGTTTCATGAAGACTGTAATCCGAGGGCTACATAATGACCAGTGCCATAAAGGAACTTTTCTGCATGCCCATACCCTGTCTGGCCCAAGCCTGCCTAGCTTCATCTTTCATGCTGGGTGTGTTCAAAGGAAACTGCCTGTTGATTAGAGTTCAGGCACAGCTTAATCTTCCAAGTCAATGCAATAAGCAAAGGCATGTGATCTCAAATAGAAAAGAAACAGAACATGGATGTCACTCTAGAAAGAAGGTGAATTATACTCCTTGTTTGCTAATTTTGAAGGTGGGTCTCAGCGTGAGTGGCGCAAATGACAATATGGAGAGTACCGCCCCATCCCTTCTGTCTCCCAAAAGACACTTAGCAAACAAGGTGACTAAACACTAGCAGTTTATGCACAATCTTTCCTCCAGCAGAAGCCACTTGTCTCAACAGTAGAAACTGGTAGTGCAAATGTCATTTGTCACCCATGAAGTGGATCAATCCTTCAGAATAACTAAGTATCATGGGTACACAGGAATATAGGGATCAAGCTTGTATGAGGGTCTCATACACTTTGGTTGATGTCTTGTTGTTGATCATTATGTTTGAATGCTGGAAACAATTTGCAGAGGTCTTTCATTTCCAGTGACATGTGTGTTTCATATTCTCTTGTGTGGCTCTTTAAAATCTAGTTACCTTTGTGATATGACTCATGATGATAAATCACATTTAACTTTGTTTAGGATTTGATTACTGTGTATTGATGTCTGTATCTGAAGTGCATCCTGCCACATCAGAAGTTTTATATATAGAGGAATAGAAATGTACTAAGGAAATGACAAGTCCTGTGCAGCACCTAGGAGGAAAAGCAATACTCAGACAAAATGGGTACTTTTATATATATTTATTTTGTAGAGATTTGTTAAAACATTTCTCTTCCTCCCACTCAACTGGTGTTCAACAAACTGTACACTAGCTAAGGACAGCACCCGTTGCAGATGTTGTTACTATTTTAGTATTGCTTAGATGTTCTAACAGATACACTGCTCTGCAGTTCTTTAAAATGGAAATTGCAAACCTAATACAAGCATGAGCTGTAAATGTGAGATATGGCCGTTTACTATCGGTATGATGTGAAGCTAATTTTACTTTAAACTAGGTTCAAGACAAAACGTATTATTCCTTCTTGTTGCAAGTGCATAGATTATATGTTAATTATCGTATCATGAGTCTCCAGGCTCTGCTTTCAAAAGGAAGCTAATTATTTCATCCTGCTACATGAGGATTCACACATAATTTTGTCTGGACAGCACAGTTACTTGAACCAAACCAAGCACAATAGCCCTGTTTTGAGAGAAATGCTGTATACCTTACTACAAGTTGATGCTGATGCTCTGGCTCTGTTTCTTTCCCAGGATGATCCTCTCACTAATCTAAACACAGCTTTTGATGTGGCTGAGAAATATCTGGATATTCCCAAGATGCTGGATGCAGAAGGTAAAGTAGAACACAGTGGCTTTTAACTTGCTTTTTCTCAAGAAATTTCCCACTTCTTCTAGGTGGACTTGTATTGTACAAGAATTCAGTAACCTCTGAATGCTCCCTCCGTCACCACATACTAAATGTGTAGGGAAAAAGTTACAGTGGAATAATGGATCACATGTTCTGCTTCCCTCTTCCTCCTGTGCCCCTCAGTCTTCTGAGTCTGGTGTGGAGATCTTAACCTGGGGTTGATACACTAGGCAGAGATGAGTAACACCTGGCTATGCCCACTGCTGACTGAAGTGTTCCCTTTCAAGAATCAGGCTTAATACTGAGTTAATGCATGGTGTAGGACTGTGTTCCTTTTGCTCCAGAATTTTTTTTCTGGGCTCTTTCTGGCAATCTTTCTTTTGGGGGCATGATATCAGTATTATAAACTGCTGCTTCTTGACTACTCAGAAGTGTTGGGCATGAAGATCCCTCACCAACTGGGTCTGGAGACGAAAGCAGAGATCCATGTTGTTCAGAGGTGCTTTTGCTACTGACCGTGACTGCTTCCCTGAGGCCACTGGGACAGCAAGGATTACTTTTCAGAGCCTTGTCAGGACCAGCTTGGCAATAGACTTAGAAGACTGTAACTCTGGAGTACAAATAACAGCCTGAAATAGTTCACTGGTTGTTGGCTGTTTGCCTGAAGCCAGCTGGTTTCAATGGTAGAAGCTGTATTTCAGGCTTGGTTTGGACAGGAGAAGCAGTTAAAGGCTTTTGTTAAATAAGGGAGTGAGAGGAACAGGGAGGAAAGGTGGGGATAGGGCAGCTGAACCCAGTGAACCTGTATTTGGGTAACTAGGATGTTCATATTCTTAAGTAGTATTTCCCATCCCCAGGGATGAGTCTTGCTTTCCCTGCATTCATCATGCTGAGGTCACAAAAAATCATGAGGTTTCTGGATTAGATTCAAGTGCTTCTTTCCATTCTGTAGGAAACAAAGGCACCTCCAAAATAAGCGGATCTAGCTTCTGATCTCAGCAAAGCTAGCAATGATAAAAGAGAGCCCCTTGCAGGACCTCCCGTTGCTCTTTCCTGATCACTCTCCTCCCTCATGGAGTGGAGCTAATGTGCATTCCTCCACACCATTAATTCTGATCTCTGGAGGTGTTGAGTTTCCCCTGAAACTAATGAAAGGGCCTTTTGAAATTCAAGCCATGATTGTGTTGAAGTGGAGGACAGGGGCATGGAAAGGAAGGGAGAAAGGATCTTTCCTGAAGAACTGCATGGAGGAATTGCAGTATAATACTTCTGTAAAAGCCATGTCAACCTGCTGCCAGTTTGGATTGATTCAACCCACCATTCACAGTAATGTTCTCAGGATGGGGAACTGCTGTGACACGAGACATGCTGACATATGGCTGCATTAGCCTGGCCGGACCCTGGAAGCAATTTTGTCATGAGGGAGGGGAACCAGGAGGGTGATCCTGGCTTCTGAGAGAGACACATCTTCTGGGGAATGCTGGGAAGCCCTGTGAAGTTGCTATGACAAGCATATACCCCAGCAGGCCTCCTGGACAGTTGTGGTTCTCCCTCTCCTTTGCTTTCCTTACATCAGTTGATTATGCTCTTAACGTGAGGTTTTTTTTGACAGACATTGTTGGAACTGCCCGTCCTGACGAGAAAGCCATCATGACCTATGTTTCTAGCTTCTACCACGCCTTCTCAGGAGCCCAGAAGGTATCGCAGGATCCCAAGCTCCCTCCACAGAGCACACCTGGTGCCGTTGCTAATGTCCAAACCTTTTTTTCTTTCTCTCTCTCCTCTCTAGCTACGGGCATCTTTATTATTATGCTCTTGGTAGAGTTGGCTGTTGGTTCAAAGTGGTGCCCCAGACAGAATACGTGGGGCCAGGGAGCCAGGAGTCCCATTTCCCTGTAGTCAGTGACACTTACATATACCAGCACCTTGGCACACACACAAATCCAAGGGAGTGGGGAGCTTTGCCTTCTCCATTTGCCTTCTGAACTGCTGCACTGACAGCTGAGGACCTACACCCCCCGTTCCTCGGAAATCTGAGCTAGGATGCTTGGTCTCACAAAGGTGGAGACCAATGCATAGATGCTCTGCTCAGCAGGACACTGCAGCCTGCCCCCACTGGAAACAATGCTGATACCTATTCACTTTTTCTTTTTTTTTCTTTTTCAAAGGTGGAGAAACAGAGCTGACTTAGTGGTTTTATGAAGGGTTCAATGAATACCCAAAGCTTTATCTTTTATGTTACGTATGCTGCAGGTTCCCGCACCCTTGCTTCAAGGTCTGAACCTGCTGCTTTCTCAAGTTGTGCCACAAACCCAGTCCCAGTTCACCTGGGGCTTAGAAAGCATGTCCAACAAGTACATCTGTGGTAATTTTGCAAACAGAGCATTGCTTATCATGACCGAGATGCCTGGTTTTGTTCATTTGTTTCTTTTTTTCCTCTTTTCTCACCCACCATGCTGGAAATCAGGCAGTTGAGTCCTTGCTGTGTCTGGCTTAGCCATTTTCCTGTTGGTAATGGAGTCACTCAAGGAAAACATTTTGTAGGTGAAACCTTGTAAATATCTCTCGCCAAAACCAAGCAGGCGCCTGTACTTCAGTGCCATAAGAACAGGCAGTGCATGTTGCAGCAGAGCAGATACTGTGTAGGAAGTGCACTGCGTAGGAAGGCTCTGATCTCTAGCTCCTCGGCGTACAGAAGGGCCTTGAGCACAGGGCGTTCAAACCTCCAAACAGCCTACTTGCATACTTGGGCAAGGCCCCCAGACCACAGCTGTGAAGGTGCAGAGCCCAGATCCTCAGCTCGGGATCACCCTGGATTGGGGGGTGAGAGGGAGGGGTGCCGCTTGGAGCCACAAGCCAACGCTGCTAGCCACCTTCTGATCCGAATTCCCAGCTCTCCGCATGGAAATCTGTTTGGCCTGTCCTGCAATGCATGATGGGAAGTTTTCTCCCCCTCTCTCACGCCACCCATGACTGTTTTGTTTTATTCTATGTGCTGCTTCTTACTTTATCCTTTCAACCTCTTTTCCTTCTCTGCACAGATATTATAGGCACGCTAAGGCCGGATGAGAAGGCCATAATGACCTATGTCTCATGTTACTACCACGCCTTCTCAGGGGCGCAGAAGGTGAGACTTTACTGCTAACACCCCTCTCCCCTCTCCCCGCCCTGCCCACCGCTCCTCTCCACCGAGGAATTCGACAGACCCCCGCCCGCCCCAGGGCATTTCCAGGGAAGCCCAATGCATCCAGCGATGCATTTGGATGTGCCATCTGTAGTCTTACTGGACAAGTGATGTAAATGTCCTTTCAGACAGACTCGAGCTGCTCCTTCCCTCCAGTTTCATACCCCAGCGGTGGAGACAGCATTTGGTAAAGCTGGCATTGAAAGATGAATGAATGTCTGCTCTGACAGAGTCAGTACCCTTTCAGTGACTAGTGGGCATCATCCTGGCCAGGTGGTGCGCCTCCAGAAATACCACAATCAAATCGGCCTACTCCAGGAAATCACAGCCTCCTCCCTGAGCTGCCATCCTGCCTTCCACACTCAGCCCCTGCTAGGTCAGTGGTCTTTTCCCAGGCTCAATCATCTGTGTGCTGGTTACATAGCACTTTTGTGCTCCAGCCACAAAGTCCATTCCTACCAGGACTTGAGCTTTCCCAAACTCACACACTTCTCCATTCCTTGCTTCTTCCTGGTTATTGTCGTCTGTTTCCCAAATCACCTATATGTTTTATTTCTCTTTCCTCTGCTTTGCCCATTTCCATAACTTCAGTCCTTCTTCCTCTGCTTCCTCTTTACTCCAGAGTCTTTTGGTCTGGCATCGGGACATTTGTCCTCAGAGGAACCATATAGTCACAGTTTGCCTTTGGGCAAACTTCCTCCAAAACAGCAATTTCCCTGCAATCCTTTGAGTAGAATAAAAACATCCATGCTTTCCTCCCATGCCATAGCCTGGCTGAGCTGCAGCCTTTCCACAAGATCACTGCTAATTTCAGATTGTAGGCTTTGGAACAATAAAATCCGAAGTTGAAGACTGCATTCTTCATGTTACGAACAGATGTAAAATCTCTGTTTCCTCCAGCCACAACTTCTTTCTCTCACTAGGCCTTTTCTCTTTGAGACACAGTCCATGTGTCGCCCAGCTTGAGGGCTAACTTGACTCCAGGAAGAGTCCATCTCTTTTGTACAAAGCAGTGCTGATGGTCGCAGCATTGATGCAGATACCATGCTGATGCTGGCTTTCAGAGGGCAAACGCAGGCAGTAGGTGCCAGGGAGCAGCTCTTTAGTTCAAGCTTTTTGTTCTCTGCCCTGTTTCATATAAACTATGTGATACTGTCTTGTTTCCAAGGAACTGGGAATATGTCCCACAGCAGTGCAGTAGACTTGCCCGTTTGGCGTAATTTGTGTAGTCATGACTTTTCCACTAGGATCCTGCTTTGTGAATGGTTCGAAACCCTTAAGACCAGGCTGCAAACTCCAGCCAGCTGATACTTGCCCAGGAAGACTGTAGTCTCAGAACTTATGCCAGCCCTGTGATAAGGCCTGCTGTTTGCCAAGTGCCCCTGAGGGTCAGCTCCAAGCTTTCTGCTTAACTTGAAGAACTCCTGACTGAGGAAACTGCAAACCACAATATGAGGAGGGTTGTGGCCTGCTGCAGGAGCAGCTGTGCCCCTCACCAATGTCTTCCTCTTCCCTCCGTACCCATTCCACGATGTGGAAACCTGCTCAGCAGGTCCCATGCTCTCATCAGCAGTTTAGGTGGATGCTAGGTCTCCTGGGATAACTGAAAACAACCTTTTACTGCCTCAGGACCTGAACCAAGTAGCTGGGGCAAGAACTAGAGATGGAGCTTCTTAGTTATTAAAGCTTCAATCCTGTGTAGTCTAACTGGCTTACAGGGAAGATTGAAGATTTAATTTTTTAGCAGTCCTGATGGGCCAGCAACTCAACTGTGCCCTGGCAGAAGGGGCACAGCTCCTTTTTGGAGCTACCCTAGCTGTGCATTAGCCAGCTGCTGAGTGACGGAGATTCAAAACCCTGGGCAAATGCAAAGTGATTACTGAGTACAAGCCCCAGCCCAGACTGTAATGTGTTACCACCTCGTGCATGGTTAGGTGACTTACTGTGATATCACTCCATTTTTCATTCAGATTTTTCATTACTGCCACCAGTCCTGAAGGGGAAGTCCCATGAGCCGCTTTCTGCTTCTTTCACTCTCTTATACTGAGCCTTTGAAGGTACAGGGTCCCCAGCCTGACGTGTGTGTAGATGGCTGCTTTTTCTTTATGCCATTTTATATATATATATATTTGTAGGTATACTTGCTTTGGTTGGTTTGCTTGTTTCCTAACTGCTTCTGACTTTCACACTAAATGCATGCAACTACTGGTTGGCTTGATATTTTGTAAACTTAATTTCTGAGGTGAAAATTTCTAACTAACATTTTACCATTTTATTACGAGATTGTGTTTAGAATACAGTGTTCTGGAGTGGTCCTCTGAGGCCAGAGGACGGCAACAGGAAGGCATCTTCCCTGCGTAGCACACTGTGGGAGTGCCTTCCTTTATGATCCTTCTCAGCAAAGAGACCTGGATCCATGAACTAGAGAGACAGCTAACTCCACTTCCATCCTAGGCAGTCCAGGTCAGGGTTGAGAAGTACAGAAAAGACAAAAGGCAGGGAAATTACTGCTACTTTGGCTATTCACATTTCCATTTTGAGTCCACCAAACATCACATGCATATCACACAGCAGTGTGGTATCAAGCAGAATGCCCTGGGCTTGCCCTCCCCACAGTCTCTGAGTGCAAGTAGTATTAATGTGTCAGCACGATGCTTCAGTGAAGCTGATCAGCTTACACAGGTTCTCTGAGAATACAGGTATGCAGCTTCCAGACCCCAGGATGGTGCATTTTCTCAGTGGTGCTCCATGCCTTGTGAGCATCCTGGCTTGTTTGGAGCTAGTGTGAGCATCCTAAATGCATCATTGCTTTTAGCAGTGTGGGGAAGTCAAAATTACTTTTTTCACTCCGCTAACGAAGGTGTAGGGGGAGCTGCCTTGGCGTCATATAAATATCTTAGTGTGCCACTCTTCCTTTACCTGAAAGTGTTTCACTGAGGTTGCCATCACCACAGATCAGCTCATTAGCAGCAGCGTGGGAGGTATTTGTGGAGGTTACCTGAAAGCACTGGGATCCTTTTGTCCTGCCTTGCTCAGAGCAAGTCAGTGTAACGCATTGCTCATGACATTAATGATGATAGTGGCCACAGAGCCTTTCCTGCTGCTGCATAGAGCAGCAGCATAGAGCAGTCTGGAGTAGGCAAGAACCATTGAGAAGCAAGTACTGGTAGTACTTGGGGGAGAGAAAGCCTCTACACTTCAGCCGTTAGGATAATACAAATAATGTCGTAATTGCTGACATTCAGAGGGCTTTTGTGTTTGGGCAGATGTTCAACACGTATATATACACACACACACACACACATTTAAAAACTTGGGCAGCTGGAGGAAATCTATTGTCGGGTACATGTAAATATGCCTCTGTGAAATGGGGTCCCTCCTGCACAGCTGGCTGCTGCTGCAGTGAGCTCCTGGGGTATAAAAAGAAGAAAGTTAAGAGTGTGCAGGGAGCTCCTCTCCTGGGGTGATTGAGAGAAACATTTGGCACAGCGATTCCCTGCAGTCACTAGGCACATCATGGTAGGGCTCTGGCAATGTCTTTTTGACACACTATTTGGTTCCATGTTGTCATGGTTTAACCCCAGCCAGCAGCTAAGCACGACGCAGCCGCTCGCTTACTTCCCCCCCACCCAGTGGGATGGGGGAGAGAATCAGGGGAAAAAAAAAAAGTAAGACTCGTGGGTTGAGATAAGAACAGTTTAATAGGACAGAAAGGAAGAAAAGAATAATGATAATAATAATAATAAAATGACAATAATAATAAAAGAATTGGAATAAACAAAACAAGTGATGCACAATGCAATTGCTCACCACTCGCCGACCGATGCCCAATTACTTCCCAAGCAGCAATCTGCCCCCCTCCCCCAGCCCAACTCCCCCCAGTTTATATACTGGGCATGACGACACATGGTGTGGAATATTCCTTTAGCCAGTCTGGGTCAACTGCCCTGGCTGTGTCCCCTCCCAAATTGTTGTGCTCCTCCAGCCTTCTTGCTGGCTGGGCATGAGAAGCTGAAAAATCCTTGACTTGGTATAAACACTACTTGGCAACAACTGAAAAACATCAGTGTGTTATCAACATTATTCTCATACTAAATCCAAAACATAACACTATACCAGCTACTAGAAAGATTATTAACTCTATCCCAGCCAAACCCAGGACATATGTCTATAAAGTTTTCTCTGGATACCAAAACCCACTCCATTAAAGTACAAACTTTAGTTAAAAACAGATCAAAATACAAACTTTCTTAAATGTAACCATCATTTGCACTTTTTGCAGATTTTTTTTTTAAAGTGAAATTGCTCTTTCTCCTGTACAGGTCCCTCTGATATGTTTTAAATTGGTTAATATCTGTGTATCTGCTAGCTGGCCCACTTTAGTGAACGGACAGATGACTGAATATATGTTTTTACAGCTTCTTACAAATGAATAAGATTGCCAGACCCCCTGGGACCTTAGCAATCTATACATCTCTGTATAGCCTATGACTTTATTGCTATTCTTGCTGCCTCGCATCAGCTGCAAAAAATAGAGGATTTTTCTCAAATGGCCTTGGAGATTGAATAAATATATAATAAAAGGCCTTTTAAAAATAGAAAAAGGTTGAAGCTTGCCAGCTATAAGCTCAGCAAAACTTCTTTTGGCATCAGTCCCACACAAAGTTTTAAGGCAGGACACAGCATTTGCAATTGGTCTGTTGTGGTGTTGGCATGTACACTCTCCTCTTCATCTCCACTTAGCCTCTGTAAGGAGGACTACTCCATAGGGGCCCTGTGGGTAGCTGTAGGACCTTCCCCAGTGTTTTCTCTGGATATCAAAACCCACCCCATTAAAGTACAAACTTTAATTAAAAACAGATCATCAGGGCAATAGCTGTACTGTGGTAAGAGGGTGCTGAGCAATCCCCTGACACCCCTCACAGGGGCATATCCTCCAGGTCTTTGTGGCATGGCACCCACCATGATAATGATAAAAGGAGGTGATATCCACAGGTACATGCTGTGCAAGGATCAGCCTGTTGTATGTTCCCCATGCCAAACACATGCATGGCACTCCAGGGCAGACTGACTGCTCCTGAGTTCATAGCTGGGATTTTTCTGATCCTTACTTTGTTCCAAATTCATGTTTTAACATGTTCAACTCCCTGCAGAGAACAAGGTTTTGGTCCCACAATGGAAAAAAACAACCTAAATAGTAATAACAGGCTCTTTTTTGGTGAGACTTGTTTTGGGAGAGTAAGCAGAAAGATTACCCGGAAAGGAGAAAAAAAAAATCCTCAGCTGGATCATGAGACCCTGAATACATGCTAGTTGTCATGTGGCAAGATGCTGGAGGAGGTGGCCCTGTAATGAGTGCCAGAAATACAGGGAAAGCTTGAAGACAGCTCTGCTGGACAGAATTTAAGGTTAAGAAGAGTATCTACCACTTTATCTTCCAAACAAAATTAGGAATTTTACAAAGCCCAGTCTATGGATTAACTCTGTTTAGGTAGTCCTTTCCTGGCGTAAAAGCATGTAGAGAGTCTCATCAGCTCGACACCACTCAGTTACTGGTGTTGCAGCTCTGAATGCTGGTGAGGGCAGTGGAGGTGGTGGCAGAAACCCCCTGTTTTTGTAAAGAGGCGGCCAGGGGCCCTCTGGTAGGAAGCAAACAACAGGGCCCTCTCATAGAATCAGCTTCAGAAAAGTCATAGAAATGTGGTTGTCTCACCACACATAGGGTGGGATCAGTAGAGCTGAGAATCTCTGAAGGAATTTATTCACCTGAAAAGGGAAAAATAAATTATTATAGAAGGTCAGATGGAAAGCAAAGAGGTCAGGACAGCTGTTTTGAAGTGCAGACAGGTTGCTAGAGCCAAGGGTAGGAGACTTTACCTGCAGGTATGTAGCAGGAAGCTAAGCTGCAAGCTTTGGTTTATGTTTTTTATTCACACTTTTCCCTTCTTCTGTTTTTCTTCTCTTTGTCAGGCGGAGACAGCAGCAAATCGTATCTGCAAGGTGCTGGCAGTCAACCAAGAAAACGAACAGCTCATGGAAGACTATGAAAAACTGGCCAGTGATGTAGGTGTCCATGGTGCTGTTGGTTTCTGGGTGGTGGAAAGGAATTGCGTTTAACGCTGATAACTAATCTTGGGGAATGCTATTGGCCCATGTTTTCCTGGAAAATCCTTTTTTTTCCCCCTTCTAGCTTGAGAAAAATTAAAGATTGAACTTACCTTAAAGGAAAGAGCAATCTGCTTTAAAACAGAAAGCTTCCATAGAGCAGCTTTGAGTTTATCAGTTTAATAAGAGCAGCCGCAGAAATGCTAAAATTAAAGGAAGAATCAAGCTGGTCTAAGTTGCATTCCTCAGGACTATACAATTTTGTAACATCTTTCATACAAATTGTATGCTGATATACTGCAGAAGTCATGAATTGGATCGGAGAGAATGGAAGTTAGAGATAATTGAGGAAAGAAATATGTGTTTGCTGATAGTTGGAAAGAATCTGTGTAAGATACAGTCTGGAGGCTGCTTTGGTTAACTGAGAAGGCTGACAGACTGACAGCTGTGAAACTACAGAAGTGACCAAATGTGGACTGGACTGTGTTTGTGGAAGATAAGTAGGGAGGGGAAGATGGAGAACAGAAGAGCAAACATAGCCCATGAGCCTGGTTTCAGCCTGGTCTGAAAAGCATAGGACACTACTCCACTCACAGTATAGACTGCCTATTGCACTAGCATTTTGCTGGCTCCCCAGATAGGTTTGCTAAAGAGGGCTTTTCAAAGAGCAACACTGATTTCAAGGAAGCTAGAGTGGGAAAAGTGTAACTGGAGGCAAGAACTTGATTTCTCCTGTCAGACCCTTCTGGAGATAATATGATTTACAGCATCCTTTAGTTATGTAACAGTCCAGCAAAACTCTAAGGCTTTAGTGTAATCTGAGGACACAGTTTGGTCCTGATTGTGCGAAACCTATGGCTTAAGCACGTTGGAGTGGCAGTACTGCAACAAGCGGTACTACTTAGCGTGGTAGGGAATGGGCTGCTCATTAAAAAAAAATACATCTAAAAAAGCTGGCAAACTTTTCTTTACAAGCCCTGCTGGTGGCAGAATCTTTCTGACAGCAAACATAAAAGTAAACTATCCCTAACGAGTTCAGAGCAACACCTGTAGTTTTGACACAATTTTCAGTTCGAGGCTTGTCATTGCTCTTTCCAGCTGCTGGAGTGGATCCGTCGCACCATCCCCTGGCTGGAGAACCGGGCCCCAGAGAACACCATGCAAGCCATGCAGCAGAAACTGGAGGACTTCCGGGACTACCGCCGCCTGCACAAGCCCCCCAAGGTCCAAGAGAAGTGCCAACTTGAGATCAATTTCAACACCTTGCAGACCAAGCTGCGGCTCAGCAACAGGCCAGCCTTCATGCCTTCAGAAGGGAAAATGGTCTCGGTGAGTGGGGCTAACTGCTCGTATATACCCCAACCATGCCTAAAAAATGGGACTCCTTTTGTGCCCATGGGTGGGCAGAGCATACCCCACCTTCAGAGTGAGCTATTCTGTGGCAGGAACCCTACCGAATACAGTTCAGTGAGGCTATAATAAGAGGGGGTCAAGCGATCATTGCTTCTCTGTATCTAAACCAGACTGAGGCTCTTCACAAGTTGCATGTCTTTTATGAGGAGATGTCTAGGTGCCTCTTATTTTTTCTAATTGAAAAATGGTTTTGTTGAAGTTTCATGTCGGAAGTGTTTCGAGAGGTACTCTCGTGCAGACAGGTATATCCTGACACTGCTAGTCCTGCTTATCTTAAGTCTGGCACGTTGTCTTCCTGACCTGTTTGCACAACACTATGAGATTAAAAGCCTACATGCATTCCCTCCAACCAGTTGGAGCCATATAGCTCATGGAGACTAATGCTGATGTACATCTTCCCCCCTATCTTCTAAAATGCCTTTTCTTCTTGTGCTTCTGTCTCTAGGATATAAACAATGCCTGGGGTGGCCTAGAGCAGGCTGAGAAGGGCTATGAGGAGTGGTTGTTGAATGAGATCCGGAGGCTAGAGAGGCTGGATCACCTGGCAGAGAAGTTCCGGCAGAAGGCATCCATTCATGAGTCCTGGACAGATGGTAATGCCAACCTACCTGCTTCCTATTGCCTGACATAGTGCTGTCTGTTATGTAGGGAGGAAGCGATGGATCATGCATCGGTGCTTCCATGAGATTTTCCTCTCAAGAATGCTACGTTCATTTCTTACTTTATTAGAAAACAATGTATGAAAATCAGCTTGATCTGTGTTCTGCTACATAACGCGGCCACATTGGCATTCCCTAACTGTTGCAAAGTGAGAACTTTGGATAGAAAAGAGCTACAGAGCAGAGGAAAAGTTACCGTACAGTAAATGCTACAGCTGGCATTTACAGGACCAGCATAGCCCAGTTTGCATACACTGAGACTAGTCCAGTATAAACTGACAGCACTGGCTTGAGCTCCACTATGTGCCCTTCACTGTTGCTAATGGCAAACTCACGCTCTGTGGTTTGAAAGTGAGGATTGTGCATCTCTAGGCCAGCACACCTGAGGGCAAGCCTCGAGCAGGGTGTCTGGAGTGGGGCAGATGCCCTTTTGAGGGCCTCCGGGGTGGGGAGATGGCTTTGGGGGCATTGGGTCCTGCCCTTCATTCTCCTGTCCTTTGGCTCCCTCCCCAGGTAAGGAAGCAATGCTGCAGCAGAAGGATTACGAAACTGCTACCCTCTCGGAGATAAAGGCCCTGCTGAAGAAACATGAGGCCTTTGAGAGCGACCTGGCTGCACACCAGGACCGCGTGGAACAGATTGCTGCTATTGCACAAGAGCTGAAGTACGGCACCCCGGCACACATCCCATCCTTGTGGCCAGAGAGGCTTAATCAGCGTTGCCCTCTGCCCTCTGGCAAGCCATAAATCAATCTCCATACAAAAATGTTGGGAAGTCCCAGTGTTTCCAAACAGTATCTAGGATACTGCTCTCCAGTATCCGGACGCACCACAAGAGCAGGCCAGAAAACGGATGAGTCGTGGGTGCTGATGAGGGGGTGGCAGAATTTTATCCCCAAGCCAAGTTTCCATCCTCTTCCAGCTCGTTATGCTGCTGTGAACCCTTTCCTAAAGAGTCTGACCTGCCGCTGGTGCCTGCTAGGTTTCAGAGTTGTAACGCCGTCATACTTTTCCAGGAACAGTAGGAAACAGCAGAGGATAGCAGGCCTTCAGTTTGTTCTCTTTTATCAAAAAAATCCTCCTTACTCTGGCAGGAAAAAAATCTGCTGATGCTTGAGCCCATCGTGGCCTCTGCTGCCACCCCCAGCTCTTTGTCCCAGGAGCTCCGCACCTATGGACTCTGGTCGGCACTTGCTCCAGGGCATCCCCACAGCAGCTCAGCTCCCTTCCTGCTTCCCCCTGCTTGGAAACCTTCACTTCCACTCCCTTTCCTGGACTGACGAGTGACGCAGGTTACCAGGACAAATGGGGTCTCCTCAGGGCAGGAAGTTGATTACTAGGGATAGCACGCAGGTAAAGAGCTGGTCTCTGCAGCACAGGGAGAGAAATTTTGAAACTGTGCATGTTTCTTGGCAAAAACAGTCTGAACAACTTGGCGTTGACTTTGTTTCCTGTTTTAAAAATATTTATATATCACACTGGCCTATGTCAAGTTAGTGTCTGGGCTAAGATCAGTACTCTTGGGCTGAAAGACTGTTTTTTCTCTTAAAAATCAGGATAACTGGATCAAGATCATTATCTCCTTTAACAACACAGATTTACGGAATTGCTCCCTTGTCCACTGGAGGATTGACCTTGGAACAGGAGGAGCGTTCAAGGCAATCCTCCATGTCAGTAAGATTAAAACCGAGGCTGGCTAGTCAGCAAGCATTAGCTGACCTGCCACTTCCAAAGCACATGCTACATGCCAGCCAAAACAGCTGCAGCTCTAAGAGCAACAGGGAAGGCTGGGCCTTAATATGGGGGAGAGGTGATTTCTTCCAAAGTGTGAGAACAGCAGCTCTGTCATCCTTCCAAAATCCATTTTCCATCTCAGCAAAGAGGCCATGCCCTGAAAAACAATGGCTGAGCTCTTTTCTCCCCCAGAAATACACTACCAGGGAGATGGAGAGGGTCTGGAGGAAGCCACTGCAGCTGCCCATGCCAGGCATGTTTGCGGGCATGGCACATTCCACTCCCCAGCAGTAGTGGTCCAGCATGGGTGTGTTACAAGCCAGGCTTTCAGAAGCAGTTCTTTCATCGGCAGTGCTGGCTCTGCAGCAAAGTAGATCAAGGAACTGATCTGGATTAAAAACCCAGCAAAGAAAAAGTTATTTTTAGCCCAAATCGGTTTCCTGACTATTTTACCGCAAGACTCCACCAACAGTTGTGCCCACACACCTCAGAAGGGCAATACCATGGTTGGAAAAAACAAGGCTGGGGGAGGCAAGAGGAAACTGTTTAAACCTGCTTAGAGAAATGCTCATCACATGGCCCAGGGTCACTCAGTAGCCCAGTGAGTTATTCTGCTTTCTGTTTCAAGGCTGACACTTCCCAGCTTGGCTGGTCTCCCTCTGCCTGCCGGTTTCTCCCTCTTTGACCATGTGCAGAACCAAGAGCACAAAGCAATCAATACAAGACCAGAAGCTTCAGCTTACCCCCGTGCTCTCCTTTCCCCAGCAATACTCTTACCAGCCTGTCTTCCGTGGGTGCCAACCTATAGACATCTCAGCAAATCACTCCCTGTCAGGCATATAGGAGAGAAACCTACACTGTAATTCTGGGATTGTCCTAAATAAATGAATGGATTGTGTAATTTAGCTATTACTTGGCACCGGTACTATGCAACTCTTAGAACGATCTTAAGCAGTTTCTTTGCATTCATAGTAAAATCTTTGCTGCCCATTCTGATGTGTGAGATACAGGTGGTTAGCCTGCACGATGTTCTTAAGCAGAATACAGGGGCATATTGCTCTGCTCATAATCTCTTTATTCTCAGTTTGAGCAAAAGTGTATACTCCCTTCCACCAGTGCCAAGTTATTCCCATCAGGCAGCCAGCACCAGTGTTTGTTGAGGGCTTGGGTGGTGGTTGTTTTTCTTCCTGTTCTGTGCTGTTTGATGTACTATAACATACAGTGTCTCCAAAACGAGATACTGCTGTCTTCCTGGCTCGCTTTACTTGCAGAGACCATGAGCTCTTTGAATCAGTCCTGAAGGCTGATAAAGATTTCTAATGGGTTTCTCTTTCTTCTCCAAAAGGTCTTTATTTGACTTCTTGTCCTTTTTTCCCCCACCCCTTATAGTGAGCTGGACTATTACGACTCTCCCAGTGTCAATGCCAGGTGCCAGAAGATCTGTGATCAGTGGGATAATCTGGGTGCCCTAACCCAGAAACGTAGAGAAGCCTTGGAGGTGAGACCTGTTACAACTTGGACCTTTGGGATTACGTGGGTAGGTCATTTGTGGAAAGCAAGCTGCAGCGGGCACGAGCAACCAATTTCAGCTCTTGTGCACTCCTAGAACATCCCGGATGGTAAACAAGGGCTACATTTCAGTATATTTAGCCTGCTTTTCCCCTTCCAGCCCAATTATAGTGCCGTTCATTTGCTCAGGCTATTGATTTATTTCTACTTTTCTGTGTTTTGTAATTTTGTTCTGCTTGAAAAGACTGTCCTTGTTTTATTTCAAAAGACCTCAGATTTTTCCATCAGAGTAAAAAATCCATCCTGTGTGTAATCTCTTAACAGCAGAGAGACTTTTACCGTAGTGCTGTCCTGGGAGCACCTAGGAGGTCTGAAAGGAAGGAGCAGCTCAGACAACCCACATATCTATATGATTATTCTTCTCTAACCATTTTTTCTGATTTTCTTTCTTTTTCTGTGCATGTGCAGAGGACAGAGAAGCTACTGGAAACAATTGACCAGTTGTACCTGGAATATGCCAAACGAGCTGCCCCTTTTAATAACTGGATGGAAGGGGCCATGGAGGACCTGCAGGACACGTTCATTGTTCACACCATTGAGGAGATCCAGGTACAGAGTGGTCATCTGCACCAATCAGGTTGGGATAGAGGGAAGTCGGGTCTCCTGGATTCCTAGTGGTGCTGAATTTGTAGGTCATGTTTTGGTGCTTCTGCTCTAGTGAGTGAACCTTAGCAAAAGAAACAAAAAGGAGTATGTTGTTCCTTGATTTCCTCCAAAAACCTGGATCTGGATATGTATGAAATGTGCTCACACCATCCTAGCTGGACACAAAGAAGTGACAGTGGATTTTTCAGTGTAATTCCAGAGTCTTATTAATGAAAGCCTGAAAATTGAGTGACTCTCTCTTTTAGGGTCTTGTGGGGTTTTTTTAACCCACATGAGCAAAGCTTAATGCTGCTCACAGGTTCTGCAGGTCAGTTGCCCTATACAGTGTCATGACCAGGTCATCTGGTCCTATGTGATAGGACGTGCCATGACGGCAGTAATTGTCCACTTTGGTAGTGGATTAGGATTTGAAGCAAAAGTCTTCTTGCCTCCTGCAAGGCAACAGAGACAATATCTCAGTTTTCCCCCTTCTGAAAGGGTGTTACGAAAGCAACTTGAGGTATCTACAGGTAATTTTCAGACCTTTGAGACCAGGAATTACTCTTCCTGGGTTGCAGTGGGGACTTGTATTTCTCCTGCTTGCTGGGCTTATGAAAAGAATCCAAGTCAGCTCTTTGCAGGAAAGGCTGACAACAATGTGGCCATCAGTGAGGCAGTGAATGGGAGACCAACAGGACACACTACGCAGCCAGGGCAGTGAAGGGGTAGTGAAATAGCCCTAGCCTAGTATCAGCTCTGTTACTGAGCTGCTACTTGTTTCTTCTACCCTTCCCTCCTGAACAAAGGGGTTCATTAAGTCTTTCATAATGCAGAACAAATCTGAACAGCATTTAAACACTTCCATCATCTCTTTGTGACTGTTTGCCATATCTTTCCCAGCCCCCTAGACTTGCATTACATCTCTATAGCCACTGCAGCAGCTGCAATGTAATGAGTCACCATGTAAGGAAGGAATTTTACAAAAAGTAGTTACAGTGTGTGTTGTAAAAGAGTGGTCAATCATACAGTTTACTTTAATTCGTTCTTCTGTCCACACTGTTCCCTCGATTATCCTTGCACATGCCTCTCTGTCCCCCACTCGTTTTGTTGCCTTTTTCCCTGCATTTGCTTCCCTAGTCTTGATCTTCCAGGCATCTGGGATGAAGTACCTTAAAGGCCTGTAGAAGCAGTGGGAGATGAGCCAGGACCAACTGGCTTGTCAGCTGTCCACAAACTACCAGCAAGCGTGCCCCCACCATCGGTCCTTGGAGCAGAGTCTGGGCACTGCAGCAAGACGGGAAACAGGGCCTGTTGTGTTCAGGGAGAAGGAGCTGTTTTTCAGCAGGAGGAGCATATGTTTCCTGTGCAAGTTTGCAGTTGGCTGAAGACCTTTACCTAGTTCTAACTGACTCTGATCAGACTGAATCTGACTCTTACTATTAATCTGGAGTTATCTTAGGTGTAGAACTAGTGCATACCTAGTGGGAAAAGAAAAACATGGCACATTTACACTAGTGAGACATGACTGCTTTAAAGTAATGCTAGTAGTCAGATCTTTTTCCCAAAGGGGCTGACAGGCAGTCGCTGAGCGCTGTTGGAGAAATAGTTCCCCCTAAATTATGAGCCAGAATTATTCCACCATTTTTTGGGATGTGATCTCTGTCACTGGTCAACATGGGACAGAAACAGAGGGAAAATGAGACTTCACATCATTTAACTACTTAAAACAGCCTGTTCACTGATGCTGAGAGAACCTGAAAAGTGTGTTAGAGTAGCCTGCTTTGTATCCTGGGAATACGTAAGCTTTTGCAGTTACTTCTGCAGGAATACATTTGCTGAAGAGGCTATTCAGTAACTAATGCTCTTACCCTCCCTTTGCTGCTGCCTTCCTTCTGCAGGGATTGACCACAGCACACGAACAGTTCAAAGCCACTTTGCCAGATGCCGACAAGGAGCGACAGGCCATCCTGGGAATCCACAATGAAGTCTCAAAGATTGTCCAGACATACCATGTCAACATGGCAGGAACGAATCCTTACACTACGATCACCCCACATGAGATCAATGGCAAATGGGAACATGTGAGTTCTCTCCAACCTTGCAAGTTAGTGTGGCAGGATGCCACTGCTCAATCACTGAGGCCCCAGGAAGTGGATTATTTACTCTTCAGTTACCCTCTCATGCTTACTGCTGAGCTTTTTTTTTTTTTTTGTCATTTGTTTTCGGCTCAGTTGCCATGTGCTTGGAAAGTGGAAGACATCTTTCATATAAATGCCTAAGGGATGTTTGATCCCTTTTACTTGCTATTTTTATAATGAAAGATGCTAAATTAAAAGCTTTGAGGTTTTCAGTCCTCAGTTGACCTGACAAGCAAGTAAGTATGGCATGTGACTCAGTATCCTTTTTCACCATTAGACCCTTCAGATGTTTTACGTCCACAGCCAAGTAGCCTTCCCTTGCTGTAAACCTAAAAGAGCAGCTACTCTCCATACCAGCTGTGCTGCTGGTTCTTACTGCCAAACAAGATCACCAAAGTGAGATCTGAACAGGGTCCTGCAATTCAGTTAACATGAGCCACCAAAAACCCAAGTGGTGAATGGAAGCTTCTTCTGGTCTTCCATTGCCCAAGATGAGTTTGCGGCGTGCACCCTACAGCAGATAGGATTCACGTTCCATGAGCCTTCCCACCATGTCCTAAACCACATGACTGCTTGTTTTCAGTGCAAACACCCACTCCTCCCTTCCTTGTGGCAATTTCTACATTTACTATACATGTGCCTCTGTATGTATAAACTGCACACTTTGTTACTCTGCTGTAGGTGCGGCAACTGGTTCCCAGAAGGGATCAAGCCCTGATGGAAGAACATGCTCGCCAGCAGCAAAATGAACGACTTCGTAAACAGTTTGGTGCACAAGCCAATGTCATTGGACCCTGGATCCAGACCAAGATGGAGGTAGTGCTTTGCTCATTTTGAAACAGTATGTTTTCCTCTGTGATCCTCACTGATATTCTTATCCTTGGTCTTTCTTGACCATTGTCACGGTCATTTCTTCCTTCAGGTTACAGCAAGAGAACGTTTCACAGAAAATATGGAGAATCCCAAGGTTGATACCAGTTACTGAAGTTCTTGTACTTTTCTTCCCCTAACTCTTTAGTACAGAGATTAAAAAAATGACTTAAAATGGCGAACACTGGTATTTTAATAGAGTTGTGTTTATATGCAGCAAGTTAAAAACCCTAGATCGGAGGCATATTTTCTGTAACTGCTTTCACAGCAATAGTCTTGATACACATGACAAAATAAATACAATTAGCATATCACACATCAGTAGAGGAGACATATTTTTAAGAGAGCTCTTCTCTCTTTAGGTGAGATTTGAGTTAAAGTAATTGGAGTTGATGAAATGGAAAAATACAAAGCTATTACTGATGGCAGGAGCTGTAAAGAAGAGAGCAATTACAGAAATATGTCTGTATGAAGGGACTAACTTAATGGCAGACAGTACATCAGAAAAAGATCTGGCTTGGTACAGTACTATCTTATGGACTGCAGTTTCCTTTTCTTTTGTATCCTTGTATGAGACACATCTCATGACTCACCTCACTTGGAAAATATTCAGGGCTCTGCTAAAATTTTTGCTGACACTGTCTTGGCTCATTTAAAGTAACTGCTCCGTGAGATTTTTTTTGAATCATCATCCTGTGTGAGCGTGAAATAGCTGCAATAAATGTCAAGCATGTTGAGGCTTGTCCTTCCAATGGGGTCTAACTCCTTTGGCTTTGCTAATGCAGGAGATTGGCCGCATTTCAATAGAGATGCATGGGACCCTGGAGGACCAGCTCAACCACTTGCGGCAGTATGAGAAAAGCATTGTGAATTACAAACCAAAGATTGACCAGTTGGAAGGAGACCACCAACAGATCCAGGAAGCGCTTATCTTTGACAACAAGCACACCAACTACACCATGGAGGTAAATGTTTTGGCAGCAGATCAGACAGCCTCATCTGCTGTGACCAGTTAGCATCAGCCACATCTAGCTCTGGCAACGTGTTGTGGTTCTCAGGAAAATGGAGAGCTTGACAATGTGGCCAAGCATGCAACAACATGTTGCTGAATTTCTGTTTTTGCTTTGCTGTACTTCGTGCCAACCCATTCCAATGTACTTCCAAATAGAGACAATAGAAATAACCTGCATGAGATCAACAGTATTGCTTGAAAGAGTGGCTGCTCTCATTTCTCCTGCCACCTGATTGTGGCAGCCTATTGGTGATTTTGAGCTGCCACAGCCAGGCAGAAGAAAAAAGTCCAACAAAAGCTTTTTTAAAATCGGAGTCTGGCTTTCTGTTGACAACGTGAGGTTTCTTGGAAGCAATCTGAGTTCAACATGAGTCCAGCAGAACACAGACGGTCTTTGAAACTTGTCTTTTGGTTTCTGGTCAGCTCCCCCTTAAGCAGCAGCAGAGGCAGTGGAACACCAGTGTCTTCCAAGGACTGTGGTTTATTTATTTTCTTGGTAAGGAGAGTTTTCTGCCCAACTAAGTCCTAGAAGCACTGAGTTTGATTTTTATTTGTGTTGAAGGCCCCCAATATGTTGCCTGACAAGGCAATGGAACTTTGCAATAGGACCAAGACTTTCTTAAGATCAGGAATTGTCCTCTTCAATTTTTTTTAGTCAAAATTCAGATTTTAAACATCTGGTTGGCTAACTGCAGATGAGAAGGAAGTTTTTCTGAGCAAATGGACTTCTCCTGCCTTGGCCACGAGGATCATTTAATTTGCAAGAAGTAGCACATTCTGTCCATTGGCCTGGGAGGCAGAAGAGCTACTTTTTAATTTTAAAATTATCCTGTCCTCTTTCTCCAGCATATCCGAGTGGGCTGGGAGCAGTTACTAACAACAATTGCTAGAACCATCAACGAAGTGGAAAACCAGATTCTGACCCGTGATGCCAAAGGAATCAGCCAGGAACAGATGAATGAGTTCCGGGCTTCTTTCAACCATTTTGACAGGGTAAGTCAGTGCTGACTGCAGCTTGGTAAGCTACAAGTTTCCATGTAGACTGCACAGTGCAATAAAAAACAAACAGTCACTGTGATAAAACTAGATCAATAAAAGATGTTTCATTCTTAAAAACGCCACTCCTGTGGAGCAGTCATTCCTGTGAAGACTGCTAAGTGATCATTGGGCTGGGAGGAGAAGTGTATCTTCACAGGAAACTGCTAAGTTTCCTGATAAAGCTTAAGTATGGAAAAGTTTGAAGGCTTATTTAGGAAATTAGACTTTTACCCTGTCTTCTCCAGAGAGCAGATTATTATGTTGATTTATAAAATTCTTTGGAATAGCTGTCCTCCACTCTGACATACCATCTCATAAACCTGTATTGAGGAGACGAGTATTGCTCTTGTATGGAGCAAACAGGAGGATCTATACACACCACGGCATTGCATGGTGTAGATAAACCCTGATGTAAAGCCGGCCTTGCCTTACTGTGGAAATACATGCCAAGGCACTAACGGGAGCAATAAGAAAGGAATTCCTTAAAGGAAATTCTCCTCCCTCAATTTGCCAGCCTGTCTGCAGCTCTTCCGTCTCAACCCAAATCACAAAGGTGTCATGCAGGGAAGCAGAGACAGCAGCCCAAGCCTGAAACTGGCTCCATTATCAACCCCGTCAATGTTGTCTGGAAATCCATGAGCAGCCTGCAGCGATACTAAGTCAGTGATGCAAATACAGGTTGCTCTCCACCACTTGCTGCACCAGCCAGACTGTTTGAAAGGTCTGCAGAGAACAGGGCTGCAGCCCACCCTCAGAGATTGGCAACACTTTCAGATTGCTTGAACACTGGCTATTTCAGCCCTTCTCTAGCTGCCTAAGAAAAACAAAAAACATGGCTTCTTTTCTTAGCAGAGGGACCCATAAAGCCCTGTAGATGTTATATTTTGACCTTCATATCGTTTGCCCCTCCCTCCACAACAATCCGAATGATAATGCAGAGAGAACGTGGGTTTCCCATCTTCATCTGTGTATTTGATTTATGAAGGCTTAACGCTGACTCTAAAAGCTGATTTTCTGAAGAAAGTCGCTTGGAATTGGCCCCATCATCCTGTCTGTAGCTTCCTTGATCTGGCCAGAGATGGTGCCAGCAGGCAGGGGCTCTTCAGTGCTTGGGAGCTGTCCTGAGCTAAAATTCTGCAGGGTGGATTGGGATGCTCAGTTCCTGTGCTAGCTTGTGTATAGTTTGATGGGTACATCCAAACGCTGGGGGAGTGGGGAATGAGCAATGAGCAAAGGGAAGAGCAGCTGCCAAGCCATGTTGTGCTGTGCTGTACAGCAGTGCTGTTTGCAGAGCTGAGCACTTGAAGTAGCTTTGCCAGTCAAAGCTCCACCTCATGTGCAGGTCTCATAAATACAGCCGTAACACTGCTCCCCTGAGCTTCAGCTGTTTTTCCTTGTCTGTTCCTGGGATGCCCTGACAGCTAAGCTTCCTTGGGTGCGTTGCCAAACATACCTGCCCTCACCTACTCCTTTAGTGGGACTTTTGACTAGAAGATAAGGCAATGCTTCCCACTGCCTCTGCCTGCTTACCTGCACTCCGGGTTACTAGTGAAACACAGGGCTTCTGACATTATGAATAACAAGCAGTGATGCAAGTAATTCACTTGGGAGATGGAAATCTTGAGGCTTCTGAGCATTAACTGTTTTTGTCATTCAAGTGCTCTCAAGATGTGACGAGCTCTCTGAGAAGGAACTGTTCCAAGAGCATTTTTAGCACATCCTGAAATGTCATTGTGATATCTAATGTTGTGCACTTTTTATTTTTCTTCCCTGTCTTTCTATCTGCATGTCATTCTTCCTTTCCCTCTCTCCTCACCCACTGCATGATGCACCTGTTTGTTGTCCTTCCACCTCCCTTTGAACTCCTCTGTGTCTCCCTTCCTTCTGCCCCACACCGTCACCCCACTGGCACTGCATGTCCTGCTGCCTGGCACACCGCATAACCAGGACCACTCCGGCACACTTGGCCCTGAGGAATTCAAAGCCTGTCTCATCAGCTTGGGTTACGATATTGGAAACGATGCACAGGTACTGAATGCTAGTGGTGAACACAGCCAGATGTTAAACTGTGAAAAAATAACAGTTTTTTCCTTTCTTTTCTTGTTTGTCTTAATCCATCTGTCATTGCTGTTCTTGTGTTTGACTATATATACATCACTTTTCTGTACTACTTCCTCTCTAAATGTACTTTGGTATCTATTCCTTCTTAATTCCCTAATTGTTTGTCTTGGGAGAATTCCTTTTATGTCTTCAAACTATTCCATTTACTTCTGTGGCACTTAACACTCCTTTTCTTCTCCATCCCTCAATCTGTCTTGCTTGATATCTTCATTCCTTTTTTTCATCATCGATATCTTCCTTGCGTGTAAACTATTCCATGTCCAAAACCACCTTTGCTTCTTCATGGTTTCACAAACTACCTTTCCTCTATTGTTTTTCATTGTAAATCCCTCCTTCTGTCTCCTTCCCTGTGAAACTCATTCTTTGTAATGTCTCCTGTGGGTTCATTTCTCCCTGGACTGGTCTCCCTTTTCTCTCTTGGCTTTTTCCATCTTTGCATCATTCCCTGTAGAAGAAGACTGGTATGATGGATTGTGAAGATTTCCGAGCCTGCCTTATCTCCATGGGTTACAATATGGTAATGTAGAGCCCTCTGTCACTCCTGTTCAAAGTGATTCTTGTAGGTACCTTCAAAAATAACAGAAGAATGTGTAGTGAATCAAGGTAAATACAGCCTTATTTCCCAGAACTATCAGCAACGGATGTTAAATCTAGTATTAGTTGTATATGTATAATTTTTGTCTCGCAGCAGTAGCTGAAGGTAAAAAAATGGAAATCATTGTCTAATTCCTGTATATTTCAAATAAGAATTATATTTATCAAACTGTGTAGCTACAACTGGAAGAAACAATAAACTTCCTTGTATTGGTACCTACACTCTGCACAGCACAGACAACCTCCCCAGCCCTAAGTATCATTTGAACTCATCTGGAAGTATACATGACCTGATTTCTGAATACACTCAAACGCTGCTCCTCTCATTCTTACCATTTATTTCACATCTCTCTTCCTGTACATGTAAGTAAGTTCAAGTTCCAGTCATCCTCCCTGTAGCTTTTCCCTCACCAGAGTACCGGCATATTCAGAACAGTAACATGTGGCACCTTGAGAGGTGCGATAACTAATAGGAAGAGCTTCACCGAAGACTGTTGCTCATGAAAGGACAGGAGAAGAGCGTAGTGCAAAAATATCCAGCTGTACTCTCAGTATCTTTGCTCCTGATGTCAGGCAAAGCAGTGTTTAATCATTTTACTCATCAGCCCAGTATAAATACAGACTCTTTAATGTAGCGTGCCAAGCCACAGTAACATTTGATTAGATACCTTAATTACTCTTGAAGGTATACTGTTCTAGATGTGTTAGAAGAGCCTGTTCCCAGGAAAAGATGCACCTCTGCTCTCCCCTCCTTCTTACCTGAGGAGGAAGGGGTCCCAGAGATGAGAATAGATTATCTTCTGTTTATATGCAAAAAAAAAAAAAAAAAAAAAAAGCAGAAAACTACACTACAAGGTTTTGGCTTTTGTAGGATCTTTCCTGTAAAGGCCACTTCCCTGGGCCACCCCAGATATGCAAGTCCTTCTTTCCTAAGCCTGTCTAGTTAAGATGAACCAGATACTATTAAAGACCCCAGAGGCGTTTCTTCTGGTGGCTTCTGTTCTGGCAGCTGAAGAGAACTGTAAAAGTTCTCTTCTAGTAAATGAAAATAAAAGGAATTGAGGAATGCAGACCTTCAAATATTGCTAGAGACATCTAGCACGACATGTATTACAGAGAAATTTGCATCTTCCCCTGAAGTCTGGGTGATATGTTCCCTGATAGGAGCATTGTCCTAGAGGTAGATGGAGCTGGATGGTATCCTAGGGGCACAGCTGAGAATATTTTATTCTGAAGGACAAATGAGTGGGAAGCATTTGTACAAAATAGCAAGCTAAAAAAGAATATCCTGATAAAAAAATCAGAAGTGGTTTCTATTTGGCTTTGTTTTTCTAGCTGTGAGACCTGCTGCTGAACAGTTTCTCCCCACTATCATAGTACTGCTGCTCAAATGTCCAGGCTTACATGACTTTCTTGTTCTCCAGGGAGAGGCAGAGTTTGCCCGCATCATGAGCATCGTCGACCCTAACCGTTTGGGTGTAGTGACATTCCAGGCCTTCATCGACTTCATGTCCCGGGAAACAGCAGATACAGATACTGCTGACCAGGTTATGGCTTCCTTCAAGATCCTGGCTGGAGATAAGGTCAGGCTCCACATCTTCCTTTCCTGCATCTGCATTGCTCCTGCTTTGCTTTTTCTCTTTTGTCTCCGAGAGAAGGTGTCAAGGGAAGCACTCTCCAGCGTGGAGGGTATTTTCACATGAACATTGTGCGGTGCTGGAGGAGTGCAAGGCTAAAGTGTGCAGCCTGCCAACGCATTTGAAAGTCCTGTTCAGCTGTCAGTCAGAACTTTGCTGCCCACTCTTGCTTTAAAAATTTAATTAAGAGCTTGGTTGCAATTTGTTATTTTAAAATGTATGAGCAAATTCAACAGATGGTTCTTGATTAGTCTTGAAAAACTAGTAATTACTGACAGCTGTAAACTTGAGATGACCTTTCTCAGACATACGTGTGTCACTATCAGTTGTTATACAATCAATAGATTTTCATTGAGGATATGCTGTAGCTGCAAGAGGAGCATCTTTTAATCACAGAAATTGGTCTAAAGTAGGAAAACTCCCAGGATGATACTAAAAGTATTCATTTTCTAAATTTGCATCATCAGTGGAACCAGCTGATAAAAAAAAAAGTAATCTTATTTTTCTCATATAACAATCCCCACTAATCTTTTATGTAATTGAACAAATAATATGTACGTGTATGTCATGGTTTAACCCCAGCCAGCAACTAAGCACCACGCAGCCGCTCACTCACTCCCCCCCCCCACCCAGTGGGATGGGGGAGAAAATCGGGAAAAAGAAGCAAAACCCACGGGTTCAGATAAGAACAGTTTAATGAAACAGAAAAGAAGAAACTAATAATGATAATGATAACACTAATAAAATGACAACAGTAATAATAAAAGGATTGGAATGTACAAATGATGCGCAGTGCAATTGCTCACCACTCGCCGACCGGCACCCAGCTAGTCCCCGAGCGGCGATTCCCCGCCCCCACTTCCCAGTTCCTATACTAGATGGGACGTCCCATGGTATGGAATACCCCTTTGGCCACTTTGGGTCAGGTGCCCTGGCTGTGTCCCCTCCCAACTTCTTGTGTCCCTCCAGCCTTCTTGCTGGCTGGGCATGAGAAGCTGAAAAATCCATGACATTAGTCTAAACACTACTTAGCAACAACTGAAAACATCAGTGTGTTATCAACATTCTTCACATACTGAACTCAAAACATAGCACCGTACCAGCTACTAGGAAGACAGTTAACTCTATCCCAGCTGAAACTAGGACAGTGTAATATTAATGTATCTATATTTGCTAATGATTTTATTCATCTCACTTGAAATGTGGGATACCATTTCTCTGATTGTAATGAGTTACTCTTAAATCCAGTACTGGTTTCCATGTTTCACTAATAATCTTTTCATAATCTGTAATGTAGAAACCCATGATACCTGTCCTTTAGGCATCTGCCTGACTAAAGCCGGTCCTATTGTCTTTCAAGGCCTGAAAATTCCACATTATTCAGATAAGCTAATCACTGAATGAATAGGTACTTTTGGATACAGTATTACTTATTAACTCATTTACTCTGTGCAGTACGTTAAAGATACTTGTCAGTGTTTAATATGCTCTAGTGACAATAACATGAATCAGACAGCATTTCATTATGAAGAAAAATACCTCTTTATTCACTCCAGTCATTACACTGAAAGGCGGAGTGGGGGGGGGGGGGAGAACTGAAAGTCACAGGAGAGAGAGGGAGAGATGGTGTGAAACCTGAACCATTGTTCAGACAGACTGCAAATGCCCGTGAGTCAGTTAGCTAAAGACAACATACTGGTTAGCAAACAGGCAGCTGCTGTTACCTACTGCATGGAGAGAAGCCAGGCTACCTCAGCTCAGCTCAGTGAGTCTCCAGAAGCTGAATTTACATAAGAAGTTTTGCTTGCTTATGAAAAATGTCTGCTGTGAAAGGCAAGGATTGTTGGGGGAACTGTGGAAGCAATACAAAGTGTTTGCTTGTCTGCTGCCTGCATTGGTGCCACCAGCCAGAGCTAGTGGGGAGGGCTCCTTTCCTTGCTCTGAAGAGGAGGGAACAGCAACTCTCAAGCAGCACAAGCAGCTGTTACCTCCTGCCAGTGAGGGACAGGATCCAAATGAAATTTCTGCTTCCTTCCATTTGCTTTCAGCAGGACCTCCACTGTCAACGGGAAGGCACAGTCTTACACTAACAACTTAACCTTACTTACCTCCAGGTCTCTTCTTTAGGTGTGCCAGCATCTCTCCCGCAAAAACAGTCTTCCTCTCTGTTGTTAAAACCATTTTCTTGTCCAAACGGTAGGGAGTGACTGCATTTCCTCCCAAGGTGTATGCGCAGAGAGCTCCCTGTGTGGGTGTACAGTACTAGTCGAGTTGTTGGGGTCCTGTCCCTGACTGTTGTCTGCTGCCCTGGGGGGACAGGGGGTGGTTGTCCCTCTGAGGAAGGTCAGTTTTCTGAAAGTAACGATCACCTTATTGTTTGTCCTCATTGCAGAACTACATCACTGTGGATGAATTACGGCGGGAACTGCCTCCTGATCAGGCTGAATATTGCATTGCTAGAATGGCACCCTACAATGGCCGTGATGCTGTACCCGGTGCCCTGGACTACATGTCCTTCTCCACGGCACTCTACGGCGAAAGTGACCTTTAACTTTTTTCTGTCCCACCACACGCTCCCTCCCCTCTCCCCTGTCCGACACGCCCTTCTTTCTCTTTGCAAAGCAGCCTCTGCTCCGCTCTTTTTTGTGTTTCCCTGTTTTGCTTCAGATAACAGATCACATTTTTAAGTGGGGGGGAGGACATTGACATGGCACCGCCTACCTTGCCCTTGAAATGACAGTTTACAAAATTATTTTGTGCAAAAAAGTTAAGTTTTAAAAAGAACAGACATATTTTATTATAGAAAAAGGTATTTTTCTCCACCAGATTGAAACTTAAAAAGAAAATGTTAAAATATTGCACCAAATATTTTTTGTTGTGACATAGAAAGTCGAGCACAATGTTACATTCCATCCTTTCCAAAAAGAACCAAACAACAACAAAACACCACTTGTTCTGTTAACTTTTACATTTGCGTATGTCTCTTTTATCACGTTTATCTTGGGAGGGGGGAAGGCACACAAGTGCATGTGTTTGCTGGTTCACTCATTTCATGAAAATATTTTATGATAAACTTTTGAAATTGCTGTGTTTTCTAGGGAAAAAATAATGTACACAGCTCATGTTTTCATATTTAATTAAAAAATACAATATGCCTCCTATGTTTATCAGTGCACAACTTTTTTTGTTGCTGAGAGTTGTCTGGTTTCAGAACATGAAGCTTGAGAGTTGATAACTTTGATATTGCTTGTCACAAACCATATTAAAAATTTCTTGTGATAACAAATCTAGACTTTATTCATTTGTATAGTAAAATTGTTTAATCCTATTTAGTTGAAACCACGAATGACAAAGAGCATCCAAAATTAATGTTTTTTAAATTGAAATTACAATACTTCAAAGGTAAACTTCCTTTCCCCCTTAAGCTTTTCATTCTTGTTGAATGATGTCGGAATTTTCACAGCTTTCTTACTACTTTAAATTTACATCTTATACAATTTTTAACCATCCCTGATACACCCACATGTCTAGGAACAACATTCTTGTTACTAGACCTGTGCGAACAAACAACCACCGTATCTTGAACCATCTATGAAAAATTCTTCCACTGTTTCGTCCTCAACATTGAATATCTCATTGCTCTTGATATCACATCTTCTGACATTATAAATTCTTCCAGAGCCCTCAAGATGATCTTTGTACTGGTCATTCGAAAGAAACCAGCCTTCAGAACAACTCCTTCGGGACCTTTAATAAGTCATAAGGTATACACACACACGCACATGCCTGAAAATCAGGAAGGGGAAGCAGCTAATCCCTTCCCAGCCTTCTCATATGACAGGTGCATTTCTTGCCTTCCCACAACTTTTTTAGGAAACGTGGAGTTAGGAGCAAAAAACTGCATTACTACTGCTTCATGACATGTTTCAAGTGAGTGTTTTTTAGGTATAACGACATACTGCTGTCTCTAGTCCTGAAGGCAGTTTTTATTTTGAAGTAATAACTGCAGGAGTGGAGAATTCATGCACAGATTCACAAGGAGCTCCTGAAGCTCTGGGTAGCATTGCCCTCTGTTCTCCAGAGCAGAACTAAGTCCTGAGGAAAGCATTGTACTTGCTGGGTTGGGGCTCAGCACACCTTTCTGGTTTGTTCCTGACCTTGAGTAGGACACAATAAAAATCACAGCAGCGTGTTGTGATATATCCCAACCTGACAGTATCTGCATACTGTATTTGGGAGAGGGGATGCTAATGTCTCCTACCACGTTTCTTCCAGGAGACACCAAGATCTGCATTCTCCTGTAGGCTGGATAATGTGAGGGCATGCAAGTGAGCGCCATTTAGCTTCATACATAGACAAGGCCAGACTGTACTCGCCACAGTTTGTCTTCAAAGGTTGAAGCAGAGACAGTTCATGTAACTTACCTATAACTGCCTTGTTATTGAGGGCTGGAGTTGAGCTGAAGCTGTTTCCTGTGTTGTAACCCGTGATACTGAGAAGCCTGGAGGGGCTGATATGAATTGTCAGTAATGTAGGACTTGCAGCCACATCAGTATTTAATCCACTTGCAAGCTCCTCTATAGGCCCATTTTCAGCTATATCACTACTATGTTGCTACAAGTAGGACTGTCCTCTTCAAAGATATGAAGTGCCAATTGCATTGCCACATTTTAATGTACATGTTACCTGTTTGAAAACTAAAACAGCGGAGAGGATGACTACAGGCATGAGCAGATAATCTATATTGAAGTTTGCCTCAGAGTACTCATTGCCCTTCCTTTGATAACCCTCCTCTTTCCTCTTGCACAGTAGCTGCCCTGTCCTTGGTTTGCTGCACCTGGAAAAGGACATTTGCACTGTCAAACAAATTGAGGTTCTCTGTGGGCTGTACCTACTCCCAGAAGATGTAATGATACATTTTTTTCATCTTTTTTTAATGCATGCTTTTTTTCTTCTTTTTTTTAATTTAAACTGTAATACCAGGGGGTGGGGAGAATATCTGTTGGGGTTATTAAATGACCACTGTCCAGATAAAAGACCCATGTTATTTTGAAATAGGGCTGGAAAAAGAGCATAGGTGCACCTTGGGCCATCGTTGGACCCAGGTCTGCTACCACTGAGAATGGAGCCAAGTTATTTTGAATGATCCTGATGACAGCACACTGCAAGTCCATGCTTGGAGATTCCAGAATTCCTTACAAAAACCTTTTACTGACCTGTGGCAGTGTTGCACTCTGTGACCAGGTTTCACACAAAACCCCAGCTGGGTGTAAGTATTCCTGGTTTTATGAGACAGAAAACAGGTGGCTGATCCCTGCTTACACCACAAATTGGAAGCGTGTGGGCTCCAGCCTTGCTAACGTTGTTCCGTCGGCACCACAGCACTGCATCCTTTGGAGAAGTTGAGGTGTTAACAGCACCAGAAGGGCCTCGCCTGTGCTTCTGAGTAGTTGAATACGAGTTCAGAATATCGGCAATAGGTGTGCCTAAAATTTTAGGCACAGGTGCTGGTATTTCTTCTGCTTAGGTGGCATGGCCTTTGATAAACTGTCCTAGCGCTGACATGACTGGGTCTTTCCCTCTAGGCTGTAGATAAAGCCTCCCCATTCCCACCCCACCCGAGGAGGAGCACTAGGGTGCTGCAACACATTCACCTTCCTCATGCAGCACAAGACGTATCTTGCAATTGTGTGGCCTAACAGTCTCTGGCAGTTAGTAGTTAGCTGAAATTTGAAAACAGCTTTTTGTATGAGGCTCACGGTTTTGCAGCTAACGTGCTGTTCTTTAGCCAAGTCCTGACATCAGCCTTGATGAAATGCGTCTCTGGAAACAGCTGTTTGCAGCTCAGTGACTGCCCCTTCCCCTGCCAAGAACAGAAGAAGCGGACGATCCTCTTCAAGCTCACATCTCCCATTCAGGGGTAAACTGTTTTCGTCAGTCTGCCATAGTCACTATTTTCAGGCACGGAAATTGAAATAATGCTTTCCCAAGAAATTAACCATTTTCCTTTCACGGCTGTTGAGGTCTTTGGCTGCTGAGATCTCAGTACCTGCCCCGGCATGACTGTCTGACAGTACAGGGGCAAAAAACACATCAGTGCTCAGACAACATGGGTCTGTCTTGCCTGCCAGAACATCAACCACATTTTCAAAAGCCTCTCAAATCTGTCTTGTGACTTGCATTTCTTTAGTGCTGCCAGCATCTGGGTTTGGAGTACAGGAGCAGAGCCAGGAGTCTCAGGAGACAATGAAAGGAAACTGGTCTGCAACCTTGAATGAACTTGGTTTCAAAGAAGTATTCATACATCCACAGAGGATCCATCCAGCTGAATCAGACTGACTGGTTTTATCAGGGAAGTAACGGACAGAGGTGTGTTTGTAATGGCTGGGAAAAGGAGAGGGTGACTGTTTGTAATGGCTGGGAAAAGGAACAGCTCAAACTAAAATGACTTTGTTAGGAAACAAGAATGCAGGTACGATTTTCAGACCATAACAAGAAGATTATTTGTATGACATTACTTGCACTACAGATGCTGGGGTAGGACAGATATTTTTTTCCACCCCTCTGGTAGCCAAGTACTCAGAAACCTTAATCTTGTTGAATTAATCAAACTGCCGAGGTGACTCTGGCTACTGAAAGAATTGCTACTGTGTAAACCCTTAAAATCCATTGCATTAACTCTAAGCTGCTGGAAAAGTCTTAGCATAATAAACCTAGATTAACAAAGTCTAGGGCATATCCTGAGACAAACAGGTAATCAGAACATTCCCCAGCATGCACCAAGAAAATGTGTTCAGTGCTGCAGTCAGTAGAGAACTCACCCATTGCGAAGAATAAAGTTGGATGATTAGATCTTGTACAGGGAAGGATGCTCTATAAGGCTATTTTAGGTAGATGTACATCTCGGCAATTTAAACCCACCGAAAATGCAAGAAGAAAATTAATCTTCTCTATATTCTGAGGACTTGCAGCCACTATAGACTATATATCTCACCAATATATTAAAATGGATTCCTCCTCTGTCTTTGGACACCACACAACAGTCAGGAAATAGTTTCCCATTTTTGTTCTCTGCTTTGATTTCTGGGACATAGATGCATGAAAATATGTCGGTAGAAACTGCACTACATCCCACCACTGTCTTATCTCTTCTCAGCAGGTTTGTTTACACCTTCTTACTATCAGTCACTAGTTCACATCCTGGTGACCTAGCAAGCATTTGAGCAAAATACCAAGAAGGACCTCTAGCTATCATAATACTTAAGTGACCCCGATCCTCATACTGTTTGGAAAAGCATAATCTCTCACTACTTCTGTGGCAAACACCTAGTGTTACTCCCACTGTGCAGACGAAGAAGGCATATGGGGAAAAAGGGCTAGATGTCACTAGAAGGTAGAAATGCAAAGCCTATATTTACAATTGCAATCCAAACACTCTCTGTTCAGCTGCTGCCCAAATCTGGAGGTATTGCTGACTAGGCTTTTCCCTGTTGCACCTAAGCCTTCTCTGCATGCCTATGTTTCTGCTTCGGGGCAGGCCTGGAACAGGCCATTGAAACAACTGGACACCTGGTGCCCTGTGACATTCCCCATCATCGGAATGCCCGAGCATTCCCCTCGCAAACAACCCCGTGTCACCAGGGACTGCAAACCTCACTGCGTGTACAAAGAGCAGTACAAACCAGCAAGACTGGCTGTTTTCTTTGCAAAGCCTCTGGGTGGATTTGCCACCCGTTTGCTCCATAAGAGCCTAACTGTCTAAAATATCTTCACAGAAGGAGAGTAATACAAGTTCAACGCTTCATCCTTCCTCAGGGGATCCCCACCTCCCAGCACTACACCCCAACCAGTGGGAAAACTAATAGGCTGGGCCAGGGAGCATCCCCGAAGCCTCACTCCATCTGCAGCTCTGAAATAAAGAATAAGCACCCAAGCAATAGGAGGGAAAGCATGAACGCATATCCTCGTGGTTTAGGCAATCAGTTTGCAGAAGGAATGCTGCATTTCAGTCCCTGACAGAGGCATTTTTTAGGTATTTTCTGTTAAACAGTCAAAGGATAAAATACAGAACAAAGCCTCAGGGTGGGAAACAGGCCCTAGGCCGCCTCTTCCAGCAGCGCAACCACTAGCGCTGCCCTCAAACTTGCTCTCCCTCAGTTTTCTGCTCCATAGTGGCACAGCTTGAATGCGAGGAGCCTCCCTCCTCCACCACCACAGGCTCACACCGTGGTTAAGGCACTCTGTGGTGGGTGGGAGCCTGGATCTTCAGCCTGAGGAAGTCAGTGGACTCAAGCCTCCAGAGTGATGGGTATTTTAAACAATAGGCCATTTTACGAAATGTAGCTGTTGGTCTCAACGTGTCTTTCGGCAGCTAAAGAGAAAAACAAGTCCTAGTTAGTCCTCGCTAGAAACAGATGTTGGCACTTAAAGACAACTCTGAGCTGTGGATCCCGAGCAGAGCAAGGTTCTGGTTTCCCAGCTGCAGGCAGGTACATTTGTACTGAGCAGGGGCAGGACGTTAAGACCTACATCCCTCACCACTTCTTCCTAGCAGCTCCTCACTCGCTCGCTAGCACACGGGCATTTTTGGTCCCCAGATGTCTACCTTCCTCTGTGTCCTGTGCAAGACCTAGCTCTAGGTCTTGGATTCCTTCTGGGTGGCTGGCACCTGTTAGGTGCTGCAGCGAAGGCAACTGAGTGGTTACTGTCTCCAGCCAGAAGCGATTTTCCTGTGGTCCTCGGGGAGGTCCGTGGCAGAGCGGAGAACTGAGCCCAGCTCTGTTGCCTTCCTGTCTAAGTGCTGCAGTCACCCTGCAACTATTTCAAACCTTTTCCCAGACCATTCCCCCCAGTTCCTTAATTGCTGTCGTGGCTTTTTGTATGAACCCTGTGGCTTTCGTTGTACAGATTTGCCTAAAACCAAGCACTACTTTAAACTGCAGAGTTGAGAAAGCATTTTATACCTTCTTTATTATTAAGCACACTCAAACATCACCACGATCACTTTAACAAACCATTTCTCTCTTGCTACTTCTTACTTGAATAGGGCATAATCTCTAATCTGTGGTACTGAACCACAGCATCCTGCTTTCTGCCACAGAGAAAATAAAATGTCTTCTTCAGGGAAGCAAGCAAGCAGTTCACTTACCCCAGCAATAAACAGATTGTGTTTTTTAAGTACCCTGATTCCAGCTGAGTATTTGTTTACATTTGTAGGTGTGCAGTCAGGATGCTAATAGTTCCCAGTGGGCTTTCAGATGGTGTTGGTGTTCTGAGAGACCAATCTTTTCATGCAACCAAAATAACGAGGAAACTAAAACACAGCTTTATTACAAAAGTTGATTTTGCACATGATAGCTTCCAGAGATGCTACCCACACACTAGAGGCAATGCTGCAGATTCTTCTAATGATGTATTTCATGCCTTTTACCACCCATGCAGAGTGTCCACAACCAAGAAAGGGAAAATGGGACTCCAGCCTGGCTCAGGCACCAGCAGAGCAGCCAGAGCTGCGTTCCAGACGCACAGCCGCATTCCCCACTGACATGACCCCAGAGACTGCAGAGATGCAGGATAAAACCGAAAAAGCTTTAATTGGGCTTCCGGCATGACTTATCTTCATTATTGCCAGAAACTCAAATCCCTATTACTCCCATACCATTCCAAGACTGCCACCTAAGGAGCTTTTTTCTGCTTCTGAGCTTCTTACGCAGCAATTCAAGCACACAGGCACACAGAGGCTCTGGTGCTACTCCTGTAATAGTCCAGCTCTGCTACCTACACAGAATTTGCATAGAAAGAGTCACAGGGCTGCCATTTTGAGTGTCCTAGACAGTCTTATCAAATAAAGAAGTAAAATAGCCTTACAACTGAACGTTGTATTCAAAGTTGTGAGACATACTTGCCCCAGCTACAGCTACCCACTTTTTCTTTTTCAACCACAGTTAGCTTTGTTAAGCTGTCGCATTACTCCATTTTCTTACCAAAAAGAGTTCACATCAGTTGCCTCGCGGCAAAAGCCAACAGCATCCTGGGCTGCATTAGGTAGAGCGTTGCTGGAAGGTCAAGGGAGGTGATCCTTCCCCTCTACTCAACACTGCTGAGGCCACACCTGGAGCGTTGTGTCCTCTGCTGGGCTCTGCAGTACAAAAGAGATGTGGACTTACTGGAACGAGTCCAGCACAGGGCCACAAAGATGATTGCGGGACTGGAGCATCTCTCATGTAAGGAGAGGCTGAGAGAGCTGGGACTGTTCAGCCTGGAGAAGGCTGAATGTGTCTAAATACCTGATGGGAGGGAATGAAGAGGAGGGAGCCAGACTCTCCTCAGTAGCATCCACCAACAATTAAAAACCATGAAATTTCATCTGAACACAAGAAAACGCTTTTTTACTGTAAGGGTGGTCAAACACTGGATCGGGTTGTCCAGAGAGGTTGCGGAGCCTCCATCTGTGGAGATACTGAAAACCTGAGTGGACATGGTCCTGGGCAACCTTGGGGGGCTGGACCAGGTGATCTCAAGGGGTCCCTTCCAACCTAAACGGTTCTGTTTATTATGGATGTTGAATGTAGCGGTTATCTCCGTCCTAAAGAATAATTAGAGGGCAAGAGATTTGAACGATGCCTGAATCTAGCATGCGATGTCATAAATGTAACTTAGCTATTTGCTCCAAGTCAAATCAGGAAATCCAGGCATCATGCTATCAGACGAGGGGAAAAAACGGGAAAAACAAACTGTACCTATATTTTAAGCAACATTTAAGCTGAGGACGGTGAAGATTCAACAAGCTATGCTATACTGCAGAAACGGGTAACAATTTTTATCTTGATCATCACACTGTCAACTGTGATGAATTACACTGTAAGAATTCCATAAAATGAGTACATCTCAGCCACTGATAAACCAGAAAAGCAGCGTGCTGCACGTACACGCGTGGAAACACCGCTTCTGCCTAGCACCTCCGTACAAGTCTGTCGTCTTCACCAGCCGCTTTTCCCCACCCAAGGCTTCCCCCTGGTGTCAGCGACAGTAACAGTATCGGGGCTTTATCCGAAGCACCGTAATTCTGCGTGCTGAAGGGGAGAAGGTGGTGGTGGTTAGGGGCTGGCCGCAGCGAACTTTCGTGGGCAGAACTGTAGCTGCCGAGCCGTTACGCGTCGTGTAACACGTTGAAGGTGAACTCTCTGCACGCCTGCCTCGGCTCCTCCGCTGCGGACTGCCCGTCTTTCTTTTTTTTGCCATGTCTCGGGTGAAAAGCCTGAAGCAGAACGGCCGGGGGACGGCGGCAGGTTGTCAGGGTCGCACAGGCCCAGCATCGCTCCCTCGGGAAGGGAGTGCGATTTATTTCAGGGAGCTCCAAGGGCCAGGGCGGGCTCCCAGCGCCTTCCTGCCCCGCGGCCCGGGGCTGTTGGTGGCGGGAGCCCCCGCCTCGGCCTCTCCCGGGCCCAGCGGCGCCGGCCTACGCGGCTCGCCCTGACAGGGCCGCGGCCCGCCCCCGCAAAACTCCCCCGCGGCGCCCGTCCCGACGAGCGCCTACAGCTCCCAGGGTGCCAGGCGGCCGCCGCCGGCGCGGGGCGCGGCCGGGCCGGCGCGGGGCACGCTGGGAGTTGGAGTCGGGCGTTGGCGGTTGCGCAGCATCCGTTGGGGGCGCGCGGCGGTGTCGGTCTCTCGTAGGAACAAGGCAGCCATTGCCGCCGCGGCCGGCGAGAGCGGCTTCCTCACGGCCCGCGGGACTCAGCGCTCGGCGACGGTGAGTGTCTGCCGCCTCCTTGGCTCGCTCGGTGGCGGGAGGGCCGGGGGAGGGTCGGGCGTTGGGCTGCGAGCGGGGATCTGGCAGCCGGGCCCCGCTGCGGGGCGGGGCGGACCGGGCCGGGCCCGGCCTTTCTTGCGGCGGCGCCGGGCTGAGGGGACGGAAGCCGCTCGCGGAGGCCTCGCTGGCGCCGCCGGGCCGGGCGCTCGGCGGGGGGCCGCCGGGCGTTGGGTAATCGAGGCGCGACGGCAGCGGGCGGCGCAGGACGCCGCGCTCCGTCGCGGGTTTGCGGGGGGGAGGAGGGCTGACGCCGGCTGTTCTGCTCCGAGGGATGGCTGGGAGCCGGCGGGGTTCGGAGGTGAGCGGGTGTAATGCTTTCGCGTCCGCCGCGAAGAGCCGGCGGGGCGATCGCCGCTGGGTGGGCCTCGGCCTCGGTGACGGTGAACCCGAGGAGAGGGTCCTCCCGCCGGGGGGAGGCGGCGAGCCTAGCGCAGCCCCGTCCCGTCGCGACTTCTCAAAAGAGCGAACGAGCAGATGGTCGTTCGCTGCGGGCCCGTGCTTGGCGAGTGCTCTTCCGCCGGCGTGTGGTATCTTGGGAGCCACCGGTGAGCAAACGCGGTTGCATTGTGCTAGGAACGACGTGTGAAGCTCTGCCACTGGCAGGTGTCGGTGCAGACTCTCGCGTCCATTGTGCTCCCTGTTGTTTGAGTAAATAATGCATGGGCAGATCGTTTGCACCCCATAGTTTTGTCTGTGACAGTTTCTCAGGCAGTCAGTTCCATCCACCCCGCCTTCATTTCCTTCCGTGATTCCTCTCCTCCCCACCTTGTTTTTCTGGAACTAAGAACTAAAAGCATTGAACAGCAGGAACGCAGTCGTTTTAATCTGTCAAATCTGTGTCGTTCCCAAAATGAGCGCTGTTGCCAAAGTGACCGTTCTTGCCGTGTTTTAAAGCACATAGTTATGTAAGTCTGTCCTGCCTCTGCAAAGGCCTGTCTTTCCCTTGATACCAGCTGCTGGCCTTGCCAGTGTTTGTGTAGTAAGGGTGCATCAGGAAAACAATCTGTCGGAAAACTAGCTGCTCTGCGAGGAAGCTGAATCAGTCCTCTGTGCTGGATTTCCATGTGGGCATAAAAATGCAAGTGTGAGCACAAAGGAAGGAATGGTTACAAAAGGCAGCATGGCCTCTGGTAAGGGAAGCACAAAACTTTTCGCGTGAAAGTGGTTAAATAGCCATCACCTCAGATCGTGGTTGGGGGACGGTTTAGGCTAGTCTAAGTAAGTGCTGTCACACTTCTCGCCCGGTAAGAAGTCCAGTACCCGATCTTCCAAAGTTCTGGCACTTCTCTGATGCAGATTGAGCCCAAGTAAAGAAACTAATCAATAGAAACCTAATGGGTGTTAACACAGAAGGTAAATCATGCCAATTCAAAATACTGCACCCAGATTGTCTTGAACTACTTTCACAGCTAACCGATATGTTGTCCGTTTACTCTGTCTGCTTTACAGCCTAGTATTGTAATACAAGATCACATTGTATTTCCTCTCCTTAGGGCTTGGATTCTTTGGTTTTTGTATGACAAGCAGCTCACTGAGTGAGCCAAATAATTAATATTTTCCAGTTATAAGAACTTAATTTCTAAATCGCATAAACTGAAAAAGTGACATACTCAAGGTAAACACTGGAGCTTCCATAAAAATATCTCAAATTATGTATCCTGGATCAGTAGACAGTTTTGAAAATCCGAATATCTGAAATAGCCTTTGTTTTTGCCATCGTTGAAATCTCATAATAACAAAATGTTTCGTCTTCATAACTTGATAGACTGTTAAATAAAGTATTTTATGGTTGGTACAAACCGAAATAATTTGATGACTACTATTTATGTTTTGGATGCTAGTACAACTTTTATTGCAGCAATTCTTTCAGGTGAAAGCAAAAGTTTGAGAATGTTTTATGTTGTTATTCCAATGATTAGCATAACAGTTTTGTTCTTTTTTTTTTTAACTGCTGTTAGCCCAGTAAATTCATCTTGGAGCTTATAGAGTGGGTTTTTTTCATGTTCTGTGATACAAAAGCCTTGTTAGTCTAACAGCAAACAAAATGTTATTTTAGATACAAGAAGTCTTTAGGTTATATGACTAAAAAGGACAAAACTGGGGGTTCTGCGTAGGTTCTGTTAGAAGTCAGCAATACAAGATTTTCTCACTTCTCTGGCTATAGCAAATTGGGTTTTTAACATACATACCTGGAGGACAATAAAATCAAATCCTATTTAACCAAGATTTCTGAGATGCAAAAGTGGTCTTAATCACTCTATTTTTAAGTTTGTTAATCTAACAAACAGTGCTGTTTTCCTTCTTAGCATCAACCTTAAGATGAGTGGCTGCCGTGTCTTTGTTGGACACTTAAGCTCACGCGCTCGGGAACGGGATGTGGAGAAATTCTTCAAAGGGTATGGACGCATACGAGAAATCCATCTAAAAAATGGATTTGGATTTGTGGTAAGTAATATCTTGTCTTCCTTTCTCTTGCTTGCAGGTACTCACCTTGCTAGGTTGATGTCAAGGAAGGGAAGATGCTTAAGAGAATAATAGTTCCAATGGGAAATGGAAAATATTAATATGCATTTCAGACTGCTTTTCAGATGCTGGGATTACAGTTTTACCTGGTTTTGGCCAGGTTTTGCTCAAAATCTTGGTGATATTCTAGCTGCATTAAATACATTGTCTGATCATAGTCTTTCATGGATTTAAATTTTATCCCTTATGTCTGAAGACAGTGTAAATATCCTGTTACGGCATTACAAAACTTGGCAAAGTCTTGACCTGGAGAAAAGTTTATACAGAACCACTTATGTTCCTCTCTCACTCCTTCTAGTCTGCTTGGTCATCTCTCTGAATAATGGCCTGACATAAAAGCAAAGTGGTTGGCTAAGACAACAGGTGTAATAGGTGCTTGCTGTTGGATTTAAGCAGCACAGCTTTCAAATCTTGTGCAGCTAAAGTTAGGCATATTTACTGTCAATATATGTTCACAGGGCGTATGTGTCTGTCAGACTAGTAAATGAAATGCACAGTTCATTGGATCTTAGTTTCCTACCACTGCTTTCTAAAGCTCTACACTCCTAAACTGTTGTCCAAATTTTTACAGCTTTACAGGTTCCCAAGTTGACTCAGGATCAGCCTGTTTCTTAACTATTATTTCCTGAAAACTGAGAATTAGCTGTTCTGCAGCACTGAGTTCAAACTGGAAAGGTCGATGCTGCCCTCGCACTATGGCAGGCTTACCTGCCATTCATTCTGCCAAGATCAGTCCCTTGGGTGAAGCTATGGGAAAAGAAAAAAAACCAGGCTTTCCCTACTTTAGTTTCATTGAAGTATTACTTCTTGACTCCTATACATGCTTGTTCCTGATTGCCCTGCAGTATGAGCTGCTTCTTGTTGACTGCCAGTAGGTAGATACCTGCCTCTTAAAGTCTGGAGGTAAATGGCCGATCTAGATGTGAGCCTGAGTTTATTTAGTGCATCCTTTCCAATTGCTGCTATTTCTCAAGTCACCTTTCCCTGAGCGTTCCTCTTCTCTTCTTGGGCAGGGCTGTTGACTCATTCAGGAACAACTTCTGTTCAACTCCTGCACATGAGTCAGCCAACCCTCCTTCCTCTCTTCTACAGTTCCTAGGCAGAAGCATTTTCTTTTCAGAGCTCACTAATAAGCTTGAATAATTGCCCCATAACTCTGTCTAAAAAATTTAATTGTTCTCATGATGAAGAATTTTTTCCTTACGTCTGAACAAGACTTTCCCCCCTTTACCTGTCATCCCGTCACTGTGCACCCACATGAGGAAAGCACTTGAGTCATCTCTGTAACTGTGTTTTAGGTTTTGGAAGACTCTGACTGGATCCCCTTTGAGCTGCCTTTTCTTCAGGCTGAACAAACACAGCTCGCTCAGCCTTTCTTTGTTCTCCAACCTTCTGATCAGTTTTGGTGGCCCTCTGCTGGTCCCACTCCAATTTTTCAATGTCTTTCTTGAGCTGGAGGGACCAAAACTGGACACATTGTTCCAGGTGTGGCCTAACAAATGCCAGGTTGGGTGGAATAATCACATCCCTTGGTCTGCTGGCTGTACTCTTACTGATGCAGCCCAGGACGCAGTTTGCTTTCAATACAGCAAGGCCACACTGCTGACTCACGCTTAGCTGACTCTCCACAAGGATTTCCACGTCATTTTCAGCAGAGCTACACTCCAGCCACTCAGACCCCAGCCTTGTTCTGCTGCTTAGGATTATTCTATCCCAGGTGCAGGACTTCACATTTATCTTGTGATTCTTGTCAGCCTAACCTTTCAGCCTATCAAGGTCTCTCTGTGTGGTAGTTATTCCTTCCGGTGTATCTATTTCTCCTCCCACTTTGGTGTCAGCCACAAAATTGGTGAGGGTACTCTCGGTCCTGTCATCCAGATCATTTATAAATACATTGAATAGCATTATCTTTTGCGGTACCTCACTGTCATGGGCTGTTGGTTCATCTTTGGTTTTGGTTATTTAAAATCTATATTTATGAAATCTCTTAAAAAACCAAGTGATTTTGATTGAACATTGTTGTAGTGTTAAAAGTATGTTTCATTGTGCTTGACTGAAATGATTGCTTGATCTTTGAAACTAATTATATTTACTTATATTTTGTAGACTTCAGGGCAGAACATTTTCAAACTTCAGACCATAAAGCTAGTATGTAAAGTTAGACAGACTTACAGATGTTCAGTTTGTTAGGAACTAGCTGAAATCATGGGAGTTGTAATTGCTAACTATTGATACTCTTAAATGCCAGGCCTAAATGAATTTTCTCAAGATAATTTTTGCATCATCATGCAAGGATGTGTGACGTTTCACTTGGTAGTGAAACAGATTTCAGTGCAGAAGGGGGAAGGTTGCTTAAGCCAGTATTGCTTCTGACAAGCTGTTTATAGTTATGCAAACGCTTTCTTCAACTAGAGAAGCTTCTTTGTTGTTCATTGCTCTCAAGCTGCAGTTCCACAATTTTTTTTCTCCATCCACACTGTTGGTTCAAGTAGTCCCTACCCAGCTGCTTGTTCTCACTGCTTTATTTATTTCCTTTCTCCCCTTGCCTCACATGGCGTTACCACAGTTGTTCAGCCACATAATGAACCTACCTGGGAAGCTGATCTAGTTGAAAAATAACACTGTCTTTTTCACCCCACCTCCTGCACACAGTGTGCTGTTTTTCATCTGGATAGGTTTCTTGACCTAGTTTCCTGCAGAGCTGTACAAACAGCTTTGCCAAGAACCAGTGGGCTGGATAGTGGGCAGAGGCTACTCGGGCTGACTAAAGCAGCATTGCTGCCAAAAGTGAAGCAACAGATTCCGTTGCAGCAGTATATGGAATTGCATATTATAGCTGATCCAGACCCACAGGTGGCCACTGCTGAAGAGGGGCTTATGTTTCTTACTCTTCTTACACAGGTACCTTTTTGCCAGAGTAGTGACCTGAATTCGCTCAGAAAAAAATGAGAAGGGCTTTTTTTCTGGTTTACTCTTTCCTTGCCAATTCAGTAAGAGTTGAATCAGCCCCAGAACTCTTGAGAGGGTTTTGGGAGTGCACAGCTCTCCTGCTTTTGTTTGCAGTTGATCAGCTCATGCTGTTATATAGGATTTCCCTGTATGTAGGGCTGTGTTTTAAACTGTATGCCTTGAAGTAATCCCACCACTTCTCTCCCAAAAAGTAGTTTAGACACTTCTGTAATAAACCATGTCATTTAATTAATTTATTTTATATAGGTCCTGCAAATAGCTATACTGAAACAACTGAGGAAGGCAGAAGGAGTTTGCAGGGTGGAGGGAGAAGAAATGATCATGAATGGGAACATCTTGGCTTTTCAGTCATAAATGTACTAGGAATCGGCTTCCTTGATCAAAGTTCTGGCTGATACTTGCTGCAGAAATGTAAAATTTATAAAGAAAATGTGTTTTCTAGCATTTGAGTATGCTATGAGGGAAAATATTTTTTTATTCCTATTTTCTTTCTAGGAATTTGAAGACCACAGGGATGCTGATGATGCAATTTATGAACTAAATGGTAAAGAGTTGTGTGATGAAAGGTAAGCGTGATACCATAATTTTCCTTAAGAACAGCAAAAGTGCTTTGTGTTCAAATATGGTGCATTAGCTTGTGCTCTGACACCCATTGCTTGTGGCGCTGTGATGGGCTACACCTTCTATAACTTTAGATAAAGAGACTCATTGGGATCCTGGCTACAGACTTACATAAGGCAGAAATAGTTTGGGGCTGGAAGAGGGGTGGTTTGGAGCAGGGCTGACTGTTTTCTCCACTTCTTCAAAGCTAACTCAAGGTCTTCTCACTAGAAATATTAGTAAAAATGAATTTAACTTACTTGTTTGTTATTTATTTGTCTGTTGACTTCAGAAATTAAGTGGATGATAGCCTCTCATAATTTGGAGTTTTGCCCTTCAGTTTGCAACAATGTGGACTATAGTCATTGTACGTTACAGTAATTTTTGTTTTGACTGTGGAAGCTGGGTTTATGTCATTAGGTTGTTGTTACTTATTTTGGTACTCTTTTCCCTCTGTGATTACTCTTGGGTTCTGGCTGAGCAAATTTAATTGTTTCAATCTGAATTACAGACCCATGACAATTTTCATGAAAGTCTGAGGGAGATGAATGAGACAAGAGAATACCACTGTTCTGGCTCTTTAAGAAATGCCAGTGACTGTGTTATAAATCATTGCTTGCAAGGGCAAGATAATTCTTGTTCGTGCACATGTGCTTCCAGTTGCAAAAGATTTAAGCCACTGTCAAATACTTGAAGTTTGTGTTTTATTTTTTGTTTGTTTGTTTTGTTTTGTTCCTGTTGTAAGGGTTACAATTGAGCATGCTCGAGCCCGAAGAGGAAGGGGCAGATTCCCACAACGGTTCAGTTATTACCAGTCGCAGAGTGGATCTAGGTAGGTGGTCTGGACTCTGTTTCCTACAAACACAGTAACTGAAGAACTGTATGGAAATATTGTTTTCTTCTTGTGGTTGGATTTAGAGATCCAGCTCTGTTTCCTTGTATAGCTTCACAAAAGAACTTTTATGTTCTCAAACCTTGGAGGTCCATTACTATTATTTACCTCTTCTGGCTGAGGAGAATGTGGATTTTAAAGCAGTTTAACTGGCTCGCAGAGGTTCACAAACCTGTTATGAAATGCTCCCTCTCCGTGTTGTAGGCACTACATTGGTCTTGCTTCCTACTGTTGTGTAAATGATGTGAAGCAGTAATGCTGCAGTTGGATTGGCTGTTTTTAAGACTAAATCAAGAAAAATGTCAGAGCTTCTCTACTGAGGCTTTTGTCATTAAACTGAGCTTACAGGCTAAGTAGAATTATTGTAGAATAATAGTTCAAGGTATTTACCATCTAACCAAGCTTTCACATTTCCAGTTGTATGATTATCAACATGCTTACTTCAGCACAGCATACAAAAGGAACTGTATTTGAGAAACAATGCTAGGACACAACATGCTAGCATGTGAGAAGTGTTTAAATACCAATTGACTAAGTTTGCTGACCAAGCAGGTGCCTTGCTGAAGGAGAGCCTCTGTCTGACAGTGGAATCTGAAAAATGGGATGTAGCTCATATCTAGAATACCTGTAGTGGACATACAGTATTTGTGAAGTTGTTCACTTTTAGTGATTTGAGCCAGTGGTGAACCTTACGCCAACTTGCAGTGGAGCTTGTGAAAGTTCTGCAGATTTGCATATATTCCACCAAACAACTACACATTACATCTTTGTACTTTTATATCTACCTGTGTGAAGTAAGTATGTATGGAATAATTTACTCTGTAGAAACATTTATAGCTGTGGCCTATGCAGAGTAGAGTTTGGAAGAAAGACGAAGACTTAACTGACATAAACCTCTGCATTTGTTTCAAAGTCAGAATTGCTGCCAATTACAAACCAGTGTCTGGAACATCTAATTTGCATATGCAAGTATGCTAATTAGATTATTTTTTCTTTAGTGGCAGTAACCTTGATGCGGTATAATTGGTCCGAGGTCCAGGCTAAAAGTGGACTTTTAAAGTAGGAAGTGTGATTGAAGGTCGTGGGCATCTGACGTTGTAGTCATGTTTATGACGTCAGACTGCCGATGCCAGACAGGAAGAGACTGCGGTTTGCAATAATGGAAAAATGAGACTCAGCCTGCCAGTTTTGGGACTCTGGGACCTCTGTTTAAATGCCTGGAAGATCTGGATGTTCTGAAAAAAATTGGGACACTTTGAGGTATGCACTGAAATGAAATTGCCTATGCTTCAGTGTACAAATCAATACGCACAATTTAGGATTATGTTTCTATGGGAGGAGAAGATGAGAATAATTTTCTCTAAGGTCAGTGTTCTTGATTCTTGAATCTTTTTGTAGTAATACAAAGTAGTGCCATTGTTAGAATCCTGCATTACTTATCAAAAGGCTGGCATATCTTTTTCCATAGTTCTCAGATACCTTTGGATTCAGAATGACTAGGATTGGGAACAGAAATGACCTGCAAGGACAGTATTCTTTCCAGATGTCTTACTCTTTTATGTATGAACATTTTCACACCACATTTTCATTTTTGAGAGGGTCTTTAATTTTTGGTTAAGTGAACAGCATTGGCTTTCATTCAGGAACTGTAAACTGCCACAGTTATTTCAGGGCAACCAGTTATCTAGCTCTCATTTTACTAAAATAAGAATATTTCTACCCACAAAAATATCTAATATAGGTCATGGTGGCATTTATGAATATTAACAAGTGATTCGGAATTTAGAAGCATAAACTAAGATGCCTTTAAATTGTGCCTTCTGTCTCCCTGACATGAAACAGAATTTATCCTACCAACTAAGAAAATTTTTTTTAAAGTTGCCCTTTACATGAATATCCTCCAAAACTGTATGTGCGAGCCAAGCCTGTCAAATACCAAAACTAAAATAATTCTCTTTACATTATTTTCATTCTACTAGGCACTTATTTCAGTGTATTTAGAAAAAATGGCAGCTATATTGACTGCCTTGGTATAAAGTTCTTCATCAAAATCCTTTTTAATCCCCTTGTAACAGCTCTCTTCTTGTAGTGGACTCTTAAATATATCCTTGACTAGGGAGAATCAAACTGCAGTCCAGCAACAAGGAAAATACTTAACTCTCTCAGCAAACTATAGAAAACATCAGATTTCTTAAGTTCTAAATTCCTTACACTGGAAACTTTTTCGTTTGTTGTTTTTTTTTTTTTTCCCCTCTGAACTCTTCTAGCCGGTATGGACCTCCTGTTCGTACTGAACACAGGATCATAGTTGAAAACCTTTCATCCCGTATCAGCTGGCAGGTGAGTTAACATCTTACCTGCTTTTTTTACACCTTATTTTCCTACCCTGGAAGTAGACTGCTCTCAGGCTAATTTCTTAATAAAGCCATCATAAATATTTAACCCAAGTAAAAAAAAAGCAAAAAAGCTTCAGCAATTGCTAAAAATTACCATTCAAACACTTAAAGAAGTCTTCTGTTTCACAGCTGTGCGAATAGTTCTATAACTAGATTTTGTAGTTGGGAACTGATAAAATGTTTGGAATCTCTAGATTGTTTCTAAATTATTGAAGCATAGCATCCATGCAAACTATGTCATCCTTTTGTATTGTTATACCTAGAAGTGCATGCCTTTGTTTTGAGTGAAATTTATGTTTTTTTCTTATGTTTTGCAAAATATTTTTGTGACATGATGCATGATGAGAAGTCTGGTAATATGTCATTAATAAAGGGAATCTTAAGAAAGCTACTGTGTAAAGTATGCTTGCTGTAGATACTTTTAAAAAAACCCAAACTTTGAGTAATTGTGTTTTGAAGCTTTCTTACCACCTTTCTTAATTATTTTTGCACCCCTTGCTAATGTTTTGCTAATATTTAGCTGGCTTTTAACAGAATAACCATGTAGTAATTCCTTTAGTTGTGTTCTACGTAGTATACAGTCTATAGGAAGTTTACTTTTTAAGGGCATAGCAACAGATGCTATTTAGAAAAGGTGAGTGAACAGTGGAGTTCAGTCTTGTTCATTAACCTTTATATTCTTTGAATAAAGAGACTTTAATTAGTGTACTGAAAGATGCAGTAGAACATGTTGAATGTTCAAAGCCTTGGTCTTGCAGCTAAATCCGCATGAGGAGGCTGTTTGGCTTGCCTGGAGCTCCGCTGATGTGTTTCATAAGAGCTTGGGTACAGTCCATGCAGATAAACAGTTGAACTAGGTTTGTTTATCTTCTGCATGACAGGTTCAAAAGGTTCATAATTGTACAGTTGTGTTAATTATTGAATAACTAAAAAAACAACTTCTGAGTTGATGTGATGAGCAAGTGGATTTCATCTGAGTATCTTCTGGGTATGCTATGCAGTTATGTATATGAAGAGATTGTTATAGAACACAGCGCTTGGAAATGACAGTAGGGACCAGAGAAGTAAGCTAGAATGGAGCATTAAGGAGAATAAATCCTATAATGCTGTTTAGTGTTAACTTGAAAAAAAATTTAATGTTTCTGTAACTTTATTTTACTTGTGAATATTTATAATGGCTTTGTGTGTACTTACCATTTTAGACTGAAGCCCACCCAATTCAGATCTCATACTGATGAATCTTTAGGATTCTAATTAAATGTTTAATGACTCTCTTAAATATATCATAAGTTAGCATAAGAGATTTTACTTCTTGATACCTGCCTAAATACAAATCATTTGAAGCTAACATCCATATGCAAGCCTCATTTTGTTTTGGAGCTGTACTGCTTTGATACTGACTAGCATTTTAACTTTTAACTATGCTACTTGCACAACAGATTAAAAGAGCGAATACATTAACAGTAGTGGCCTTATTCTTCCTAACTCCTGAGCTTCTAGCAAGCACAATCGATATGGAACCTTGCTTTAAAACTTAACGCACATAATTTCGTCTTTGGTGCGTGCACATCCCCGTGCTTTGAGAACTTCTGTCTCCTTTAAAAGTTATTGTGCTGGGATGTTTAAAAAAACCCAAACCAACCAAACCACAAATAAAATTTATATTCAGATCAGTTTCTGCAAATTTTTGACTATATTGTTAGTAGATAATCTCATATCTAAGTAGTAGACAAACTGTCAGAATTCTCCTTATTTTAGCAAACGTATTTCTGCATGTTCAGAGCTTTCCAACCACCCTTATTAGTTCTTCATTGTCTGTGAATTTTCAAGCAGTTGGGAAAAGTAGATCTGTGTTACATGAAGATGTAATTTTTAATATGTGTTTTTCCTGTTGTCCTACACCTTATGGTTGTCCTACACCTTATTTTCCTTTGCTGCTAAGGACAACAGGGTATTCTTGTGCTGTTTAAGGTGAACCAGAACAGTAAACTTAGGATAAAATTCAACTGTTCCACTGGTTAAGTAAAACCAGATAACTTTAAAACATTCCCCTAATAATAGCAAATACTCTGTTGAGCTTTTATAACACATGCACACTTACTCTCTTTTGATCAATAATGTTGGCATCTTAATCATGTTGACATAACTATTACAAATGATATTTCATGATGATGATCCTTAGGATCCAGCATCTAGTCTGGCAAGTCTGTGGGGGGCCCCAATTTTAAAGCCCAAAGTTATTGAATTAAAAAAATAATTATGTAGATTAACATTTTCTAACTTCCTTTTGACTTACCAGTCCTGGTATGGTTAAGCTCTCCTTGACTTGAACAGAGCCAAAATTTTGTTCTTCTGGACATGGCATCCCATGGTATGGAATACCCCTTTGGCCAGTTTGGGTCAGCTGCCCTGGCTGTGTCCCCTCTCAACTTCTTGTGCCCCTCCAGCCTTCTTGCTGGCTGGGCATGAGAAGCTGAAAAATCCCTGACTTAGTCTAAACACTACTTAGCAACAACTGAAAACATCAGTGTGTTATCAACATTATTCTCATACTAAATCCAAAACACAACACTATATCAGCTACTAGGAAGAAAATTAACTCTATCCCAGCCGAAACCAGGGCATCTCTAGATTGAGATAAACATACTGAGGTTGAAGTGTTACTTTTAATGGTGCTGTAGGGTCCATTTTTCATTTGCTGTTAAGGTTTCTTTCTGTTAAGCACATGTGAAGCAAGGAAAATGTCTACTAGTTTGTGTATGTCAGTTTTTAAAATGATTGAATTTTAATTAAAAGATTAGATAAAACTAAGCCTTCTTATATTCTGTGGCAAATGTTCTAAAGTTTTTCTTGGCTTTTTGTTTTGTAGTCTTCTCTTCCTTAAGCATATTTCTAACCAAGTGCATTTTGAACCTCTTCTAACAATCTTGATTTGGTTAACCCTCATTTTTCTTGTGTGGAGGAAAAAGAACCAAAGATTTGGGGGTTTTCTAGTGGCTGAAATTCTAGGGTTTGGCCTGTTCTGAATTTTCCTTTTGGTTCCTATGACACTCCTGTTTTTTGGCGATCTAGATCTTGGTTTGCCTGGGTTTGATCTCGATTGGCTAGCACAGATCATCCTCGGGTTCTTTAGCCACTTCTGGAGACTATGTCCAGTGCTTTCAGGGCCCCTGGTACCTCCGTGAAGCATATTGCTATGAGCCATCACTCTGCCTTTCTCATGTAAGAGAGTTCCTCTTGGCCAGCTAGGTATTGGACAAGCAACTCTTTGCTTAAGGTACCTTCTTATATCATCTGCCACTTGTGGCATGTTGCGGTAAGTAGTCTGGGATTATAAAATACCAGATACTGTTTGGTAAAAGTACTGCTTTAACTTATACAAATGTTTAGCTTTTTAGTGACCTTTTACATTATTTGTTTGTACTTTATCCTATTGCTGAGCAAGTAATTTTACAGTGTCTGCGCGTTTAGCCTGTATTAAGTTAAATACAAGGTTGTCTATTGACGTGGCACTGCAGTGTGACAGATATTCAAGTGAAATATAAGAAAACTTTTCCCTTTGTAAAATTATTAATTATATAGTAATTGCACCTTTTTGCTTTTAATTTTGCTGTGAAGTTTGGGGAGGTGAGCATATAGAATGAATTTGTCTCCATATATTGGATTGTCATTTAACTGGGCTGCTAGTCATGAAAATCTGCATTTAATACTATGTTGCTTTTCATCTGTTATAGTTCTGATTTCAGTGCATACATTGGTATTTTAAGTATTGCATTGTGTTTTCTTAACAGCTGGTTTTGGGATACAGGATTATTTTAAAAGCAGTATTTTATTCACTATAGTTGTAAAAATGAGGGATCCTTTCTATATGCAGCTGCTATTACACAGGCTGTTTCAGAAACTTTTTTCTGAGTTATATGTATTTCTATACGTATAAAAGTATAAAAGCATTAAGCAGTTTTAGCAGAGAAAGTTTTAGGGGAGTATTACTGGTAGCTAACTCATTTGTGTCCTGTTTAAGGCTAAAATGTTAACTTTTGCTGCAGGACTTGAAAGATGTCATGAGAAAGGCAGGGGAGGTCACTTATGTGGATGCACACAGAAACAACAGGAATGAAGGGTGAGTTCATTTTGTGTCTAAATCTGTACGATAACTGAAAGTGTTAAAGGCAAGATTATCCTTGTAATATAGAAGAAATGAAACATAAATCTATGATGTGGCTTAGATGCTAAAATTTCTCCAATTCAAAAAAACCCACCAACAAACCACCAAAAACCAAAACACAAACAGTAAGTAGGAGTTCAGAAGTGGTATTGAACTCAGTCTGTACTCTCTACCATGGAAACAATGTGTCAAAGCAGAAAGGGGAGGGAGAATACCTTTCAACAGTTGAGTTCTGCTGTCTTTAACTTAGAGTTATTTATGTATAATCTTTTATGATATGACTCCTGAGGCTAGAATACCTCCTGTCTGTGGCTGCTTTGCACTGGTTCAACAAAGTCATGGGAAATGAACATAACCAATCTCCATAAGGAATACCTCGCTGCCTGCTCTCCATTCTTAATTCTGCAGACTACAAAGGTCATGCATAACAAAGCAGGAGAGAGGGAAGTATGATTATAGTGGCTGTGCTGGCAAAACAGTGCTCTAGGGCCACTGCAAGCAAATGCAACTTAGACTTTTTTGAGGAGAAAACAAATTAAAAACAAAGAGGAGATTTTTCTATTCACTGTTAAAAATCTAAATAGGTCAGGAGAGTCTGCAAGTTTATTTTCTTTCTTGGACAGCTTTAGAATGCAATGTAGTGGAGGACTGAAAGATACTTCCTCAGCTGGTACAGGTTTGTGTAGCTTCCTGGATTTTCTCCATCTCGTTGCAGATGAGAGTTCTGGTAATGTTTAAGAAGATGTGGAAGGTATGGATGTCTGTGACTGTTAGTGTCATATTTTCCTGTTAACCAAGTTAAAAATTAGCTTTCAGAAGATAAAACATCAAGCTGTGACTCAACAGATAGGAAAAGGCCCAAACTTGTTCTCCTTGCTTTTTCAGTTTCTCTGAAACTTTGTTTTTTTTCCTGATGGTATACAGGGTTGTGGAATTTGCATCTTACAGTGATATGAAGAGCGCACTGGAAAAGTTGGATGGCACTGAGCTTAATGGACGCAGAATTAAACTGACTGAAGATCACAGAAGGCATAGGTATGTCACCTGACCTGATAAAATTCTGCTGAGAGCATGGATTTGGGTAGTATCGATGCCAAAGTTTTATTATCTAATTCTTTGGCCCCAAGCTAAATATCACTGCACAGAACCACTTTCTAGCAGTGTAAACAGATTTAGATAAGAACTAACTTGCTGAAAACAGGGTAAATTGAACACTTTTGGATGAGAGTAAGGAACTTTTTTTTTTTTTTAACAATAGAACTTGGTATTATATTAAAGGACTTCTAAAAAAACTATGAATTTTGTTATTAAAAGCCTTTTACTTTAATGGAAAGCTCCTTCACAGTCCTGTGAAATGTCTCTCAAATAGTTGTGAAAGCCAACTTTTTCATGAGAATGAAAGAAAAACAGTTAGCTTGCTTGCATTATACCCAAAGCAGTTCTGCCATTCAGTCATTAAAAAAATGTTAGCTGCGTCTCTCTCATTGTCTCTCTTAAAAATAAATCCATTTCTTTTCATAAGAAAAGGGACGCGTAACTAGAGGTGTCAAACTCTCAGGCCTTAAAGTGTGCTGGTGTTCCATGCCTTTAGAGATTTTTTTTAGCATCTTGAAAGAAACCCTAAACTAATTTACATGGGCATTTCTAGAGAGAATAAATACGATGGGTATGAATTTTCATTTCTGTGCTTTTCTTGATAAATGGCTAAAAATTTGTTGGTCTCCTCCCACCTCTGCTGGGAGGAAAGTGTCTTTTATTAGGCAGTTCATATTTTGCCAAGCTAGCAGAGAATGTCAAGGCTAGCAGTTCCTGCTGGCCTTGGCCTAAGAAGATACTGTTGTGATAGAGCATAACAGAAATCTAGCAGCACTCTGAATGCTGTGCATAGCGCATTCAGATGTTCACATGGATGTGCTGTGCATACAAAGTCATTGAGAATTTAAATTGAGTATTTTAAATTTAGCAGGAGGTAAGACTACAGCTTTTGTGTTTCTCTAGAAGCAGATCTCGATCAAGGAGTTACTCAAGATCTCGCAGCAGGTCCAGGTCTACAGGATCTTCCAGATCGGACAGCCGGTCCAGGTCCAGGTCAAGATCAAGGTCCAGGTCCAGGTCCCGATCTCGATCCCGGTCCCGATCTCGATCCCGGTCTCGTTCTCGCAGTCGTACACCTAAAAAGAGTTACTCCCAGAAAAGCCACCGCTCCAGCTTGCTAGCTTCTTCCCCATCTCCCTCCTCTTCTAAAAGAAAATCTCGATCTAGATCGAGCTCTGCTCATAGCCGTAGTTAACCTGCTCTTAGAGATGTATTAATGCATTTAATTTGATTCAAGTTTCTTGAAGACTTGAGACAAATTATACATGAGAACTGGGAGGGGAAGAGTTAACATGACGAAAGGGTAACCTCCTCTTACATTGCCAAAGTGCCTGTCATCAAATAGGCCATCTCTGTGAGGAGGGGCTGTCAGCTTTCTCCTTTCAGTGAAGTCTGGAGTGGGAAGTCTTTTTTATTTTTTTTTCCCTGCTATTAGTAAACATTTCTATCATAGATATATTATGTACACATAATGCTGAGGTAATGGGATGAGACAATACGCTGCTTTCTCCCTCTCTTGCCCCCCCACTTTCCCCTCCACCTCCAAGGCCTTTGACTTCCAAAATACTACATTAGCTTTTGTCCTTGGTATTGAGTCCGAGAACAGGAAGTATAGATTTTATTCCTTTAAGGTTCTGTGGCTACTTTTCTGTATGAGAATGAATGGACCAGCTGAATTTAGTTTAGAGTTCACTTTTTTCCCCCGTTGCTTGGCTTGACAGGCTGTTTAAGTTCCAGCTTTAAATGACCTTGATAATATGCTTAATTTGCAACAGACTTTCAGGAATACACATTGGTCAGTTGAATATTGCTCATTTGGATAGTGAATCAATACAATGTTAAGCAGTAATGAAAGCTGGATTTTCCTGTTAAAATGAGACGTACCATCCAGATGTCCGGATTATTGGGAATCCATTATAATAATTTTCCAGTAATTCACTAGTATGTGGTATTGTACGTAGAGGCCTTATTTGACAAGTGACTCCATAAAACTGCACAGAAATGTCAATATGCATGTCCATGTTTTTGATGTTTATAAAAGTGACATAGCTTTCATACACACATTATTCAGTATCATACTTTTGGGTATGACTAGCAATAGTCTTGATGGAAAGGAAGGTTATTTTAGTAATGACAGCAGCAAAAAAATCCCAGGAAAAGTGTAGTCAGTTGTGACAGAAAAAGTAAATCATGTTAAGGCATAGAGGATAACTTCTTTAAATCTCCCAAATGCACAGTTGTTTTGATTAATAGAAATTTCCACTGCAAATACTGTTCGTTCTTATAATTTGGAATTAGATTTTTTTTTTTAACTTCTGTATTGTTCAAGAAGGGAAACGTTTTTGGAAAAATATGTAAATTAATCCCAAAGTCTTACATGTGTTTAAATGTACCATTCCTAATAAAATAAAACCTTTTCTGGCTTACTTTGCAGTTTTGTTTAGTAACGTTGCTGTTGCTGTTGGCCACTTCTTGCAGTCTTGCAAACATGATCACAAGGTAATTTATTTGAAGGTGTACCCATATGGAAGCAAGTAGAATGTAAACTAGAAACCAGTTACGACATGTAAGTAACCAGATGTTGACTAGTGGGAGGACAGGATAGGATTTTACTGTCATGGCCATCAGTGGCTGTTTGAATGGATGGCAAATAGTAGTCTCTGCAGTCCTTGCAGACAGATTTGTGCGATACCTTCTTGTCCATCAGTTCAACAAAAGAACTGACAACTAAATGGCCATAGGTGTTGGAATCTTCCTATAGGTAAAATCATTTGTCGCTTTTGAAATACGGTTCCAGAGATTCTTATATTGCCCACACTACTTCTGTGTATCTGAGGCTTCAAGGCTGACACCCTTTCTAGAGCAAGTTACTGCTAATCACTTTCTTTGCATGTTTGGCTTGATGTGATCTGAATATGCTAGTAGTTCAGAAAGAACACAAGGAACAAATAGAAATCACTTTGCAGAGGAATCTTACTGGATATGACTCTGTTGGAAAAGCTGGGGTATACTCAGCTGTGTTAAATGTCAGTGTTGCTTGCTTTGCTAAATTTGATAGGCTACCAAAAACCTCCCCAAAATGTCCACTGCCTAGCCTAGTACCTTTGAGATTGGCAAGTGCAATATCAGAGACCTTGAATGCTTCTGACCACGGCATCCTTACCTTGCAAATTGTTTAAATATAGAGCTAACGTAGATCTTGTGAATTTTATTGATTCTTTATTGTACAATGTCATTTCCCTTCCATAATTTTCAGTCAGCAGTGGCAACAGTAAGATGAATATAGACCAAAACCAGCCTTCCCTTCCCCCCCAACCACCTTGAGGTTATAAGCAAGTTTATAATTGTTGTTGTGATTGCAACCATAAATACATACAGCTTATTTCTGAACCTAGAGCCCAGTCTACCCATAGATTTGTATTGCTATTAATACTGGTTAGAAGTACATTTTTTTAACTTATTTTAAATTGTATGATTGAACTCATAGCGGTTTAGTATAAACACCTATGACAGTATTTCTTTTCTGTGCTGGCGTAGTAGCAGTTTAAACATCTTTGCCAGCACAGTTGCATCCAAGTTAACTGTAGTACTGGTTTCTAGATGTAGCAACAGTTAACTATGGACTGCAGATTGTAGGGTGGTGTTACCAATGCAATGTGACACGATGGAAAAAGACCTCTCGCTAATTTTTTTAGATGTTTTTCAAGGTGGCAATCAGTGGCTCTTTGTTCCGCTAAGATACACAAAGGTGTTTAGGTGAGGAAAAGGTGAGCTTTTGAAATACTAAATATTAAATCTTATCTTTCTCTGGGCAAAGATTTGTTTATGGTAGACGTGAACTTGGCAGCTTTCTCTGTTTATTTGAAGAGCAAGGATAGGAATCTTTAACAGCTAAGAACAGTTTTCTTAAAGGAGAGGTTGAGTCCCTGGTTACTCAGCTCTTAGTTGTTTGTTTTGGTATATTAATTTTGGTGCCTGGAGAAAAGATGGATTTTGAAGCCTAAATTTTTATTTATTGTGCACGTGACTTTTTTTCTGTGGCTTTTTCTGTGTCAAAAAAGCTTAAGCCCTTAAAAGGTGTGCGAGAAGGCGGAAGGGTGGTCTTATTTCTACCCGTCCCCCCCACCATTTCCTGCTGTGTCACCACATCTTTTTTTTTTCTTAAAAAGGACAGACTATGAATAGCAGAGTGGACTTTTTTTGTCTTTAGGAGGAAAAAAAAAAAAAAAAAAGCAAAGCAAACCAAACCTCAAGACTATTGTATCAGGAAGTCCTAACAGTTTTGAGCAGGTTTCAGACCAGCACAGCCCTGTTGGGCACACGCTAGAGTTGGAAATGAAAACTACATTTTTCATTGGCGTTCAAAGTTTTGACCTTACCTGACATTTAAAATGAGCTACAACTGTGTGCGCTTACTTGCTTTGATGAAGGATAACTCCTTGTGCCACTTGCAAGTTGGTCATGTCAGACCTCCACTTGGAGCAAACCCAGTCTGGAATTTGTAGTTTTAGGGCGTATGAGTTGGTGCAGAGAGGTTAAAAGGGCAGTTCAGCAGCCTGAATAAAATAGTTGCTTGGTGGTCAGCAAGCGTAGAAAAGTCTTGAGAGGGAAGAAGAGGGACTGAGATAGAAGCCATAAAGGGAAAAAAAGGACAAGAGGGAGTTTGAGTTTTGACAGGTGGCAGTTTCAGTGTCAAAGACTGGTGTAGATAGACCACAGAAGGGAATAAAACCTTTATACTTATGACAACAGTTCAAATTTAGAGGTTTCCTCCAGCACATGTTCTTGAGTTAAACAAATTGGGGAACATGTGTGCTTGTTTGTTTTGCTTAAAAATATTTGGTGTTCTGCTGAAGAGCAAAAAGTCTAAAGAAAACTGAAGTCATACCTGTGTTCCTGTGAGAAGACAGTATCTACGAGTCGGGTAGGCATCTTGATTAGTAGACATAGGCTTGCTTGGTAGACTCTTTAGGGAGCACATTACAGTCTGAAATTTGGCTGAACTATTAATGCATTTCAGAAACCAGATTATTTTACAAATAGAACATTTTTAGACAGCATTGGAACAAATTATTTATCCATTATCAGATGCCTTAGTTCCAACTTTACAGAGCACAGGAATGTAAGTTCCACTTTAAAATAACCATAAATAGACTTCTTTAATGTATTAAGGTCCTGTCTTTTACAGGCAGCGTGTTCCAACATCTGACACTTTCCATGAGAAAGCTGGGAATCATCCCTTCTAACTGGCAGAAAGCTTCTGCTCCCAGCCCTGCAAAGCTGAAAGAAACAAAGCTTTGAAGTCATGATGCATCTACAAGTAAATCTGTCATTACTCCTACCCTTACTCTGCTAACCTGATCCTTGAAGAGTAGTTTTCACAAATGTCTCCTCGGCAAATGGAGGTGACATAAGTCAATACAAATGTTAAATTTGTATTAGATTCAAAGGTTCCACTTGTACTTTGGGGGTGCAGTTGGGCAATATGGCTAGGGTGATCTAGCACGTTGCTGCTGGCAAGACAAGCTACCATCCCTGTGCCTGCCCCTTGTCTTGTGCCAGCTCTGATGCTCATGTGATCCTCCAGAAGTCAATTCAATTACATCACAAAAAGTGAGTACTTCGGGTCTCCTGCAATACTGCTTTTTCCAGTCCTCTCTGAGAGAGAGGAAGTGGAATTAGGACATGGGCTATAACTGCCCTGTGATCCTTCTGTTTGCCTCCCTCACAAACACAGGTTTCCTATTTTTTCCTAACTTTATCCTCCCATTCTGTTCTCCAAGTGGTCAGTCTCCAAACAGAACACCATCACTCCTACCCAGGATTTCTTGTGCTTCTCTTATCACAGGACATTTTCCTCCCAGGGCAAGCCTAATGCTACAGCATGCAACTGCTTGCAGCACAGGGCACAGCTGGAAGTTGAGCACTGCAATTAGTTGCATTTTGGCAACTGGCTACATCCGACCCCAAAAGTAAGAGTGTATTTTCTGTGATGTTTATGGCACTTCTTTATTATTAATTATATTTTTGTCAATTTAACACAGGGCTCTTCATCCAAGGGTGTCCCAGCAGTTTGTGAAGATAAAATTGATTATACTTGGCCACATCACATCTCTGCTTTACAGATGAGAAAAGGAAAGCAAGTGGTGGGGGTGTTCACATGCAGCTGCAAAACAAGGAGGTCAGGAGGAGGAGCATGCCTGCAGCGAAGGCCAGGATTCCTCACTGAACAGGTTCGGCTCTGACTCGTGCCATCCAGCAGCTGTAGTTGCTGCTGCTGCTTGTGGAGCCATGAAATGGGCCGAGAAGGATTTTGGTTCCTCTCAGGAGAGGAAAAGTTTCTCTTTCAAAAATGAGTTGAAGTAGCAGCGTGCTTCTGAGTAGGAAGAATTGCCCCAGGACGTGTACCTGCAGTGCTCTGCCACTGCTCTAGCAGAGAGTCAAGGATAATGAGTTCTGAGGTGGGAAGTTCGCTGCTCTGCCTGCTCCTCCTGCTGCACCTTGATCTTAGTGCTGTACAGTTCCTAAGTGGCTTTAGTTTTCTTACACGGGTTTTGGAAGCGTGTAATTTCCAGTCTGTTTCCTTCATTCCCCTTACTTTGCCATTGTTTGCTGGAAGACTAAATGCTCTGTGTGTACAGTACCTGAGGGCACGTTTCCCATTTTACCAGCCCTGCAATCAGTTACCCCTCCACCCCCTCTCTTTGCAAACCTGCAAGAGAGTTGTTAGCCTTTCACCCTGGGGGTGATTTACTAGGACAATAACGCTGATTAGCTAACAGTTATGCCTGGCAGTGGGCTATAGCTTGGGGAGCAGCACAAGCAGACTGCTCTATGCCTGTCAGTTTAAAGGAGGGGATACAGCAGAAACACTGATTCCACATAAGGGAGCCATTCAGGCCTTGGATAGAGTCAGCACCAAGAGGAAAGTGCAAGGGTTAACAGGCTGGGGGCCTGGGTGAGAAATAAGGCCAAATTATATGCTGTAGTGAAATACTAACTAATGGTAACTCTGTATGTCTGGGTAGTCTCAAGATGTTCAAAGGACAATCACTACTATTGATTTGCTGGGCTGAGGACCATGAGGGAGTGATGAGGGAGTGGAGAAGAGTGTATGGTAAAACCTGCTCTTCAAGATTAAGGAAGGGCTTAAAATAAAAGACAGAGTTTCACTGGTAATGAATGATACTTTTGTGTTGTGTGATGGCTTTTTCCTGTAACAGGGATGAATGTCTTCTTTCCCTGTTCTCTCCTTTTCCACTCTAGAGGACGCTTGCACTGTGGGCATTTAGCAGTGGCAGGTTGAGCTGGAAAGATCCAGATCAATGTGCTTAGAGTAGATGTTTCAGTTGAGACCAAGAATTGCTCTGTATGTGTGTATGTAGGTGTGATACATCGCTGGAGACCCTGAGATCGGGTTCAGCAGGATCCTACATGCATGCTGGATTTGTTTTATCCAACAGCCAGCTCTCTGTCTGCTCTGGCTGGTTCAACTGATTTCTCCTTGCCTCTCAGAGGCCCGTGGATATTACTTTGTGGTTCATGGAGGTAAGATGTAGCAGGATGCTCTTTTAAAGGAAGTGAGTGCCCATTGGCATAGCCGAAATTATTAAAATCTGAAAATGCTCCCACTGTAAAGCACTGAAACCAGAGGTACCCCAAATGGTTGTTAAAATTTGGGCCAGATTTTTGTTGGGGGGATAGGGTGGCAGTGGTGCAGCGTATGCTGGTACTGCAATGACAGGAAAGAGATGTAAGGAAAAGATATACAGGGAAAGAAAGGGAACTGGATGAAATCTTTGCATTTCACATCTACAGCTGAAAGAATTATTCCTCAAACTCAGTGAATGGGACTGTGGATCTAGGCCCCACTCACCACTGTGACTTCTGGTTGTGATTTTCATAAGTGCCTCGGGATATCAGGAGTCCAGGCCAGCAGCATTCCAGCTACCAGCCAGAGCTCTCCAAAGCAGACATTGCCTGCCTAGGCCATGGGCCATCTATCCTGCTGGTACTGACCACCAGGGAATCGGTATCTGGGCTCTCTAGACAGCCTAGCCCTTCCATCCCTCTGGCCAAAGATGGAATTTACCAGAGCTGGAGTTAAACACAACATCTAGTGCTTCAGCCTGAAGTGTTGGTTTTGATCGCACTTGGCTTTGTTCCTTCTATGTCTTTTTTCCCAGTAAAGCTTCAGATCACACTGGCTGTTTAACAAAAAGTATAAGCAAGTAGCTCTCCTGTTTCTTACACGCATGGCCATTGCCATGTTCTCTGCATCACTGCCAGTTCCTGTGAATGCCTAACTGAAATGTGCTCAAAAACCCGAGTTTTCTTATATGTTTAAAAAGCTTCCTCATTCTTTTCCTTCAAATTGTCACAACCTATTTCTAGCACTGTGCAAGGACCACTGCTGATCATGTAGACTGGTCTTGCGGGTTTGCCAAAATGCTTGCTGCAAGCTTTCTGCCCACACCTGCCCTCCATTTGTTTCGATTTGCTTTACCTTTTCCCAGTTCTGGCAGTTGGATGGTCTAAAATCCACATCTGCCTATTGTACATACTCTCCTGAACTTCTTTTAGTCCAGCAGCTTGTAGCTCTTATCCTTGAACACCAAAGTGATCGTACTGTGCTCTATTTCCCAGTGAGAATGGATGATACTCAGTATGTAACTTTTGAGACCCTGAATCTCTCAGCGAACACCTCACAAACTGTGGGTGAATTTATGTAGCCCAGCTAAGACCTCACAAACCTGCACTGCACTTTCCTACCCTACATTTGTCTATACTACCTGAACAACAGTAATAGCTGTACGTGGAAAAAGCGTGTGGTGCGAGTGGTTTATGCTTGCACTTACGATGATGAAGAAGTTGTGGTGTTACGTAGCAGCCAGCGCTGTCTTGGACTTGGGTCTCGGGCGCACGCTCCTTCACCGCCACGGTGCGGTTTATGTAACCGTGGGGTTTGGCCAGTACGTAAGCAATTAGATCTCGGGGCACCGGAGTGTCGGCTGCCATGCAGCCCCAGAGGGAAGTTTTAGCACACCTTACTGCCAGACAGATCGTGTGAAGCGAACAAGGCCCGGGACGCTTCGCGAGGGGGCAGCAGGCTACGCTTCCCAAGAGCATTCAGCCCTCCGAGAGCTGCTGCCGAGGGCCGGTGCTGGCGGGAGGCAGGCGGGCCCCCGGGCCCGGCCCCCTCCCCTGCAGCGGCCGCGCTCGGGGCAGCCCCTCCGTTAGCGCCATTTGCAGCAGAGCAGCCCCTTTCCCGCCGGAGGTTGGCGGGGACCCCACCAGATGGTGCTGTAACACTGCCTCAAGGAAATACCCTTTCTAGAGGAAACTTGCAAAATCCGTCTTAAAATAGCCCATGTGACCCAAACCATTGCCTTTGTGGAAAAAAAAACACCACCACACGCACACACAAAACCATAACAATACCCCTGACTAGAGCACTGGAAACTGCCTTCCTCCCCTCGTGTGGTTTCCGGCACGCTCACCTGCCAGGGGAGCGGAAGGACGAGGTGAGGGAGCGGGGGCGGAGGGGGGGAGGCTCGAAAATCAACCAAGAACCTAAGCGGTGTGCAGCTCTCTCAGAGGACCTGCTGGGAGCCACGTCTGTGTGTGCAGATGCTCTGCGTCCCATCCCTCTGACGCCGGCACTGCCTCAAGCCCTGGGAAGTCCCTCTGTCGTGAGGACTGACCTGAAGGGCTGTGGACCCGTTTCTCCAGCCCAGCTGCGGCCCTGGGGTAGCTCCCCAGATCCCCACAGGAGCTCCTGAAGGACACAGAGGCACAGCTTCACCAAGGGCCCAAGTTGCCCCCCTTTGTGACCTCCGGTGGGGCAAGGGAGGGAGATGGAGAGGTTGAATTAAGATCCAGATACTAAATTGCAACGGTACAAACCACAAACCAACCACCCAGGAAACCTACGCAGGCTAGTCTTGAGAGGAGAGTGGTTAGCGAGGCTCAGAAGCAGCGAGAGCTTACGAATGCTTTTCGTCTGCACTAGACTGAGAAATTTAAAACTGTCTGCTGAGGAATGAGCCATCCCCCACCTCCAGCATCTTCCTCCCCACACACACACCTGTACCCACAGGAGCTGCCAGAACTGGGGCTGCACCCTTCTCCTGCCGTGGCCCTGTTTCTGGCCAGTGTCAGGTACACACTGAATGTTGCCACTCCTCCAAAGGAGTCTGGTGACAAAGAGGCTTCGGGAAATAGCTTTTGGCTTGGTCTGGAGAAAATTTCTTGCTGTCTGGGCACGACTTCTGTGTGGAATGCTTTTCTGCTATGTTTTACCACCTAGTGCCCCAAAGCAGCCCTCTCGTAACAAGGCTGTTATTCCATGGAGGCTGTCCTGTGGGCTGGGGGCTCTTTCCCCAGGTGTGCCTTTCCCTGGTCCGCTCCAGAGACCTCTGGCGCTTACCAAGCCAACTCCCCAAGGCAGCCTCTCCACAGGCCAGTCCTCTACCAATGTCAGGGCTCCACAGAGGCTACCCCCAGACAGCATCCCCCACCCCAGTGAAGGGGCCCAGTTCATCCTCATCATCAGTCCTTTTACAGCAGGGGGACGCAGCTGGCTTTTTTGATTCACCCCCGGTACCTGAGAGCAGAATCAGGGTCTGTGAAGTGTTTCTCCTTCAAGACCAGATCCCTTTGCTTGAGAGCTTGAGCCCAGAACAGCCAGACTCCAAACTCCTGGAGGAGTGGATCAGCTCCCAGACTGCCTGGACCCCTGCTCCTGCAGCGTGGCAACAAGGTGGTAAGTTGCTTAATCGTCTTGTGGCCCAGAGAAGGCGGCAAAGCCCTGGTCTTAGATTTCCCTGATCCTACTTGTCTTTAACAGAGTCCAGCATGTGCTGCCTTGCCCTTCCTGGTACCTGCTAGACTGAAAAGCAGGGAAGACAGAAACACTAATGAGCTCCCAATCAGCCCAACTTCCCATGGACATTACTTTCCCAGGATTTGGAAAACCTTGGGCAAACAGCACAGGCCATTTTCAACAGGCTCCATTTCATCTGGGTTGACAGACTTTGTTGCCTTCTCCTCAGCTTAACCGTGATGGCCATCCACTCTGAGCTCTGTTCTCAGGACCAGCACTGGCAGAACTGGCAACGCTCTTGCTCTTCCTATAGCACATTGCTAACGCACCTCCATCTTCCACGTGCCATCATCCAACATCCATGCAATACCATTGGCCTGCTAACAGCCACCTCCCTGGCTGCAGGAGCAAGGGCATCTGAGCCTCAGACCACGCAGAAGAGTCCCCCGTCACGTCCCCTCCTCTACATCCTGGGTTGACTTCTTTTCATTTTTACTCCAAGAAGCAGGTTCAGGCCATTTTCAGCTCTGAGTTCTCCAAGAATAAGCACCAAAATCGAAAGGCAGTGTTTGGGAATGTTATCCCAGGGTATTCAAACAAACACTTTCCACCATTTCATTTACTGAGAAAACACTCCACTGTGGAAAGCTTTTCTGGTCTTCAGTATCTCTGGGACTTTCAGTGTCTTCTTAGGGCGAGACAGTCACTGGGGGCTTGCCCCACTTCTCATTTGGAACTGAAGCACACGTAAAGAGGGCAGGGGAAGTGGCCACTGACACCAGCGTGGGAGGGAGCTGCCCACACTTCAAAGCTCCCGAGGCTGTCTGCAGGCAGGAAGGGCTGCTCTGTGACGCTGGGGCGTGAGGCAAGCCCATGACAAGGAAACAGCGAGGCCGATGGGATGTGAAAGCTGCGAGCGTGCCCAAGGCAGGACGGAAGTGTTGTAGGGGGCAGCCCTATTTTTAGCCACCCCTTGCAGAACTTTGCTAGCGCTTGCTGGAGTCAACAGCCGCTTCCCCTTTCCTTGATGTAAGCAGCGCTGACTGGGCTCAGATCTGTTTTTATTTAGCCGCTCATGTGCAATAGTATTGACTGAAATGTCCCTCCAGCCCCTTGGACTCAAAAACACCCATGGTCAGAGAGACCTAGGTAAGGAGAACAGAAAGAGTCTGACACTTCCCTGTCTCCATTTCAGGGCTGTGAGAGGTAGAAACCAAAGCTGAGGCTGCAGAGCATGACTCTTAGTCACATCAATGGGGGATTTTGCAATACAGCGGGTGCAGGGCACAGGGCTGCCAGTGTGCAAGCAAAACTGAAGTGCTTTGCAAGGGCATTGGATTGGCGTTCTCCAGCTGCAAGGCCGGAGTATCGCCATGCAACCCTCACTTTCCTGCTCCACTTCAACCTGCTCAGCCACTTGAGGTGTGTGGGAGGTGGAAGGGTTTAACACACCTCAAATTAGCATGGGGCATTGTGGAGTGCAATAGGTTGCCATGAATGTCCTCTGCCTGGTTCCTTTTAACATTTGTCAGTATTAAATGACTCCTACGCCGGCTGTAGGGAAACGCACAGGGAGAGGCTATTCCTAAGCCAGACTAGAGAGAAGATTAGGCAGCAAGGCAGAGGAGCAGCCATGGGGAAGGAACGTGAGCTGAGGTGTGACTTTTCTGTACAGGCTGTAACCACCAAGACAAGTTCCAGACTGGTTCCAGTTGCCAGGAGTTTGAATCAGTTTGACTTGCAGTATTCAGTTCAGGGACAGGTTGGGAAGGACAGTGTCCAGGCCTAGGTAGCCAGAGCTTGCTGCTGGTCTCAGCAGATCTGGTCCCCCCGCTCGTTGTCAGAGAGGAGTGACATTGCTGGAGGAATGGGAGAAAAGCACATTCAGAGCCAAAATAGATGCAGTTCTGGGGCATTTCTAGAGCAAACTCTTCCCAAGCCTGGCAGCAGTGTGGAGTAGCAATGGGATGAGCAGATGAAAATCATGCTCACTCTCTGGCTATAGGGCTTGATGTAACTAAGGAGGCAACACAAAGCCCTGTCCCATACTTGAGTCTCCCTGCTATAACTCTTTCAATTTAATACCACTCCCAGAAGCCTAGAGCTCCCTAGAGCCCCTCAAATATCTCTGCAAGGCTCTGCTTTATATCTCATGTTTCATACTGTCCTTCATCCCTATGGCAGATACATTCATTATCTATGTAGCCCATTCTTCAGCTGGATTGATTAAGGCAGGATATGCAATTCTTGAATGAGAGATGTGGATGGAGAAGTGCTTTGTACTAAAGCAATTTCATTTAGACATGAGAAACCCTTTCTAAGGAGGTAGTGAGGGGAGCAGGTTATTGCCAGGGCCATTGCTGTCCAAGGGAATGTGCTGGAAAGCCACTTTGACCTCTAGATGGCAGCCCTATTGCTCACACACCAAAATGCTGAAAAATACAGGAACGCCCGCCTTTCAAAAATGGGGCATAAAGACAGGCCTCACACTTTATTAGCTTAGACCAAAACCTATGGGCAGTCAAGACTGCATTGAAAACAAACTGGATTTGTTTTTTTCTCTCTTCTTGTTCAAAATGAGGACTATGGACTCTGCAGTTGCCTGTAATGGACCAGGAATTGTTACCTGGGAATTGACCCTGACATTTCTGAAGTTGCATGGAAACCAAAGCAGAGATGCGGTAGCTCCTTTAGGCTTCACGCTTGCACACATTTGGTGTGTGTGCTTTGCCTGATGCACCAGCAGCTCTCCTGGGGCAAGAGCCAGTGCCTCCTGGGTGCTCAAAAGGGTTAAAGGCTTTGCTGCTGTACTTGACCTTTAGGGATATAGGGCTGTGAACTTCGACAGAACCTAAACCTCACTTTGCCAAAGCTATTTGTATGGTAAATTGCTTTATTGTTTCAATAAAAAAAGGCAGCCAGGCATTTAATGGCTCCCATCCACTCAGTGTGATTCACTTTCCACTTTAAGGTTTGAATGCTTCTTTTCTTTTTTAAGCATGGGGACAAAAAGGGAGAGTTAATGTCCCTAATGTTGATAGATATATCTTCATGCTCTCTCTATTTTAAATGAGATAAACCAGCCTTTCGAGGGAGAAGGGTCATAAATATTTCCTTGTGTGAATGGGAGATGCCGGCAGTAGGAATCATGGGAATCTATCAAAGCTGGCTATTAGCAGAAAGTGTTAATAGACTGTCTTTCTAACTGACTTAGAAGTTACTTAGTTGACCACATTTCTGTATTTCCTGAGAACTCAAAGTCATTACTGCTTCCATCCTTGCAACACCCTGAGAGCTAAGTGCCGTAATCTAAGAAGGGACTGAGGCTGTCAACCAGACTTTAAAGGTGTTTGGTACCTAGAGGTTTACATGTCCAACCTGCATTGAAATCAAAAGGTGACAGGAGCAATGCCCTTTTGAAATCCAATTAAGCACTCTGCCAGCATCTTTAAGTGCCTTGATACCTGTAATGCTCCTCCCTAGGTGACTTGCGGGAAGCATGTCACAACCCTGCATGAACAAAGTGTGCAAAGAAGGCAGATGACATCCACAGGGTACAGAAATGTGACATTTTTTAATTGATAGTTTGGGGGGGGTGATAATAAGATAGGAAGAACATCCTCTCGATGTGTAATTCTGTCGTGCTGGTGCCCGGTATGAGTGACGAGCCCTGAACTGGAGCAAGGTCGAGCTGGTTGCTCTCCACAGCCAGCAAAGCTGGGTGGCTCAGGAATGCACTTCTCATGTTA